>NW_027094018.1:3000000-3497083 GCF_019434415.1 Metarhizium acridum | reverse complement strand
GGTATACTATAAATATAATTAATACTCTTTTAAATATAACCTTTAATTAATAAGCGAAAAGTTATTATATTTATAATAATACGCTTTTAATATAAGTTTTTAGCCTTAAAAGAATTAATAAAGGCGAATTTAAGGTAATTTAAAGAGTATAAAAGTAAATCTTTTACATTATACTATTAAGAATCTTAATAATTAAAGTAACTTTAATATTTTATTTTAAAACCTTAATATTATACCTAAGAATAAGCTTATTTATTAAGCGCTTATTAATAGTTAATACTTATTTTATTAATATATTATAAGAGAATAATAAAGAAACGTATATACTTATAATTATAATAATAAAAAGAAATAAAGTAAGTAAAACACGTATTATATTAAAAGAGAAGTAGCTAATAAAACTTTCATATAATAATAATACTATAATAAAAATAAAATAAAAGAATTTATTTTTAGGGATTTTTTACTCTTTTAAAAGATTCTATTAACTTATTTATAAAATATAATATTTAAATTCTCTTTAAAATTAAATCTATTAAATAAAATACTTAATTATATAAAATTAACTTTTATTACTTATAAGTAGAATTTAAAATTATATAATATATTTTAAGTTTATTACTTTCTATAAGCTATATTAGCTATTTATCTAATAAAAGCTTTTTAAATTAACTTATATATAAGTAGTATAAACTTAAAGCCTTTGATTATTTATATAATATATTTAAAGAATATAATTATTTATATAATATTATATTAAGAATTACCTTACTTCTTTAATTTTATAATATTCTTTTTAAAAGCTATAGTATTTAATAGAATATTAATTAAGTAAATAAATAAGCTTAATTTTATTTATTTACCTTATTAATTAAATTTACGTATATTAAAAACTAAACGAATATCATAAAAGAGATATATATATTATTATTAAAGCTTATTAATAACGTTATAAACTTTAATATTTAATTTCTTACTATAAAAGATTAAAAAAAAAAGTAAATAATTAATAAAAAGTTAATCTTTACTTTATTAGAATAAATAAACTAGCTAATATAAGTAGTTTTAATAAGAGATTAAAAAACAATTAATATTAACCCTAATATTTACTTTTAAAAATTAATTAATATTATATTTAATATATATAATACTTAAGTATAATATAATTATATTATATATATTAAAGCTTTAAAAGTATATATAATATAATATAATAAATTTAATAATACTATATTATATAAAAAGGTTAGTCCTTTAATAAATTTTAAATCCCTTTTTTATTAAGTATAGGTTTTCTTACATTTATATACTTCTTTAACTTATAATTAAATAACGTTCTTAAGAATTAAAGCTATTAAAAAGTAATATATATTATAAATATAAATTAATTTAATATAATTTAACATGTTATTATAACTTTATAACTTTATATATAATATGTAATTACTAGCTATTTTACTTCTATATAATAAGGCCTTAATAAATTTTAATTTTAAGATTTCTCTTAATCACTTAAGATTAACGTTTTAGTTTTTTATTAAATTAAATAACGTTATTAATTAATTAATATAAAGATTAAAATTCATTTTTTTTCTTTACTAGTAATTATAATAAAGCTTAATAAGAAGCTTAAAGTAAATAGCTAAATTTAATAATAATCTTATAAAATATTAAAGGTTTTTAGTTTTCTTTAAGTTAAAAGGTAAGAGGAAATTATCTTATATATATAAAAGAAATAACTTATACTTAATATATCTTATAGTTCTTATAATCTCTTTATATAATAAAAAGCTTTTAATTTTACTTAATTTAATTTATATAATATTAGCTCTTTTCTTTTATAAGCTTAATCTTAAGTAATATAAGGTTATTTATACTCTTTAATTATAAGGCTTATTAGAATTATTTAACTTATATTATTATAATAAAAACTTTATATTATTACTTAAAAGTATTTATAAGACTTTTAAGTTAATACTTTTTAATTAATTAATCTTTTTACTTAATTAAGTACTTTATATTATTATTATTAATTTATTAAAAGTTTTTAATTACTTTTACTTAATAATTTTTATTTACCTTAATAAATAACGTATTTTATAAAATTTATATAATATTAAGAGCTTTTTAATTATTATTTATAAAAAATAATTTATTAAAAAAAAACGTAAAAGAAGTTATAAATTCTTTAAAAAGCTAATAAAGCTAATTATATTATTATTAAAAAGATTATTTTAATTATTTTAAAGAGTTTTAATATCTTTTTATTTAATTTCTTAATAAATTACTTTATTTTAATATTTTAAGTATTTAATATTATAAGTTAATTTACTTTATATTTAAGAGCTTTTATACGTTATTAATTAAATTAATCTTTTATTTATTATTAGCTTTATTTTAAATATTTCTTAGCTTTTTTATATAGTTAAATTATTTAATAAGAGTATAATTTACTTTTAAAGTTTTTAGGTTCTTTTTATAATATAAATAAGTTACTTATTAAAGAGTAAAAGTTATAATTTATGTAAAATAATATTATTTTAATTAAAGCTAATATAAAGTTATTATATATAAATTTAACTATTAAAAAAAAGTCTTTTTAATTTAATATTTTATAGTTTATAAAGGCTTAAAGATATACTTTAAGAGTTTAATTTATACGCTTTATTTATTTATTTATTTATAAATAAAAGGTAATACTTATTTAACTCTTAATTTTTATAAGCTTAAGAAAGTTAATTTATAAGTATATTATAAATTATAAGTTTTTATTTAATATAATATTTTAAGATACTTTATAATACTTTTAATATACTTAAGTAAAAATATAAATTAAGTCTTTTATTTTCTTTTCTTTTATTAAAAGAGATATAAAGTAAGCTATTTTAATAAAGAGATTTATTATAACTTTAATTAAGTTATATTTATTTAATAAGAGTAAGTTTATAATAAAGTCTATTATTATTAATTATTAAAGCTAATAATAAAGTTTTAATAATTAAAGAAGTTTAAAGGCTATATATTATAAGTTCTTATTTCTTTAATATTTAAGCTAGTTATATATATAATTTTTAACTATTATCTTTATATTTAACTATTAAAAGTATCTTATAATTAACTCTATTATTTTACTTATATTAAAGTAGCCTATTACTTTAAAGTTATTAAAGCTCTTATAAATATAATAAATATAAGTGTATTATATATTATATTTTATATTATATTATATTTTCATATATTATATTTAAATATAATATATTATATTCTTAAAATACCTATAAATATATTATTAAGGAAAAACGCTAATAGATTTTTTACTTATATATATAAGGCTAATTATAAGGCTTATAATTAATATTTTTATATAATTAAATAAAGCTATTTTAATCCTTTAGAATACATTAATTTATATTATTATAAGTTATATAATAAAAGAGTTATTTATATTTTTATTATTTAAAATATTTTATTAAAAATTTAAAATATAAAGTTTAAACTTTAAATATATAAATTTTATAAAATTATATACTTTAAAGCTATTAACGCGTTAATTAATTATATTACTTAATTATTATTATTTTTAAGTTCTTTTTTCTTACATTATATAGTATTAAACTTGAATTTTTAAGCTTTATTACTTAATATCTTAATAATTATTAAGAATATAATAGTAAATAATATATTATTATAAACCTTAAAATTATATTAATATAATACTATTTTTTATATAATTAATTCTTAATAATTTATTTAAAAGTATATTATAAAAAGAGTAAATATTATATTTTTATAATTTAAAAAAATATAAATATAAGTAACTTTTAAAATATATAACTTATAATATTAATATAAGTATCTTTATAAAGCTAAAGTTTTTCTTATTATTATAAAGTTTAAAAAAAATATTAAAAGCTTTATTTTATACTAATATAAAGCTATTATATATTATAAATATTATTATCTTTCTCTTTTTCTTTATTTTTAATATTATTTATAAATTTAACTTTAAAAATAGCTTTATTATTCCTAAAAAAAAGCTGAATTTTTATTTAATTTAAATATTTTTAAATTTAAGTTAAAATAAAAGAATAAATTATAATATTTCTTTATTTTAACTTATTTTTCCTTATTTTTAGCCTAGTTTTTTAATAATAAAAATTTTTAAATATTAGAATATATTAAAGAGATTCTTTACTTATTAATTATATTACCTTTTTAATTAAAATTCCCTTTTTTAGCTTTTAAAGTAATTAAAATAATTAAATATTTTTATACTATTATTAAAAGAATTAAAAAAGCTTTAATAAAATTAGCCTATTAAATAAATATATTTTTCTATTAAAAGTTAATAATTTTTTTCATATAATTAAGCTTATAAAGTTAAGGTCATTATAATAAAAGTTAAAAATACCTTATTATCTTTAAATTAAGCTTATAATAATTAAAATCTTATTTTTTTAGTTTCTTTAATAGCTTTATTTTTTTACTTAAAAAATAAGTTATTAAATAAACTAGGCTTTAATTTAAGCTTAAAGTCTTTATAAGATACTAATTTTTTAATTAATTATTATAAATTAATTATTACTTAATTATTTAAATTAAAATTAAAAGAAGAATTTTCTTTTATTTTTATATTTAAAATAAGCTTATTTTTAAGGTCTTTTATATATAATTTATATATTCTAAGATATAATTAATTATAAAATATTAAAAAAAAAGGTTATTTTTAATAATTATTTATACTTACTCTTAATATTTATTTTTAAATTATTTAAAAATACATATAAGGTAATTAAATTTATATTAAATTAAGTTTTAATCGTTTTAATATTAAATTTAAGGTTTAATATAATAGTAAATAAATAAGACTTTTAAAAACTATAATTATTATTAATATCTTTTAAAAAATAATAATTTAGTTTCTTTAAACTTATATTTAAAGCTAAAATAAAAGCTTTAATTAATAAATTATAAGTATTTTTCTATAAATAAGTTAAAATAATTATTATAATTTATTTTAATATAAAAGGCTTAATATAAAAGTTTAAAAATATAAGAACTTACGTTTTTAAGCTAACTTTCTTAATCTTTTAATATATTTTTAAGAAGAAAGTATATTTTAAAGATATAAAAAGATATTAAGCTTATAGTATTATAAGCTTAGCTTTATGATTTCTTTATAAGCTTATTAAAACCTTTAAAATACTTAATAAAGTCTTTAAATTAAGCTATTCTTATATTATTAAATTAATATCTTTAAAAGCTATTATATTTATAATATTTTATAATAATATAATAGCTTTTTTAAGTATAATAATTATATTTATTATTTTAAAAGTTAAATTCTATTTTATTACGTTTATTAAGTTAAGTAAAAATAATTAATAATAATTATTAATAGTTTTTATTATAAATTAATTATATTATATTATTATAAGTATACGTTTTAAAAAGTAAAAATAAACTTAAAAAGAAAAAGAAAGAGAAAGAAAGGTTTCTCTCTTTTTATCTTTCTTTATATCTTTACTTAATTTATAAATTATTTAAGTTAAGTTTAAGTTACCTTTATATTAGGTTTAACTTAAGCTTAAATTATTAATTTAAGCTTATAATATATCTTTTTACTTACTTAAACTCTTTTAATATTTAATTAATAGCTATATAAGATATATTATATTCTCTTTTTACTTCTTATATCTATTAGTTTTTATTTTTTTATAAGAGTAAAGTAAGTTAAGTATAAAATAAATCTCTTATAATATCTTTTTCTTATTCTTTATAACTTTTATTCTTATCTTTTTCTTAAAATAATTTTAAATTTTATTATATACGTTTTCTTATAATATTTATTTATTAAGCTTTTAAATTAATTTCTTTATTCTTATATTAATTTAAAAGAAGAAAATAATAATATAATTAATATTATTAATACTTTTTTACTCTCTTTTACTTATACTTTAAGTATTATTTAAGTAATTTTATTATAAAAGATAACTTTAATAAGAATAATATTTTTAATAATAAAAAGCTTATTAACCTTTATATATAATATTAAAATTAGCTTTTAAATACTAGCTATTATAAATATACCTTTAATTTTAATATAATATATTAACTTTATTATAATACTTATTAATAGTATAATTAAAAGTTATATATTTACGTAATAAATTTTAAGCTTTATTATTAATAAAAGAAAGTTAAGTATATTATTACTTATAATAATTATATTATTATTAAAGCTATTAAAAAGAGTATTAATATTAAGGCTTTTTAAGTTAAGTTCTTATATAAGTTTTTCTTTATAATAAAAAAATTTTGATTTATACTTACTTATAAAGTATTAATAAGAAAACTATAGTTTTAATTTTTAAAAAAGCTTAAATAATTAATAATAAATCTAATAAAATACTTAAATTTTAATAATAAATACATAAATTAACTAATATTATAACTAATTAGCTTATATAGAAAAGTAGGTTCTTTAGCTAATTATAAGCTTAAAAACTAGATTATATAATTTCTAAAAATATATTATATTATACTATACTATAAAAACTATAAAATACAGTTTTAATAGTTTTAGGCTTATAAGAGCTTATATGAACCCACTTTCTTATATTAGCTTATAGTAGAAAATTTATACTATTTATTCATAGAATTTATAATCTTATAAGTATTTTATTAGATTTAATATACATTTTTATACTTAAAACTATAAAAACTATAAAACTATAAAATTATACTATAATTAATACTTTACTTACTTATATTTACATTAATTTTAATTTAATTTAAATAATTAACTCTTTTATTAAGTTTAATTAAAATTCTTTATTTATAATCTAATAAGCTATTATTTTTAATATATCTCTTATACTTATTATTTATTATAAAGATACTATTATTTATTAAAATTCTAGCTATTGAGTAATAATTATAAATTTTTATTATAATTAAGCTAATATTACTTAAGCTTTTAATTAGCTTATTAATAATTAACGTTTTAATTATAAAGAATATATTATATAAATAGCTTATTTTAAAAGAGTAATAAAATTTATTAACTTATCTTTTATTAATTATAATTAACGTTTTATTTACGCTTATAATATTATTTTATTAGAATTTTCTTTTATTCTTTTAATTTTATTACTTATTATTAACTTTTTAAATAATCTTTTAATAATTTTAATAAGCTTATTTTAATTAAGAATTTTTCTTTTATTAATTTTATTATATTATTAATTACCTTTATTTTTTATTTAATTATACTCTTATCTTTTATAACTTAATAATTAATTATCTTTACTTTTTACTTAAATATACTTTTATCTCTTATAATTAAATAATTAATTACGCTTATCTTAAAATTATAATATCTCTTTAAAAGAAAAGAGTTTAATATTAATTAAAACTAATATTTTAATAATTTTTTATTAATAAATAAAGGTAAGAATAAGTATAAAGAAAAGGCTTATAATTATTCTTAAAATACCTTTAATTAAGCTTTATTTAATAGCCTTTTCTCTTATAAAATTAGCTTTTATACTTATAATATATTATTTTATTAAGGTTTCTTATTATATATTAATAGTATTAATCTTAATAGTTTTACTTTTATTAATATTACTTTAAGCTTTTAATTTAATTTTAATTTACACGCCTTTTATTAAAGATTTACTTATTTATTAAGTATATTAATCTTATTAATTTATGTTATTTTAAGCTCTTTTTTATTTACTTAATTTAAAGCTAAAAACTCTAATAGTTTTCTCTTAATATTACTTTTATTTACTTTAATAAGAGTCTTTATTACTTCTTATTAATAGCTTACTTTATTTTATCTTTTAATTAATAAGAATTACTTTTCTTTAACTTTATTAATTTATAATAATTTAAACGTTACTTTATATAAGCGTTTTATATTTAAATTAGCTATATATTATCTCTTTTAATCACGTTAATTACCTATTAATAGAGTATTAAAAGTAATGTAATTTTATAGTTTTTAATAAATTTTAATATAATATAATATAGTATAGTTTTATTATATTATATTATATTTTAAAAATTAGTGAAATATATAATATTAATTAATTTATAAGCTATTATTAGCTAATATAATTAGTAAGCTAAAATAAAGCTAAATTTACTTACTAATATTAATATTAATAAGCAGGGATTAATTAGCTTAAATAAGCTAAAAATAGGGATTAAAAAACTAATAAAAATAAAATAAAAGGGAATTATAAGGGAGTTATATTAAGTAAATTAGTATTATTTTAATATTATTATTATAAGTAAAATATATTAAATATAATGAAATTAAAAATTTCTATTATTTATATATAAATATCTTATAAAATAATAATATTTATAGTATTATCTTATAACTTAAGTATAAAATATTAAATATTTAAGTTATAAGAAATATATTAAAGTTATAAATAATATATTTAAGTAAAGGCTGCGAAAAGAGGCTATACGTACGAAAATTAAGGGTTTAAAGAAGGAAGAAAGGAAGGAAAATCGGCAGCTTAGTTCGAAGCTCTTATAAAGGCTATAGCAGGCCTTAAACAGCTAGTAGCAGCTAGCCGAGCCCGGCTAAGCAGCCCTAGAAGTAAGGATAAAGTGAAGTTTACTATAATACACTAACTATACTAGAAATATCCGGGATATAGCGTTACGCTAGGCCTAGAATAGTACGGTATAATATAATATCTAGAGGAAACTACGTGATAGCCTTAAATACCTAGACACTAGAATAGCTACCTAACTAGCGTATTAAGGCTAACCTAAACTTAGCTTAAACCTCTATTATATACGCTTTAACAAACCGCTACTAGAATAGCTAGCCTAGTAAGTACCTTTAACCTATACGATCTAGAATATACTCTATATAATTATAGGTTATAGTAAGGTAAGGATAACCTAGAATAAAAGTAAGGGGGTTTTTCTTTCTATATAAAGGGTTTTTCTACTCGAATTACATGTAAAAGTATTAGAATAGCTATAATAGCTTTAGGGTACTTAAATAAATAAATAAATAAATATATTTAAATACCTTAAAACTTTTTATATAAAATAATATTTTATACTTTCTTTTTATATATATTATTTCTTATATTATAATAGATTTTATATTTCTTACTTAACTTTTTTATTTTTAAATTTTATTATAAAAAAGTTTTACTAAAAAAAAGCTTATATAAGTATATCATATATTAAAATAAAGCTAAAAATCACGTGATTTTAAATCTTATAAAATTAGCTTTATAGCGTTATTAACAAGTAAGTTATTAAGCTTTAAATCTCTTATTTTAAAAAAGTAAATCTTAAATTTTAGCTAAGATTTAACCTATTATAACTCACTCAATTTATAAGCTATATATATAAAAACTAATGTATTATAAAGAGCTAAATTAGCTCTATTTAAAGATATTAATTATAACCTTATAAATCTTATAATTAACGTTATATATATAATTAAAATTTCCCTTTATAATTATATATTACACTATAAATATAATTATAATATAATTAAACTACACTAAAACTATAAAAACTATATTATACTATAAACTACACTAAGAAACTATATATAATATAGTTTTTTTATTAATACTTTACCTATTAAATAAGGTGTTTTTTTTCTTTAATTAATATTTATAATTAATTAATCTAAAAAATTTTACTAGTCTTTTATAATCCCTTTACTTATATAATTTAAGGCTCTTAAATTATATTACTATTTTTATTACCCTTATTTTAAGCTATTATAAGCTTTTATTACTTTTTTTTTTTTATATAAGTACTATTATAATTATAATAATTTAAGTGTAACGTAAAGGTAATATAAGACTATTATTTTACCTTATATCCCTTTATTAGTTCTTCAAACGCTTTAATATTATTATCTTTTATATATTTTTTAATAGCTTTTAAGTTAATTCTATATAATTTATTTATTTTATATAAGCTTTTTATTTTTAACCTCTTTTTTATTAGAAAAGTTAAAAAAATAGTAATTCTTCTTAAAAATAACTAATAACTTTATTCTTAATAGATTAAAGCTTTAAAAGAAGCTAAATTTAAGGGCTTTATAGCTAAAAATAATAATATTATAAAAATACTATTAGGTAAGTTATATAATATATTTAATAGCTTTTATTTCTATTATTAAAACCTTAAAAATCTATTTAAAACTATTAATAATTATTACTAACTATTTTTACTTAACTTAATAAACGTAATAAGATAAAATTCAACTTTTAGAATAATAAATACAACTATTATACTTAAAAAAGCTATTATATTATTATAAAACGTTATAAATATAATAGCTTTTAAAGATACTAATTTAATAACGTAAGAATAGCTTAATTTAAAGACTTTATTAAGCATTTTAAAGGTTTTTAATAAGCTTATAAAGAAATTATAAAGCTAAGCTTATAATACTATAAGCTTAATATCTTTTTATATCTTTAAGATATACTTTCTTCTTAAAAATATATTAAAAGATTAAGAAAGTTAGCTTAAAAACGTAAGTTTCTGATATTTTTAAACTTCTTATATTAGAATAATTCAAATAATAATTATTCTAACTTATTTATAGAGAAACGCTTATAATTCGTTAATTAAAGCTTTTATTTTAGCTTTAAATATAGGTTTAAAGACACTAAATTACTATTTTCTAAAAAATATTAATAGTAATTATAGTTTTTAGAAGCCTTATTTATTTACTATTATATTAGACTTTAAATTAATATTAAAACGGTTAAAACTTAATTTAATATAAATTTAATTACTTTATATTTATTATTAAATAATTTAAAAATAGAATATTAAGAGTAAGTATAAATAATTATTAAAAATAACCTTTTTTTAATATCTTATAAACAATTATATCTTAGAACATATAAATTATATATAAAAGACTCTAAAAATAAGCTTATTTTAAATATAGAAATAAAAGAAGATTCTTCTTCTAGTTTTAATTTAAATAATAATCGAGTAATAATCGATTTATAATAACTAGCTAAGAAATTAATATCTTATAAAGATTTTAGGCTTAAATTAAAGCCTAGTTTATTTAATAACTTATTTTCTAAGTAAAAAAATAAAGCTATTAAAGAAACTAAAAAAAACGAGATTTTTAATTATTATAAGCTTAATTTAAAAGATAATAAATTATTTTTAACTTTTATTATAATAACCTTAACTTTATAAGCTTAATTATATAAAAAAAATATTAACTTTTAATAGGAAAATATATTTATTTAATAGGCTAATTCTATTAAATGTTTTCTAATTCTTTTAATAATAACACGAAAATATTTAGCTATTTTAGTGTAACGCGCACACGGAGTTACCTGTAAAGAGGGGCCGAATCGGGTACCACGTACAGGGAGTTACCTGTAAAAGGGGACCGAATTAGGTCTACTTATATCCTCAAATAGGGTATAAATCCCTACTAATTCTAGTTTAAATTCTATAAGTATTATTGCGTGAGAAGCGAATATAAATTAAAGCTAAAACCCTTAATAAATAAGTATAAAAGAATTAATTTAAATATTAAATAATTTAAATAAGTTTTAGTCTTATATTATTAAAAGACCTAAGAATAAAGTTCTTTCTTAATTTCTTACTTAATTATCTTATATCTTAGGTTTATCTTAATAATTCCTAAAACTTCTTAATATAATTACCTTTAAAAAGATAATAAGAACTTAAAAATAAAGCTATACGTTATATAATAATATACTAGAAAAAGAGATACTCGCTATATTCTTTACGCGTAAATTATTTACTCTTTTAACTCTTATTAAGTACTTTACTATAATTATACGAAAGGTATAATTAAAGAAGTACTTATATAAACTTAAGCGAATTTAAGAACTTAAAGCTTAAGAGTAAGAGTTACTTTAAGACTTATTCTTAAATAATAAGAGAAAGCCCTTAAAATAATAAGACTTTTTCTTTTTAAAAGAAGATTAAAGTTTAAAGATTTAAATTAAGAATCTTTTTAAGTTATCTCTTAATATAAATTAAAGAAAAAGAGATAATTAATTAAATAACCTTTAATATACTTTTAAGGGCGCTTTAAGGAAATTTAAAAAGAATTACTTTTAAATCTTATATATAATTACGTAAATAAAAAATAAATGTTATTTTTAATAGAATTAATATATTAAAAAAGTAAAGGTATATAATTTAAACGTAAATATTAATTAAAAAAAATTTAAAGTATAAACCTTAAATCTTATTTAAGATTTCGTTAATTAAAATATAATTATAATATAATAGTTAAAAGATATACGTTAAAGGGAAGACTAATTTCCTTAAGTCTTTTACGTATACTTAAATTTATTAAAAAAGTATTTCCCTTATATCTTAAAGGCGTAATAAGCACTTAGCTTCTTTATAAAACTTTACTCTTACCTTTAAAACTATATTAAAATATATACGTTAAGTATATTAAAAACTTAAGAGAAAATTATAGCTTTTATTACCTGTTTTTAGAATAATATAAAAGGTAAACGAAATAATAAGTAACCTTAAAATAAGAACTTAAATAAAAGGCCCTTTAAAACGCCTTAAAGAAACCCTAAAGACTCTTCTCTTAAAAGAGAAAGTAATTAAAAAAGGTTTTTAAAACCTAATTAAAGGCGTTTCCCGTACTAAAACTTATCTTAAAATAGAGATAATAAGAAGGCTAATAGTAAAGAGAAAAAGAATTTTACCTACTAAAAGTATAATAGTAATAAATATCTTTAAAATAAATACCTTAAAAGAGAAAGAATTAATAATATAAAAACTTAAGATAAGAAAAGGGAAAATAAAAAGAATACTATAAAAAAAGAGAATTAATTATAAATAATACCTAATTTATAACTAATAAAGATTATATTTAGGTAAAAGTTAGCCTTATAATATAAGCTATAATTTAAGAATAAAAATTAATACTTATTAAAGTAACTCTAAATATTAAAGCTCAAGTAAACTTAATTAATATTACCTTAATATAACGTGTAAGATTATACCGCTTAAATAAAATTCTATTAAGCTTTAAGGTACCTAATAATATTTATTTATAAAAGCTAAAAGTATAAGAGATACCCTTAGCTCTTATAAATTTACGAGGGAAATAAAGGGAGTTCACTTAAATCTATTATATAATACTAGATATAAGTGAGAATCTTCTTTTACTTTAAATATTAGCTCTTAAAAACGAGAATATTATTATAAACGTAAGGTTATAATAATAATAGTATAATATAAAGAAAAGTAAATATAAGGTAATTCTAATATATAAGTTTAAAAGAGAAGCTTAAAATCACGTATACGTCTTTATTATATTTAAAGTAAAAGAGGTAATATTACTATAAGGAAATAATATTAAACCCTTTTTAAAAGTAACGCCTTTACTATTAATATTACGAGAATATACTAACGTTTTTAAAGATAAAAAGGTAAGAGAATTACTATTATATTACCTAATTAATTATATAATTAACCTAGTAAAAGAAAAATTACCTTTATATAAACCTATATACTTACTTTTATTAAAGAAGCTAGTAATATTATAAGACTATTTAAATAAAAACTTAAAGGTAAGCTAAATTTAACACTTTAAAAGCCTAATAAAAGTATTAATCTTATTTATATTAAAAAAAGAATAAAACGCTTTACCTTTACGTAAACTATTAAGAATTAAATAAAGTTAATATTAAGAACTAATATTTACTTTCTTTAATTACTAAAATATTAAACTAAATATAAGAAGCTAAGGTATTCTTAAAACTAAATATTAAGAAAGCTTACTATTAAATTAAAATTAAGAAAGGGAATAAATAAAAAACCACTTTTTAAATATAATATAAATATTTTAAATACTTAATAATATCTTTTAAGTTAATTAACGCACCTATTATATTTTAAAGTTATATAAATTAAGCGCTATAAGGCTTAAATAATATTATTTATATTGTATACCTTAATAATATCTTAGTATTCTTTAAGATAAAGAAGAAATATAAAGAACACTTAACGTAAGTATTAAAACAAATAAGAAATATAAGGTTATACGCTAAATTATTTAAGTGTAAATTCTTTTAACCTTAAGTAGATTTTCTAGGGTTTATCTTATTAATAAAAGGGATCTTTATAAACCTTACTTAAATTAAAACTATTACGTTTTAATTAGAACCTAAAAGCTATTATAATATATAAGTATTCTTAGGGTTTTATAACTTTTATTAACGCTTTATTAAAGCTTACTCTTATATAATAGCTCTATTAATAGCTTTACTAAAAAGAAGTAAAAATAGGCGAAAACTAGGGAGTATAAAACTTAATTAAAAGGAAATAAAAGCGTTTTATACTTTAAAGAGTACCTTTATAAAAGCTCTATTATTATAGTATTTTAATTCTAATTAATAAACTTAAATTAAAACGAATATATTAATCTTTATAATTACAGCGATTTTATTATAATTTAAGAATAATAGAAAATAGCACCTTATTATCTTTTAATCGCAGAAATTATAAGATATAAAGACCTATTATAGCACGCTTAATTAAAAGATACTAGTAATTAAAAACGCATTTAAATATTAATAATATTATATAAATAGTATAATAAAGCTAATTAAAGTCTTAATAAACTACTATAACCTATACACGTTTATAAGTAATAAGCAGTTAAATAAAAGATAATTTTAATAGTATTTATACTTAACCCCTTTTAACTTTATAATTAAGTATTAAGTAAGAAAAAGAAACTCTATTAATACGCTATTAAAACAGCTAAATTATACGAAGAGGCCGCGTAAAGATTTTATAATTCTTAAAGGAATTTATATAAAGATAACGTAAGTAAATAAAGCGCTTATTAGATTTATTTAAGTATAAAAATATAATTTATTATTTTTAAATAAAGCACCTAATTAAGAGAGATATAATAAAAAGCTTTTACTAGAAGAAAGTCTATAAGTCTTTATAAAATCTAGTAGGTATAATAAGATGCCTTTATAAAAGGATTTACCCCCTTTAAGCTACTAATTTAACCTAGAATTAAAAGGTAGATTATAATTACCCTTACTTTAGGAGAAAATCTAGAACGTTATAAGATAGAAAAACCCTTATAAAATAAACGTAAATATACCCTTAAGAAATATAATCTTAAATGCGTAAAAAAGAGATTCTTAAATAAAAGCTAAATGTATAAGAATTTATCTTAATTAAGATTTAGTTAATAAATAGCACTTAAATAATTAAGAAATCTTAATATATTAATAACGTATATAGGTTCTATTAAATAAAGCTATTATTTAAGAATTACTTGAATTATACTATAATAACCTATTAGCTAGGTACTTTAATATAAAAAGAATAATTAAGCTATTAAAAAGAAAGTTCTATTAAATACATATAAATATAAATATAAAAGATTATATAAAGTCTTATATAATATATTAAAGAATTATAGCGTAAAGGTATTAGCCTTATAGTAAACTAGAATTACTATTAATTCCCTAAGACTTATAAGCTAAATTATTAATAGACTTTATAATAGAATTATTAAAGACCTAGTATTATAAATAAAACGTTAATACTATTCTAGTAATAGTAAACTATTATACGAAGTACTTACTATTTTACCTAGTATTAAATACTATTCTATAAATAGATTAAATATACCTATAATATCCCTATTAGAATTATATTTAATAGAGAATCTTTATTTACTAGTTATTTTTAATTAAATTTATGTTATTTAGTAAAGATTTAAAGATAACTCTTTATCGTATATTACCCTTAAATAAACGAATAAATAAAACGCGTTAATTAAATACTAGAATATTATCTTTAAGCCTTTATAATAAAGAATTAATTATATTAATCGCTTTTATTACCTATAGTATAATTCGCGTGTAATAATACTATTAATTTAATAATTAATACCTTATTAAATTAACTTTTAATAGGGTTTAAGCCTTATATATATTATAATATTAGAGATAATATTATAAAAGAGAGAGTATTAAAAGTAAGAAATTAAGTTAAAAAAATACTTTAAGTAAAATAAAAAATAAAAGAATATTAAAAGTAAGTAATAGTATTTTAGGTAAAATATTATAATAATAAATATAAACTAATATAATTTTAAAATAAAAGTCTAATATTACTTTAAACTAAGAATATAAGATTTAAGTACGAAAAAAATAAATTAATTTTAAAGTATATTAGCTCTTTTTAAATTCTTAATTAAGTTAAATAATAAGTATATTATTTAATACTTTTAATTTAATACGAGAAACTTTATAACGTCTTTTACGTAAGCCTATTAGAATAATAGTACTAATATAAAAGCACTATAAATAAGTTAAAAATACTCTTAATATTAGAGCTAAAAGATAATAAGAATAAATAAAAGGTAAAAAGTATTAAGAACTATATTTAAAAGGGAGCTTAATTATATTACCTTATAAAGTAAAAGGGATAATAATACAAGTATAACTAATAGCTTAATAATAAAGACCTTATAAATACGCCTAATATTATATGTAATTACATTACTTTACTTTTAATTATAAAAAGAAACGAAACTACGCGAGAACCTTAAAAGAGAGGTTAGCTTTAAAAAAGCACGAGAAATAAATATTAATTAAATTAATTAAATAATATAAGTAAAAAGTATAGTATTAAAGCTTATCTCCCTTTAAAATAAGCTAAATATTCTAGGTTATATTAGACCTAAGATAGAGAAACTAAATATTAGATAATTAAGCCTTAATATTAAAATTAACGCTCTTATAAGCCTTCTTCTTCTTAAAACCCTTAGTAATACTATTTTATTCTAGCTTAATTAAAAACGTTTTTATAACCTATTAAGCCTTCTTAATACCTTTAAACCCCTTTAAGTATAAAAATAAGCTATTATAAAAATCTACTAGAGTAGTATATTAAGAGTGGTAATAAATATCCTTAGAAAGAAGACGAGGAATACGCTTAAGGGTATATTTAGAACGACGCTTAGCACTCTAGAATAAGAAAGGTTAACAAGGAAATCAGGGAGGAATTAAATCTAATATTTACGCGAATATAGAGACCTCCCTAGAAGGTATAATAATTATAATTATCCTTAACCCCCTTAATAAAGCGAATATAATATAGCTTAATCTTAGTTAAGAGAGTAAAGTTAAAATTAAAGTTAATTTTAGGTAAATACTTACTTAAGTATTAGGTTATATAATAATAATACTATTAATTATTACTACGTATATTAGAATCTTTCTACTAAGCTTTAACGTAAGCTTAAATCTTTAACGTTACATTACCACTTTTATAAGATAAGCTAAACTTACCTCTTATTATTTAAATTACTTAAGCTTAAATAATAACGTTAATAGGCGTAAGATTAAGCTAATGTAAAGTCTTTTAAGTGGAAACTCGTTTTAATTTAATATTAAATACTTTAATAATATTTCTCTTTAAGGCCTTACGTTTAATTAAAGTTTTAAAGGGGTTATAAGTTAAGGTTTAATCTAATAGAACTATAAGTATAATAATTAATAGCTTTAAGAATAATATTAATTATAACGTTCTTTAAAGAATTACGTTAAAATTAAAACCTAAGAGAATAATAATAAATTACTTACTCTATTTAATAGAACTATTTAAGAAAATAATCTAATATTAGGTTAAATTTACCTTATTAAGAAAAATATACCTTTTAAATAAGCGGAAAATATCAATACGTATTACTATTAAATTAAACGCGCTTTTTTAAGTATAAGAGTATAAAGATATAACTTACACTTAAATTAATTATAATTTAAAGTAAAAGTTAAATGTAAAAGTACGTATTAAGAAAGGTAAAAAAGAGCGCGAAGAAAGCTAAGTTAAGGTATTATAAGAAGGCCCCTAATAGTATATTACGTTATACGAATTAAAATAGCCGTATTTAAATATAATAATTAAAAGGGTAGAATAAAACGTAAGTAAAAGTAATAAGAGTTAATATAAGAAACCTAATAATAATATTAATAGTAAGATTTAGGCTAAAAATAGGTTAAAATTAATAAATATATACCTATAATTCACGCTAAAGTTTTATTAATTATAATAAAATATATTTTAGTTTAATATACTTAAATAAACTATTCTTAATTTAATAATAAAAATACTTAATTAGCTATAATATTAATATAACTTTAAGTTAAAAATATAACTTATAATATTAACGCTTTATTATACTAGGGGAAAATATAAATAAAGCACTATATTAAGTATATATTTAAAATTTAAGCTTAATAAGTATTATTATAGTTTATAAGCTAAGAAACGTATATGAATTATAAGCGTAAATATTAGGTAATAGTTAAGTATAATAAGAATATAGAATATATAGAAGTTAAAAAAAGAATTTATACTTAAATAATAAGAAATAAAGCTATTAAGGGAAGAAAAAGAAGAGAGATAAGGCTAAAATAAGAAAGGAAAAAATAAGGGATAAAACTAAAAATTTATATTAAAGTAAACTTATAATTACCCTTACCTTAAATCTATAAGTTAACTCTTAAGGTAATTATACCTATTAAAATAAAGAAAAGAACCTATAAAGCTTTTCCTTAAAAAATATTAAACCTTAATTAAGAGCTTTATTAAGAATAAAAATAAGTAAAAGTAACACGTATTAACGGGATAAACGTTACGATTAAGCGATTAAAAGTAATAAGTATAACCTAATAAAATAAAGGTATAAGACTTTAAAATAGCGCCTTAAAATATAAGAATAGAAATAAAACTATAAGAACTTAAAGAGGTTAATATTATTACTCTTTTTTTTACTAGGTTTTAACGAGAATAATATACCTTTAAAGCCTACTTACATTAATAATAATTAAGAATAATTATACATTAATAATAATTAAGAATAATTATACTAAAGAGAGGGATAATTATAACGCGTATACGAAGTTACCTATAAAGAGGGGCTAAATTAAGTACCGCGTATAGGGAGTTACCTATAAAGGGGAATTAAATTAGGTTTACTTATATCTTAAAATAGGGTATAAATCCCTATTAATTTTAGTTTAAATTCTATAAGTATTATTACGTGAGAAGCGAATATAAATTAAAGCTAAAACCCTTAATAAATAAGTATAAAAGAATTAATTTAAATATTAAATAATTTAAATAAGTTTTAATCTTATATTATTAAAAGACCTAAGAATAGAGTTCTTTCCTAATTCCTTACCTAATCGTCCTATATCCTGGGTTTACCTTAACATTTAGCTACTTTAAAAGCTATAAAAGGGAATTTTAACTAAGAAGGTAATGTAATTAATAAGCGAAGAACCTCTTTAATGTATTCTAATATTTAAAAAATTTTATTATTAAAAAACTAGGCTAAAAATAAGAAAAAACGATTTAAAATAAAGAAATATTATAATTTATTCTCTTATTTTAGCTTAAATTTAAAAAAATCTAAATTAAATGAAAATTCAGCTTTTTCTAGTAATAATACAGCTATTTTTAAAGCTAAATATATATATAGTATTAAAAATAGAGAAGAAGAGAAAGATAATAATATTTATAATGTATAATAGCTTTTTATTAGTATAAAATAAAGCTTTTAATATTTTTTTTAAATTTTATAATAATAAGAAGAACTTTCACTTTATAAAGATATTTATATTAATATTATAAGTTATATATTTAAAAAGTTACTTGCATTTATATTTTTTTAAATTTAACATTTACTCTTAAGTCTTTTTATAGTATATTTTTAAATATATTACTAAGAATTAATTATATAAAAAGTAGTATTATATTAATATAATTTTAAGGTTTATAATAATATATTATTTACTATTATATTCTTAATGATTATTAAGATATTAAGTAATAAAGCTTAAAAATTTAAGTTTAATACTATATAAATTAAGAAAAAAGAACTTAAAAATAATAATAATTAAGTAATATAATTAATTAACGCGTTAATAGCTTTAAAGTATTTAATTTTATAAAATTTATATATTTAAAGTTTAAACTTTATATTTTAAATTTTTAATAATATATTTTAAATAATAAAAATATAAATAACTCTCTTATTATATAACTTATAATAATATAAATTAATGCATTTTAAAGGACTAAAATAGCTCTATTTAATTATATAAAAATGTTTCTTATAAGCCTTATAATTAGCTTTATATATATAAGTAAAAGATTTACTAGTGTTTTTCCCTAATAATACATTTATAGGTATTTTAAGAATGTAATGTATTGTATTTAAATATAATACACGAAAATATAATATAATATAAAATACAATATATAATACACTTGTATTTACTATATCTGTAAGAGCTCTACTCTTAAGCTTTAAGATAAGTACTTCTTTAATTATATCTCTTACGTAATAATAATAAAGTACTTAATAAGAGTTAATAGAGTAAATAATTTACGTGTAAGAGATATAATAGGTGTCTCTTCTCTTAATATATTACTATATAATATATAGTTTATATAGGGAAAAACTATATATAAGATAAAGGATTATAAATAACAGTTAAAATATCAATTAAAATACCTTAAAATACTAGTTAAATATAATAGCTATAAGGGCTAAGAAGATTAAGGTTCTATTTTTCTAGAAAGGCTCTAAAAAGCTCCTTATATAATTGTATAGCACGTGATATATCACGTGTTCGCAGCACGTAACTAGAGGCTACGTTGCTAGCTATAAAGCTCTTACAAATATAGTAAATACAAGTGTATTATGTATTGTATTTTGTATTGTATTGTATTTTCGTGTATTATATTTAAATACGTTACATTATAAGACTAAAATACCTATAAATGTATTTTAAGTAAAAAAAACCCTTGTTTTTTTAACTTAAAATTATAAGGCTAATTATAAGGGTTATAAGGAAAGGTTTTATATTATTAAAAAGAGCTAAATTAGCTCTTTAAAATGCCTCACTTTTTACTATTATAAGTTACCACATTAAAAAGTTATAAGGAATTAAAAATTCGCCCCGCTTTACTTACTTTTTATTTTAAGACATAACTTTAAAGCTTAATATCTCGCTTAATATTCACATTTCAAGGTTAATTTTTAAAGATGTAAAATCACGTGATTTTTAGCTTTATTTTAATATATAATATGCTTATGTAAGCACTTATTTATAATATTAGATACTTTATAGCCTTATAATATATTTATAGGTATTCTTATCTTGTAATGTACTGTAATATATTACAATATAATACAATACAATATAGTATAGTAAAAATTACAAAAAATACAATACATTTAGAGGTCTAGCTAGCTAAATCGAGCTATAATATACGGCTAAATTCCTTGCTATAATATACGGCCGAATTCCTTTATATAATAGCTTTATTTTAAGTTCTTATTATCTTTTTAAAGGTAATTATATAAGAGAAGTTTTAAGAATTATTAAGATAAACCTAAGATATAAAATAATTAAATAAGAAATTAAAAAAGAACTTTATTTTTAAGTCTTTTAATAATATAAGATTAAAACTTATTTAAATTATTTAATATTCAAATTAATTCTTTTATACTTATTTATTAAGAGGTTTAAACTTTAATTTATACTTACTTTTTACGTAATAATACTTATAGAATTTAAACTAAAATTAATAGAGATTTATATCTTATTTTAGAATATAAGTAAGCCTAATTTAATCTCTCTTTACAGGTAACCCTCTATACGCGGTGCCTAATTTAATCCCTCTTCGCAGGTAACTTCGTGTGCGCGTTATAAAAAGCGAGAGTAAAGGTCTTTTAACTATAATTATAACTTATAATAAGCTATATATAATTAAGCTTATAAGCATAACCTTAACGCTTAATTAAGTATTTAAATAAGAAAAATAAAGCTTATAATAGCTTTAATAATAAACTTAATTAAAAGGTATATTAAAATAAATTACTTATTATAAGTATTAATTACATACGCGTAATTAAATAAGAGTAAGCTTTTAATTATAAGTAAATAATTATAATAATAAGCGCACTTATAAAAAGAGCACATATAATCTTCTCTTTTATAGCGAGATATAGACTTGTATATATACATTATCATAACAATTAGTGTCCCTTAAGTGTGACAATTAATTATAGAGAAGTGATTAAATGCGGAGAAGATACATGAGCGTTGTAGGGGTTTCCTCCACCGACGACGGGAGCTAACGTGGTCGAGGCGGTGGGTTTGACCAAGATGACTTTGCTACAGTAGGCAGATGTGTGGTGATGTGGTGTCTGGTGGCATCACGGCAGTGTTGGACGCTGCGAGGGGATGATTGTGCAGGAAGCATTGGTGGATACATGCGAATACGATTCAACACCAGCGGCAATGTAGCTCTCGGTGTCATGTCATGATTTGAACGGGAAGCATTGGCATTGTGCACGACTACGATTTAACCTGCGGCAACATGCTCTCGGTACAATTTGAGACTAGCAACATGCTCTCTGGGTACAATCTTGGGAGCCATCTAATATGCAACCTGCGCAGCCAGCCCGTCCAACTCGCGTTCCCAGCATCGATGCTGGCTAACCGACCAGAAGAGCTGGTCCAAAAAGTGCTTCGCATTCTTGGTCGCCTGAACAACCTCCCGCAAGCTCTCGGGCTTGGGATGCCTCAACGTGACGACGCCGTAGCTCAGCACCGCATCGCTATCCGCGGAGAAGCGCACGCCATCCAGCTGCACGGCCTTTCCGACCAGGTCCACGGCCTCGCCCGTGGCGGCAATCGTCTTGAGATGGCCAAACGCCTCGCGTACGTAGTGCGTGACGCGGCCCATCTTGGCCAGCGCATCGACAGACTCTCTGCCGCCCGGGATGAAGACGGCGTCAAAGAGCGTGCTCCGCTGGCCTTCAAAGTGGTGGTCCGGCATGAGCCCCTTGGCCGAGTGCCTGTCCTCGCCCGCGGCAAAGATGGGCGAGCGCCGGGGGCCGAGGACGACGGGAATCGCGCGCGCGGCCCTGAGGGCTGCGACGACGGCCCCGTACGAGATGGAGTCGTAGCCGTCGGCGACGAGGACGGCGACCTTGCGCGAGGCAATCGTCACGCGCTCGGGGACGTACTCGAGCTGGCTCAGCCCGGCGGCCCTCTTGCCGTGATTCTGCCTGGGAGACTGGGCAGGGCTGGGACCGCCGACCATGGCGGCCACGGACCGCGCCAGGCCCAGGTCAATGTCGGCGAGGCGCCGGGTCAGGCGCTCGTAGACGACGGGCTCCTCGCAGTGGTCCAGCTCAAAGGAAAAGGCGGCCGTCATGTGCCTCTTCTCGACGTCCGACATGGAGTTGTAGAAGAGCTGGGCCTGCGAGACGTGGTCCCTGAACTTGTGACTCTTGGCTCGCACCTTGACGCCCCCGACCTCCTCGGGGTGGTCGACGTAGCCGCCCTCGTCGGCGGTGGCCGGCGGCTGGGCGGCGAAGCGGTTGGGCCAGTAGTTGACCTTTGCGCGCGCAATCGTGTGGCGCATGGCGCCGTCGCGGTTGAAGTTCATGACGGGGCAGACGGGCCTGTTGACGGGCAGCTCCTCCCAGTTGACGCCGAGGCGGCTGATTTGCGTGTCAAAGTAGGAGAAGTTGCGGCCCTGGAGCAGGGGGTCGTCGGAGAAGCCGACGCCGGGCACGACGTGGCTCGTGCAAAAGGCGGCCTGCTCCGTCTCGGTGAAGAACTCGTCGACGTTGCGGTTCAGCTCCAGCTCGCCGATGTAGCGCACGGGCACGAGCTCCTGCGGCCACAGCTTGGTGGCGTCGAGCACGTCAAAGTCGAAGCCGTCGGCGTCGGCGTCGCGGATGACCTGGATGCCGAACCTCCACCGGGGGTAGACGCCCCTGTCGATGGCCTCGGCGAGGTCCTTGCGGTGGAAGTCGGGGTCCTGGCCGGCAATCTTGAGGGCCTCGTCCCACACGAGCGAGTGGACGCCCAGCTCGGGCGTGAAGTGGAACTTGACCAGGTGCCGCTCGCCGCGGGCGTTTTGCAGCGTAAAGGTGTTGACGCCGAAGCCCTGCATCATCCGGAACGAGCGGGGGATGGCCCGGTCCGACATTGCCCACATGAACATGTGCGTCGCCTCGGGGTGCATGTACATGAAGTCCCAGAAGTTGTTGTGCGCCGACTGCGCCTGCGGCACCTCGCAGTCCGGCTCGGGCTTGGCCGCGTGGATGAGGTCGGGGAACTTGATGGCGTCCTGGATGAAGAAGACGGGTATGTTGTTGCCGACAATGTCCCAGTTGCCCTCTTGCGTGTACATCTTGACCGCGAACCCGCGCACGTCGCGCACCGTGTCTGCCGAGCCGCGGCTGCCGAGCACCGTCGAGAAGCGGACGAAGACGGGCGTCTCCCGGGACGTGTCGGTCAAGACGCCCGCGTGCGTCACGTCCTCGGCCGACTCGAGGAGCCGAAACGTCCCAAAGGCGCCCGTGCCGCGGGCGTGGACGACCCGTTCTGGGATTCTTTCATGGTCGAACCGGTGTATCTTGACGCGTCGTCAGTGGGAGCAGTCGGCCGTGGGGAGTTTGCAACTCTTTACCTTTTCCCGGGCAAAGGCGTCCTCGAGCAGCATGGGACCCGTCGTCTTGTCGCTGCTCACGCGCAGCCAGTCATCCGTGTTGGACTGCCTGGTCCCAAAGTCTGCCGTGATCCTGTCCTCGGGCGTGGGCTGCACCACCGAGGCCTCGAGCTGATCCGCCTTGGCTGTCTTGGTCGTCATGGCTGCGGTTTTGCTTTGGAGCATGTGGGCTGCAATCCGCTGCCGCCATCCCCGACCACGTTGGCTGGTCGACTATATATCGACGACGACGGGCAGCTCACGTTGCTGGTCCATGACATCAACCATCTGGGACAGACCAACCACGACAGCAGGACGGGTCGCAGCGTTGCATGTCGCTGTGGATGGCGGCCGCCATTGCGCCATGTTGATGTAATGATGAAGGGGGGTCAGCGGTGGCAGCGGCCGGACGAAAATGTCCGAGCCGTCCGCATCGGGATCGGGCATCGGGACCGAACGACGGTGACGCTTTGTAGTCGAGAGTACGGGGCACTGCCCCTCTGGACGACATGTAGGCTATTTCAATCTACTTTAGAATCCCAAAGCACCAGTTCCTTTCTCCCATCCAACTTACATCCCAGCACCTTCATTTACCATGATTCTCACCAGACGCGCAGCATCTCTCGCCTTGCGGCCGGGCATCACCTTGCGAGCACGTCTTCCACCGAGGAGGACATACGCCGACATTCCTGGCGCAAACAAGCCCGCGCGGCCTACCGAGATTAAAAACAAGTGTGTTCTGCATCTAGACTCGTAGTGTGTTGTGCTGACCGTCCATGTATCTAGCACCACGCTGTTGATGACGGGCTTGGCGGGGGTAGGATTGGCGGCTTGTTACTTCGTCCTTCTGGCGAAGCCAGAGGTAGTTGGTAGTGAAGCGACTGGAAAGCCAGAGAAGGCGAGGGACCCAAAGATGGCTAGAGAGAGGTAGACTTTTTCTTTTTATTTTTTTTTATTTTTTATTTTTTTTATACGAGGACCATTGGCAGTGATGCAAGTGCTCATCACCATGACCTGCAACCATGTGTTGTTCGCGAGTACGTCTCCTAGCTTCTATCCTGTACAAGAGTCCAAATACACCATCTGTTTATATCAGCAAGGTTCAATGTGCCAACTACCACGCCGTGTGCCCCCCATCGAGCACAAGATTACTCCCCGTCATGAAGCTGCTCGCGTCGCTGATCAGAAACAGCGCGGCACCCTTGAACTCGCTCGTCGTGGCCAACCGGCCCAGCATATTCTCCCTGGTCCAAATCTCCCTCAAATCGCCATCTCGCTCAAACAGCTCCCGGACCATTGGCGTTTCGATGTGGCCCGGGCTCAGGCAATTGACTCGAATCCCGCCGCTGCCGTCTTCGCGCAGAGGACTCCATTCCATGGCCAGGTTGCGCGCCAACTGGATGAGCGCCGCCTTGGACGAGTTGTACACGGGCGAGAACATGCCCTTGTTCGCCACCACGCCCGACATGCTCGCCACCAGACATATGCTCCCGCGGCACCTGTACTTGATCATGGCCCTGGCCCCGGCCTGAGCCGTCATGAAGACGCCCGTGTAGTTGGTGGCAAGCATCCTGGTGACATCCTCGAGCTTGTAGTCGAGTGCGGGCGTGGTCTGGACTATCCCCGCGGCGGCGACGACGCCGTCCAACTGCTGGTTGTCGTCGGCGATTTGCTCAATCGTGTCCTCGAGGTGTTTGGTGTCGCGGACATCCTGCTGCAGGTAGGTTAGGGATCCGCCCCATTCGGGGACGACGCGGCCTTGGGCTTCTGTCCATTCCTGGTCGGGTTCTTTCTGCATGTCCAGGCAGTAGACTGGGACTGTTGTTAGTGGTGCTCTGCACGGGGAGTCATGTTGGCGTGTGGATTTACCTTTTCCTCCTGCCTCGACGAGGGCTTCTGCCATGGCGAGGCCCAGGCCTCTTGCGCCGCCTGTTACGACGAACACTTTGCCGCCGAGGTGGAAGTCTGCGAAGCGTTTGTTTCCCACGGGCTCGTTGCGCGGGGGGGCGGCTGTGTTGGGCATGCTGGGATTTTGTGATGGGTTTTGCGACGAGGTAATCGGCTCTGAGGGTCAATACTTGTAACCATAATCATAATTGGCAAATATGGAGTGATGAAAATGTCGATTGTACAAGATGGAAAGTGAAGCCTATAAATATCGTTGCAAGGTACCGGAGCTTTTGCCCGTGGTAATAATGTCGAACTTTGACGTCATGAATGCGCAAGATTTTGAGGGGTGATTGGGAACGTCATAGAGAATACGGTTAGGAGAGATGAACGAATGCTCATCATCTCCTAGTTTAAATGCTGGGAGCTATTCGAGGTTCAAACAGAGTGGGGAAATGTTGTTGGGTACTAACCCAGGTGCATTCATTGTAAAAGTGCAGATATGGTGTTTTGATCGATGGCATATGGAGTCCCTACTCATCCATTCATCTGGTAAAGGCTGAAGATTCATTCCGCACTTTGAGCCACATCTGCCATTGTTTGGAGACCAAGCCCCTCGGTTCAAGGCGTGTGGCCGGTGTTGGTTATGCTCTGTCCGGTCATGATGGCAACATGACGACACCCGTTTCCAGCTCCTTCCCGCGACGACATGAAGGTGCTGTGCATTCGTACATTTATTCGCACATTTATTCGCTTACGGGGGCCAGAAAATATAAAGACTTGTATTTACGAAATGTACGCTTTTGCCTTTGACGGACTTGTAGATACGTATACCTCCTGCTTTACCCTTGCTGCAGCGAATGGAATCATAGCAGCTGTTATTTATACAAAATCTAGAAATCCCCCAGAGCTGTCAAATTCATACTTGTCGAATGGGACTCTTCTGTGAAACTTTGTTTTGCCCACTTGGCAAAGCCACACGAGATTGTCTGTTCCGCACTGACCTACCGAGGTCATGATCAACTTTGGCAACACCCTGACGCCATGAAATGGTCTCGGGGACCAACGGCGTACCACATTGAGCCCGGCCCTTTTAACTTGAACCTCGCCAGAATCCAGCCAGCATATTCCGCATGTCGACGCAGCACAACTTTACCATTACACTCTGCAGAGTCCAATATCGCGGCACCAAGCCCGCCTACGGAATGACATTCTGCTATTGCCCAACATGCCGACTACTGCACGGCGCGCCCTTTGCTCCGTGGGCAAATCTCCAGCGGCAGAGCTTGGAGTGGATTCGAGATGAACATGTCGTCGAGGCCAGGTTTTCCGACTTTGCTACGCGCACGTTTTGCAGGGCGTGTCGTGCCCCGATGACCATGGTTTACGAGGCGGCGCCAGACGAAGCTGGCATCGTGGCAACAACCATGGACGAAGCCAAGTCTAGTGGTGCTATTCCACGGGTCGAGCGCCACGTACATGAGCGTGACCGGCCAAGTTGGTACACGATATCGGATAGTGGTGCTCAGTATGAGGGCTTGCCGGGGGACATGAAGCACGTCAAGACGTGATGCTGGGTTTGTTTGTGTCCACCGGACATGAGCAAAGATGCCAAATTGCGCAACGAAACAGCGCCCTTTATTTTTCAACTATCCAAACACTGGCTGGCCAACTTGAAACTCCTTGACTCCTTGCAACAGGCTCGGCCGTCTTGAATCCTTCGTGTCCGGTTATCGCTGCGGATGAGCCCTAGTGTATCAGCCTTTTGCGCACAGAACTCGTCGCCGGTTATAGAATGCGGACTTACGCAATGACTGCTGTCATTAGAAATGACATCGGCCTCACATCGTCCATCGCAGCAAGTGCCAATGGGACCGAAAGCGGTTTCACAGAGGGCTCCGTATGGAAGACATTGTTTTCCTCCGATTTCTCCAGCCCGCATAGGGCTCGCTGTAGCTAACTGGGCTAAGCTGGCCACAATGGCTGTTGAAATCTTCATGTTTCTGAGCAAGTGCTTGATGCAAGATGCTCAGCTCTGGATGCGAATATTGTCGGTATTTTACTGTAAGCCCTGATACAACGCGATTTGGACGTGACAATGGTATGATGAAATGAGCTGGCTGTCGATGCTAGCTTGAAAGGATGGGGGTCGACGTTCCTTTGTACTTGTGTTGACGAGTACGTCATCAGTTGGTCGTGCAACAACATTGAAGCCGGGCATTCTCATCTAGAAGGTCCGAATTAGGTTACAAGGTTCAAACTAGGTTGCAAGGTTCAAATTAGCAGCCTAGCTAGTCAAGCAGGGACCAAATGCACGTTCAATGCGATCCATAGCCGTCCATGGTGACAACTTGTCCATGACGCAGGGTATATAGTCGGAGTGGTTGGGGACGAGAGCAATGCCAGACCAGTAGACGCCTCGCAGGTTCTTCGTTCTCGGAAGACTAGGTATCACGTTGGCGGCCGCGCTACGCCATGCGAACAGCCCACGGTACGGAAAATGGCTGGCGTTGGCAATGATTTGCTGCATTCTGTCTTGGGTCTTGTAGAATTCTGATTGACTCCGAATTTGTTGAGCCAGTTTCACGAGAAGGTCTGATACATGACTTGCAGAGACATGCGAGTTATGAGTCCCATGACCGGCTCTAGGGAGAGATGCAATATAAATGTGTACCTGCTCCGCACTTAATATGTAGCTTGCCGGTATATCGATCGGTAGATCTATCCATGATGTTCCATGGTGTGGCATTCGATACCCCCGGCTACAACAACAGAGACTGCTGCATCCAAGCAAAACACGTCTGCTGCCATGTCCCCCTCGAAACCAAGGCCAGTCTAAGCGTGGCATGACGATGTTCACGTACGGGCTATAAAGACCAGGAAGTTCCGCCAACTTCTCCCAGAGAATGATTGATGCCGGCGATGCTAGACGTCCGCCGCCGTTTTTTTGGCTCTCAACCACCCGCGTCTACTGAGCAACTGGTTTAGTTGAACGGATCAATCGACCATGTTGTCTCAGATGTTCAGAGAAAGGCGCACGACTGTCACGGGGAACACGCTGCTGGGCAGTTCCCATTTTTCTCAAGACGAATGGGCCAACGGGTCGTACCCCTGAGGATATCAGAAGCGCTGTTACCGACACTATCCAACTAATTCTTCAATGTAGAAAGACCATGAGGCCATAGCGTTACGTATAATTGATATTCCTTCGTCGACAGTTGTTAATGAGACATTTGTTAGCCATGATGGGTTCAACAAGAACGGCCAGAAGAGATCAAGTGTCAACGGAATATAAGGGGGTGTAGTTGCTGTTCAATTAGAGCGCGTTCTCTTTGTGACATTGAGCATGATCGCCCCAACTCGCCTTAGTATAAGCTTTCTCACTAGGTTAAGGTTACCTTGTACTTTTATGCGAATGCAAAGAAAGTGTGTTCAATTAGTCGCAAACCGTTTTCGTTTACACAAGTGATTTTATACTGAGGGCCGGAATTCAACCTGGCTCCTCATTTGATTTCAACACAGAGCAGCACGACGGGCACCCATTACCAGTAATGAAAACGTCAAAGATAATAAAACATATCTATACGATGCGTATTAGTCTATATTGTAATGTTCAAGCTATCCCGGCCTCTTGCTTTTCTGACGTGGCCGCCCCCAGTGCAGAAATAACACTACCGCCTCTCTAACAATATTAGTAACTGGAGGGTCTTTTCGAAGTAGCTAGGCATGCTAGGATTGTATTTGACAAAGTTCTTTAAGAACTTATTAGAGAGAGTAGGTCTATTTTCACCGTCCCAGGCAAAACTGTTCTACCGCGCGACTAATCCTCATCGACGCATCATCTACCCGTGTATGGAAAAAATTGGCCACTAGAAATACCAGCGCGTAGGTAAATGCATTTCCTAGAATAATGCCCAACAGCCACTGCAGCGTGCTCTCTCGACCAAAGTACGCCCACAGCGCTGGCGTAACAGCCTGGCCCACCATGTGCAATACAGGACCATGCACAATATACAATGAATAGCTTATCCGGCCCAGATGCTGGGCCCATCTTGCCAAGAAGGGCTTCTGCAGCACCGACGAGCTGGAGACTGCCCCTGCCCCGTGAACGATTATCTTTCTATCGCCGAAGCTCTCTGGCAAGGCGGATCCGATCCGGCGTATCCGGGACTGTCGTTGATATTCACGGCCGGAGCTGAGAGCAGATATAGACTTGAGACTAGAAACATGGAGCAAAACGACCTCCCACGACCCCAGCTGAAACTAAATCGCATGAGACACAAGAACAGGATCCAGCGAGCCACAGGGCGGCAGCGACCCAAGGCAACCCAAACCAGCATGAGAGTCAGAGATGCTCTGACCTCGTACGGAACCGTCCACAGGTGCGGGTCGGACTCATTATAATACGGCTACACGACCGATGTGCTGAAGTAGGTCCAAAGATTGAAAATGCCGGTTGTGTGATGCCACCAATCCGCCAACTGTGCCGACATGGTCGGCTGTCGATTCGGGTGATTTGGCACTGTGAACAAATGGGCCTCGATGTTTGCTTGTGAAGGCTCCCACCAGCCTAGGCGTATAGAACTGGCCGAGATGGGAGTTGCGACGAGAGGGGGAATATAGAGCCGGATCCCACGACGCATCACGCTCGAGCTTATCGACACGAATAGCTTGTCCCACTGCCTCCCGTGTATCATGGCATTGACATGGCAGCCAATGACGAGCAATACACAGACCATGGCATGCCCGGCATGATTTAGCCGTATAAATGGAAATTGTGTAAACGAATAGCTTTTGCCATTATAGCCGTAGCCTGCTTCAATATCAACAATATAAGCCCAGATTGTATGAAAAAACATGACGATTGGGCGGCTATTCCTCGCATGTCATCGAGAACGATGTTTAATGGAGTCATGGTGAATTTGGTAGTTGGTCTTTGTCTTTAGGGGTTGAAGTTGTATGGAAGAGCTGCAGTTTATTAGATTTATTAGAGCAGTATCTGAAGATAGGATCCATGGCAAGCATGATGAGCCCACAGTGTCAGATTGAGAATAGCGACGCGGGACTGAAGAGACGATTGGATAGTGGTTGAGGTAGTGCCTATCATGTTTTAACAGCACAGCCTGTGGCATGCAGTCGATTGCAAGCAGAAACAAGGTTATAAGTATCTGTATACTGTGACACCTTTACATGCTCGAGTAAGCGAGTGGCCTGGCGAGGATCGTGTTGCATGTACTGCAGCCATGCCGGCCAAGAAATACCACGCGCCTCGGCAGACATGCTACACTCACTGTAGCATACGTAAAAGTGTAATGCACAGGGGTATGTAGCTAGTTATGCCAAAGGCAAAAAGCAACGTACCCATTGGAGAGGACGGCCCTTATGAGGACCATCTCTGCCAAAGTTTAAATACGTAATCAACTTGGGGTTTTTGTTTCACGCCAGAAGACATCACATAAAGGTGAAACAGGTTGGGGCCCACGTGTCACATACAAGCCGATTGATAACCTTGCGAGCTGGCATATATTAATTGTGGCGGGCTTGTATCTGTTAGACTCTTGATCCTAGACTAGAAGACCTAATCCTCCGCCACCAACTCTCCTCGGCGACATGTCCAAGCTCTCAATCTTTGGCCATGACGGTGTCCTTGAATATTGTTTCACACTGACTAACTAGTTTCAGTATCGGCATAGTAAAAAAAACATTTAAAGCATCTTACTACCTTTCAAGTCCGCCTCAGGCCGAGCGACACCGAACACTCTTGACGGTATCAACCACCCACCCGCAAAAGTATCTGTAGCCGTCCGAGTCGATGGTAGCGATATAGCCTCCGTCGCAGCCGTTGGATTTGTAAATGTCGCAGGTAACTCCCTTCCTCGTAATCGCAGAGCAGGCATTAAAGTTGACTTTGCTCACGCACGTGTCCATGGCGCCGACGTTGGAGTATTTTCCGTGGCAGTTATAGTTGCGGTACAGTGCGATCTCGCCCTCGTCGGGATACGCGGTATAGCTGCTGCATTTGGCCATGGCTACGCTGACCGAGCCAGCGAGGGCAAAGACTAGTGAAGTGAATCGCATCGTAGCAGGTCGAGATGGGCTTGTGCCACAGTTTTTGGCGTGCTTAAATACGAGATGAGAAAAAAGAATAGTATTCGTTCTGAAGTGCGCATCGTCCCACACATATTGAAATATTCGTGCCACAACCCACTTATTTGGAGCTCGCGGACTCACATAACCCTATAGTACCCTTATTATATCTTGTGAAATATAGGAATGTAATGGGCTGGGCCTTGAGGTGGCTCTCGTGTATATGGGAGCAGTTGTCCCGACACGGGCTGGTTCGGGGCGAGCCGCTATACACTATGAAGTCTGTTCTTAACGGATCGAGATTGAAAGATTGGGACTACAATATCTATATACTTGATAATGTCAGCTTGGAGAGGTGGTCTATCTGTCGCCGCAAGGAGACAGGCCCTAGGTTTATAAGACTTTGCATCCCCATATAGGACCCCTTTTTTTCGTGAACCAATCAGCCGGAAACTTGATTCGCCAAAACATGTATAGTCAGCTGTTGGACGCACAAAGTAACCTGGCACAAGACTTGCTAGGTTCCATGTGAACATATTGACAGTGCATTATAAGAGGCCGGCGTGAAGAGCGGGGTGGTAATATGGCAACATTTGTGAGCGACGCCGCGGCTCATTTGGTTCGACACCTGTGGGTCATGGAAGGCAAGGAAAGAATAACGCAACCCATTGTTCAGTTTCTCTCTTTTGAACTTTGAATAGCTAGATATGCTCAAGTCGGATTGCCCGTCTCTCGCGTCCGCCCAGACGCGAGATTTGGAGACTCTTGTCAAAGTATGTCTGATCTGATTCAAAGTCTCGGCGACTCACCGCTCCTTCTAGCCCAGGATACTTGTGGCTCGGCATTAGCATGGCATACGGGTGATTTTTGCGAGACGTCGAGGCATTACTGCCAGCCATGCCTATGATCTTCTGTCCATGGGCCGCAAGACGAAGCGATTTCTTCGCTTCCATTAGTTCAACTAGGCGCTAGGCTAGCTTCAGGTTTTTTTAGGTTGAGCGCGGGTGAGATACGGCCACGATGTTCTTCTCTTCGAATTCCCGAAACTAGATGCTTCACCGGCACCCAAGGAGAAACGGGAGTCACATCACACACGTCTTGCAACGACATTCATGTAATGTCCGTCGCTATGCCTACTCCCCATGCTAGAGAATTCTCAGTCACAGCATCTTACGGTAGTGGATGTCAACGGAATATAAGGGGCTATAGTTGCTATTCAATTAGAGCGCGTTCTTTTTCGTGATAGTGGATCTGCCTCTGGGGTACAAACTCGGGTGCAAATCAGTATAGGGTCCAACAATTGGGGGTGGTAGGACTATGTCCCCTTTATCCGCTGAGGATCTCCTCACGGAGTCGGATGGACGCAGAATCAGGATTTGGGATACTGCACGGGTCTGCAAAAGGGGGTCTGTTATTCCCTGCCCGTCGCCGTCAAAAGCGGCGCCAAATGTCGCCGAGTTTGGAGGTCAAAACCATAATACTCGACTTTATTCCATAACAACTTGTGCAACTTTTAGGCCGCTTCTAATGGTACTGCCAGAGACAGAGACACCTTCTGCCATATTATTTTTTATTCAGTTATGCATCCAGGTCAATGCAATAGCACAAGGGCTTTCCGCCAGAGACAGTTGATGCTAACCAGTTGATACAGAGCGTATGGCCCGCCGCAAGCGTGGTGAGGAGGTTTTCAGCGACGAGGACGATATTTAAGCTCGTTTATACCCCAAAGTTACTGTAATAATCTAATAACGTTCCGCCGCCTTCTTTCTCATGACATTTTCTCCATTTTTATTTAATTTTCCTTTATACGGTAATGAGAGGGATGGTAAAGTTTTTAAAAGTTATAATGCGTCCTGGGATATGATTGGCATGCTCGGGCCACCAATAGAGATGGCCTTCTACTTTGATGAAAACAAAGCATGTGCCTACACAGATTTCTCGAAGCAGCGATGGAGGGACGGCCTTGATGAGGGCATAGAGATGCCTTTCTTCTGGCCTTGCCTTGTTCTTACATGACTATATTTTTATGGAAAATGGCATTTATATATAGAGTCTTTTCGATGAAAGAGAGGAGAACGGGCCTTGAGGTACAATCTCATGTTTGAAACGGTATATTCTCTGCAGAGTCCGTGGAGCATGGGGTTTGAGATAGCAGGTCAGGGGGTCTAGAGTAACGCGCGACAAAGCATGCAATAACATGGGATGAGGCCTGATATGTAATATTTGTTAGACACGAGGTGAGAGTTTGAGTTTATAGCGGCGACAAGGTAACAGAGTATAAAGCCAGACATGATTATCGAGATACAAGTACAACTTGCGGCAACTGCCCAGGCAATTATACGGGTCTTTCTTTCAATTCATTAGACCATCATACTCAAGTATATCTTTATGAAGCGAGTTTTCATTCTTTTACTTTTTGCAATGTCATTTGAGATTTGATTTCCGTTATCCCAGGTCACAATGGAATGAACTTGGATGTGAGGTCCATGCTACCGTACGGACCGAGTGAATTTCCATCAACTCATGATTACTTGGCAAGCAGCTGTATCTATCCCCGCTGCTGTTCCAGGTTGGATTTATGCAATTTCGTATCACACATAAGAGGGCCTTCTTCTCTGGCGAGATACTTGAGTCATCTAGTCGTGGTCGCTGCTAGGAAGTCGCGTCTGGAATCATTTCTTCCCCCCATTCAAGAGTTCAAGGGAGATGAAGACAACACTTGGCTCTCTATCGTAACAAGACGAGGTCTGAGGATGACACGATTGTCTTGCAACGTCAAATACTCGCGGCAATCATGATATTAAAAGTTTTCTCATGTAGACTGAAGGCTATCACAATCTGGAATTTCTGGGGCTAGGCTGTTTTGCCAGAGAAGTAGACGATGGAGCACACGTTTGCACGGATATTTATGTTGATGCGTCCCGCCATCTATTTGACCCTGTCTGTACTCTCAATGGTCACAAGATGTAATAGTTTTTGTTGCAATCATTGCTACTGCCGCTGCCTGAAGTCTAATAGTTTTCTTCAAAGGAGCTGTCCTGCTTGTGACTGCTGACTTCACTTTTGCCACCTTGGCTCAACATTCTCAGCGGGGAGCCATGGACAGTATTCTAGTTCTATTTACCTACGACCTGGTGAGTCGGCTTTGTTGATGAGAAGACTGATATTGGCCCTCCTCCTATTCCATCAGGATATATCCAGAGTAGGCGCAGCATAAAAAAAACTCGTCAGCTGTCAGACTCCCGTCCCCCCTCGCTCTCAGTAATTTCTTCTTCCGATTCATCTGACCTCGAGTCTCTCCGGTAATCGTGCCACTGAATTTTCGCCGCGGCTTCTTGAGCAGAGATGCGTTTCTGAGGTTCATGCTGCATGAGCCCTTCCATCACGCCTAGGAGACACGTCAATGCCTCATAGTCGTCTTTCATGTGGTATTCGTCTTCGTCACTGCCATAGGACTTTTCTGCGTGAGAAATGATAGCCAATCTGCGCGGCTCAAAGCTTTGATCGAGACGTTCGAATGCGTTGTCCGCTACCATCAACATGAGTCAAAACATCCTGGTGTCATAGGCTCTGGTCAGAACTTACGCAATGGTTTGTACTCTGTGCTTTCCTTTATCAATTGCAGCCACTTCGCGTGCCACTCTGGCCTCAACGGACCGATGACTTGGGTCTGTTTTTGGACCTCACTTGCATCATCACAAGAGGGGAACCCAAATGGTGACATTTGATAGAATAATACGTGGATCTAGAAGTGAGACCTGGTAAGGCTACCAAGCCTGCAAGTCGGATAGGGGTGTAGGACAAGTGGACTGACTTACGACGCAGCCTGCCCTCCATAAATCATGGTGGTAGTCGATGGAACCGACGAAGAAGGTTTCGGGGGATCTCAGGTCGAGGGGTTGAGCAAGACTAGCTGCCGTTGCCGTCTCACTAGTCAAGAAAGATTCTCCCCAGTCTACTAACCTGACATCCTCCTCTGCATAGTCATACCAACCGTTCCAGGAAGTCGCGGCTACGACATGCTTTGGAAGGTAGCTCGGCAACGGTTCGGTCCCTGTGTACTCGGCGACGATGGGATCCCCCCCGGGAATCTCCTGAGGTTCCTCGTCATCTTCGAGGAGCTGGTAGCATGTGAAAACCACATTACCTGAAGATATGTCTGCAAATTTTAGTCTTCGATTCTTGAATCATGTGGGCAATGGGATGAATAACAGACGATACCTCCATGTACTCTCCCGGACTCTTGGACCATATGAATTGCTTCTAGGAGCTGTCTAGAGGCCCTCAAAATGGTATCGGGGCGAAAAAGCTCCTGAATGTCATAATCATTGTAGTTATTGACCAGAAAAGATAAAGTTGGTCCGAGGAGATCGGTTACAACGCAGGTGTGCGTGCCGTTGGGTCCATGGTGCTGGAAAGTGTCCAAAAGCCGAGCGAAACACGGTGGGCTTGATGGATCGCTCGACGCATGATTCTGTTCCAGAATCCTCAAAGCTCTGACATCCTTGTCATCGTCCAAAGACTCCGTTGAGACGTAAGCCTGTTTAATTTTCAACGAGGTCCAACGCCTGCGAGAAGTTAGCCTCGCGCACTGCAAAATAATCCGCGTACTTACCCAACGTCGTTGTCTCTCGCTAGCCAGACGGTCGAGTATCCCCCGTGTCCAAGCTTATTTCTGACTGTATACCGACCGTTGTGAAAAGTATCGCCCAGTGCTACTGGGTGAAAACCTCCCGGAACATAGCGGTCAATTCGTTCATGGGGCAATACCTGTGCAATATCCTCGTATTCGTTCCACCAGCCATAACCAGGAGCGTATTTCTGGGGAGGCGGCGGTGCTTGCTTTGAGACGTCGGAAGGCATCCTCGGCGAGACTGGAAGGGACGAGCGAGGACTGCGATGCGTTGGATGTTCTGGAGACGGAGGAAAACAGAGACAAAAACCTGGGGGTGCCAAAGTACCGAAGTACCTAGTACCTTTCGTGTAACGACGACGACGACGGAACCAACAACACAACACCCACTCCCCCTTCTTTATTTCATCATACTATTACATTCTAGACTTGTTCAGGATACTGTTCGATAATCGAGCTACGATATAGACGGACTTTGTCGAGATATATTTGCTTGATTTAGTATATATGGATATGCCACAATATACACCAAAGCAGTACATGTGTGTATATATCAGAGTACTTATGATTACGTCGCTTAAAGATAAGCGCCCATACAATACCCCGACCTTGCTGGTGGATACTAGGAAAGAGGACTCAGACGACAGTCTCCCAACATTGAATCAAGGTCCGGTGACATATGTCCCGACCTCAGGTAGATCTATGCTCGGCCCGTGCTTTGCATTTGCGGCACGTTGGTTATGCCCAGTTGCATCGTCCTCTTTAATGTCACGATAGAGCAGATAGAGTAAGAACTGAACGGCTTAAAAGCTCAGTCACGATAGAAAGGAAGAACTAAGCTGGTAAAACAACAGAGCAAAGCGGACAAGATCTTCTGATATACAAAAGCGCCGTCACGAAGCATACGAGCACCAGGCAGTCTGCCCTCCCACCCTTACGACATATCTGAGCTAGACCATCTGTTTTCCAGTCATGACTTCTAATCGACGCACGGGTAAAAAGCCCGTCTTGACCGAAAGCGTCAGTGGCCGTTTCCTTTCAGGCCAATGATATCGTGGCATGCCAAGAGGAGGGCATGCATGGTGTTGCTCGCTCGCACAACACCACCAGTGCCCGACAACATATGGATCGCCTGAACAACAGACAGATGCGGCGTGCAGGATTCCTCATCAAGACTCAGTTTAAAAATATTCCAACAGCGTAGAGTTAACAGTCAAAAGAAGACGTAACTATTGTCACAGGCCACGCTACCGGCATGCGCTGCGTCGATGTGGCAGCCGCGGTGCTACCACGGCAAAACAGGAGCCGATGCTCGGTGGTGACAAGTTATTCTGAACTACAGCAGTTCCTTTGCCAAGTTGAAAACAACTGAAATACTTTCAACGCAAGCCCTGCATGCGTGACTAGGGTCAAAGGGTCTAGAAGTGTTGGAATTGTTGTTGCTTGTTGGTTGATGACGAGGCAGAACCAGCGAATACAAGGCAGAAGATATAATTGGACCGAACAGTCAGGGGACAGAAAGTGGCCCTGACGCTCTGAATCCATGCGTCGGGGTGTTGGATGAGGAGTGCAACAACTGACCGTGATCTTCTTCCATGGATTGACTCTTCGTTCGTTGTCCTTCAGAAACGCGCAACAAGCTTCATTTCTAGTCACACTCTGCTATATTCTAAGGTCCTACAAGCTTGTAAAAGACCCTGACGTAATTCTGATATTCAAAGTAGCGGTGATTTATGCATTGCCTGTAGTTCCAGCAGCTGCGTAGCTCAACTGTAACTGCAAGTGATCAAGGTGTGTTGAATGTAAAAACCTCTTTTACTCGTTCCTTTCGAAATGAAAAGTCATCGCCACTATGCACGGATACGACATTCAAGTAATAAAGCAAAGGGTAGGAATACTATCAAGCCTAAAGATTTCCCAGCCGAGACAGAGCAACTTGGCGGAAGAGCCGCAGCTGCGGAACTCCAGGCAAAAGCGCGGGCTAAGACAGTCACACCTGTTTGACTGCCAAGAACAAAGGAGGCGGTGGCTGCATAAAGTGTATAAAGTAGCTCTCGAGTGTTTGGTGCTGCTCTTACAGCAAGAGGGGGGCCATTTCACAAAGGCTGGTCAGTCAGCCTGAATTACGTGTTGGTGAATGAAATGTAGGTAACAGATGATTCGTGCAGAGATAGTTTCTTGAGCCTCAATGGATCTGACACGTCAGAATCATTCCGGACATCCGCCAAAGACGACAGATGAGTCACCCAAATACACGGACCAGCTGCAGTGTCAGCGTGCTGAACACACGGGAAAGCAACCGCGGTAAGCGATAATGCCTCTTGCAAGCCGAGCACTCTTGTGTAAAGGGGACCAGTTGGGCCCCAATTTTCGAGAGATCCCCGGAACAGTGGGATTGATCTTACTAGATATAATACAGAAACCCAGTATTCCACTAAGCAGAACCGCGTGTTCTGTACCTTGGGTTGAATTTTCTGCAATTGTGTTAAAATTGATCCGTTTCCTAGACGGATTGAGCAACGCGTTCTTTAATATTGATCACAGTTTGTCTGTAGGAGGCCTTTAAGAAGTCTGGACTTCATAACGAGAAGGTTGCCGTTGACTTCATTGCCAACTGCTGCGGGATATGCGGAAGTCGTCAGCCTGAAGTTTAGAGCCATGCACTTGGGTTAGGCGACTGATACATGGGCACCCGGGTGCCCAAATAGACTAGCGCACCCAGGTGCCCAAATTATGTCAGCACTCCTCTAGCGCTGGGACAGAACCTGTGCCCCAGCATGTTCCTGCAGCCACTGCACATTGCAGCGCCAATCAGATTGATGAAACATGGATCAGGCAGCATTCCCTGACGACGTTCTTCCACCCGAAGGCACATATGAATCACGCGAGTCCTTACTTGATGCTATCAATTCTTGGGCGAAACCTCGAGGGTACGCATTTACAACAGGGAAATCCCTCAAGACACCAAATGGCAGAGTCAGAGTAATATTCGCTTGTGATAGGAATAAACCTCCTCCAAGCCCTTCTACTGATCGAGTGCGACGCACTTCGAGCCGAAGAACTGGCTGCAAGTTTTCAGTTCTAGCCAAGCAATCGCTAGATGGTAGTACATGGGTCTTGAGCCATCGACCAGACATCGAATGTGCTAAACATAATCACGCGCCCAGCGATGATCCTTCTGCACACCCTGCCCACCGCAAGCTTGTGGGAAAAGATGCGGCGATCGTCTCCAAACTCGTGAAGTCTGGAACTGCCCCTCGAGAAATAAGGACCTACCTCCATAACCACTCAGAAACACTTGCAACTCAGCGGGATATATACAACCGGATTGCGGCAACCAGGAGAGATCTTCGCGAAGGCCAGAGCAGCATTCAAGCCCTAGTCGACCAATTAGATAACGAGGGCTTTTGGTGTCGCGTCCGCTTGGATGTAGACAATCGACTGACGGCTATCTTCTTTGCCCATCCTGACTCTGTGGCGTATTTACAATGCAACCCGGACGTATTATTGCTGGATTGTACCTACAAGACGAATAAACACGGTATGCCGCTACTCGACATGGTCGGAGTAGATTCTAGCCAGCGGTCGTTCTGTATCGCATTTGCATTTCTATCCGGTGAATCGGAAGAGGATTACTCTTGGGCGTTACAACATCTCAGGTCACTTTACCAGCGTGAACTTCCGTCAGTTGTCTTGACTGATCGATGCCTAGCTGCAATGAACGCTGCTGCACATTGGTTTCCAACGACCAAAGCGCTCCTCTGCCTCTGGCATGTCAACAAAGCGGTCCTCCAGCGCTGCCGGCCCTTTTTTGTGCAGAAAGAAAACGAAACCTCAGAGCGGGCAGAAAATGACACATGGGAAGAATTCTACACCTCCTGGCACTCGATTGTTGCTTCACCAAGTGAAAAGATATTTGACGAGCGCCTGGCCAAGTTTGAACTGAAGTATGGCGAAAAATATCCAGAGTGTGTAGGGTATATCAAGATGTATTGGCTCGAGCCGTACAAAGAGATGATCATTAAAGCATGGGTGGATATGCACTTGCATTTCGGCAATGTGGCCACCTCGAGGCAGGTGGCTTATACTATATGCAATTGACAAGACGCTAATGGAACGTTCCCAGGGCCGAGGGTATCCATTCACTGATGAAAGCACACATTAAGAAATCGAATTTGGACCTTTTCGACGTTTGGCAAGCCATGAAGCATGCCATCGCAAACCAACTCAAGGAACTTAAACATATTCGAGCTTCGCAACAGTTACGCACACCTCTAGATGTATCCGGGCTCATGTTCGAAGCAGTACGAGGTAGGGTTTCGCATGATGCTTTGCGCAAAGTCCAGGGGCAACGGCAGTTATGTCTACAAGAGCCACGTCAGATTCTATGTAGTCAGACTTTCACTTCGTCACATGGGTTGCCGTGCTCCCACACCCTCGAGAAGCTGGAAGAAGAAGCTCAGGGTCTTCTGTTAGAGCATTTTCACCCACATTGGCACTTAAAGCGAGGGGTGGCACTGCCAAAACCTGTTCTGGAACCTCGCCGGGCTGCAAACCAACTAAATAGGACTCAACCCTTAACGAGCACAAGACGCGAACCATCCGGTTTCGAGAGAATCCAGGGTAACAGAAAGGCTCCCACTTGCAGCGCATGCCACGTGGTAGGCCACATTATGACCTCGAGGTCCTGTCCGCTGAAGTTCAAGGGGTCGCCGGTAGTACCTCTGCCGGAAGCTCGAAGTTCAGTCACATTTTCAGGTGCCACGGCGGAAATGGCTCCTGCGGGTGTCTCTAAGGCCCCCCCGGAAATCGTGCCAACGACCCAGCAGTCGCAATGTTCAAATGCAGTGGCGGATGCCTTGGCAGAGATTGATCAACCCTCTTCCTTTGCAGCACGCATGCCACCCATCCGTTCATCTCCTCTCATGAGATTTAATACGTCGACTGACTTGGGGTCGCTTGCCACATCAAACAACGCGCCCGGCAGTCCGCCAATGTTGACCGTTGAAGGGCCAACGGTTGAGCAAGTCCAGTCTTTGTCTGGTGTCACCTTGGAAGAGCCGCGGTACGATTCCCCGGGTGCCATTTATGAGAGATATGTAGCTGCTAGAAATGCGTGGTACGCTGCGCAACCTGCTGGCAGCATCAAGACCAACCAGCAATATCGCAAAGCGATGGGGCTCCCACAAAGATACGACAAGCGGAGTTACGAGTGGTGCTTGGACTACAAACAAATGTCGAAGCATCGCGTCACTGCGACAGGGTCCAGAGAATGGACGAAAGAGGAAATGATGGCGTATCTAGACTGGAGCAACCAGGAAGATGAGCGGATTGAAGCCCAGGTCGCTCGGGAGATGGGTGATCATCCTTTGGCTAACAAGAGAAGAGGAATGAAAGAAATATGGAAGAGAATAGAGGTAGACAGTAATGAGCAACAAGCTTTGCACTCAGCGAATAGCGCGACGGAGGATTGCATTGTTGTCAAGTTGTAGATTAAACTGGAGAGAGTAACTAGTTGAAATGATCTTCCAGCCGGGTCTTGCGGGTCTGTCCCAGCGCTAGAGGAGTGCTGACATAATTTGGGCACCTGGGTGCGCTAGTCTATTTGGGCACCCGGGTGCCCATGTATCAGTCGCCACTTGGGTTACCCGGAAATCGTGTTCTGCAAAGCCGACATTAGCCAACGACCCGCTTGGTTCCGAGAAGGCCGGCGTCCGTTCTGTGCCCGTTTCAGGCGTACAGTGGGCTGTCATAAGTATTCGACCCCGTTGGAGATATTAAACGCCACCTGGTGGTCGAATACTTACGTCCACTAGCTATATTTCAGTGGTAAGAAGAAAGATGAATCACAAGGCGGTAATCTAACCGGGCTTAGGAGGTTGTCGAGAAGTTCAACAACGTATTGCCAGCAACAAACGATATAGAACGTCCCACCACGTTATTTCTACGCTGTGAAAATCTGTTAAGAACCTAACAGCCTAGCAATCGGAGCACCATAATGTTGAACCGAGCGGGGGGTGCAAGGAGGTAAGGATAGCGGAGTCCTCTCTGGGTTGGTTCTGTGCTTCTTCTCACAGTTAGACCGCGTATATTTGTATATAGTCTTGGATGTTAGTAATAAGAACGACGTATAAGAGAAATTGTGTCTCGGATGCTGATGGAAACAGCGTGCATCGCGTCTACGACGATCAACAGATGTCCAAGTCTTTTGGCATTAAGACATGACTAAAGACAGAGTTTGCAGCAGGGACAACAACAAGTAACAATTTCCTGAGGAAGTCCAGTAAATAACGAGGCTAATAACGTGATAGTTATGCTCCCACGTTATATTTCCTAGCAATGAGTTCTGAGTCTATGACATTCTGACCACTGCTGTGCGTAACCAAGATGCCTAGCTTGCTAGACATTTATGAGCACACTGTCGAGAGAGAACCAAGAAAATGAATCGTATGTTAAGAGGCTTCAAAGTGCCTCGTGCGAAAAAGGTAGCTTCGCGGGTCCTCGCTCGGGCGGGCGTAGAGTTCCAAGCAAGTTTCTAGACTCACAGCCTGGAATCCATACACTTCTCAGCACCGTAAAAGTTTGTGACAACGCCATTGTTTTGTGTCTCCTTTAAAGGCAAACTGTGCAGCCGTTCGTCGACATACGTCTTGAGGTACACGGTACTTGTTCGGCACTTCCGCACTGGAACAGGCCTCGTCTGCCTTGGTCGTCGCCGCCGGCTCAGGCTTAGGATTAGCAGGGGGATCCCCCATATTTTCGTTAATGAAAGAGATGTAGCGGCCGACTCTGGTATACAACATTGAAGCCTGACCACATAACTCGTAATTTTCGTCTCGGATGCCCCATGACGTGACGCCGATTACTTGTCCCGTTTCCTGGTCGATAAGAGGACTGCCACTGTCATATCGGCATGCATTCTTGCCATTTCCGCCGGCGCACACGAATGTATCTCTATCACCCTCGTCTTTATCAAGTTTCGCACAGACCCCGCGTGCGTGAATAGGAATAATAACCTTGGCCATGGTCTCAGCTGCATCGCCCATGAGACTGAACGAGGGTTCCTGTTTACCCCTTGGGTTTCTATAAGCATTTTCGCGGCAGTGCTAGGCTGTTACGGGTAGTTAATTAAACAGGGGCTGGAGTATAGGATGACGAATGCTACCGGACTGGTAATAGCATTATAACGGGAGGGTTTATTCATCCAGCACTCTGGCGAAATTAGCCTCATTTTGTGTGGGTGAGATGGCTTAGACGCCTGATGTGCTTCATGATTCATATCCAGGCAGGAACGCCGATTCGGCACAGACCACGCATATACTCGGCACATGAAGAATAGATGGCAAAGACGTCCAAGGATGGGTGGAAAGGGGTTGTTAGTTTGAGCTCCTTATATTAGAAGTCTCAGAAGTGACATGTTCTTTTACGTCGGCCTCGTTGAATGGATGCAACGGATTTTCCATGGTTAATCATGGCTTGGCCGGGTCCCCGGAGTCGGACCCTGGCTATCAACCGAACTAGCCCTGGATACCCCTCTATAATTTCCATACATATGTAGCCTTGCTATGCGTCTGCCAACCCCAGATCACAAGGTCAACGAACCAGTGTTGGGGGCAGAAGATCAGGTCGAATCTTGCCGTGTCATTCTCCCCCGTGTCACCGTTGGCGCCGGAGTCTATCCAGAACGTCTACCTTATCGCGTAGAATGTTGATACCGCTGCCTATAAGTCTCACTATAATCCAATCGTTCACATGGCTTGAATGTTGTAGAAGTAGTCTGTTGCTGTTGTCGCCCAATTATAGTTGCAGCGCCAGAAATAAACAATACATGGAAGAACTCGTTGTGGAGCCGTCAAGGTTGCAGCAGTTCGGAAACGCATATATTTGTATCAATATCTATGATAATAATATATATTCTCACCCCAAACTCTATCACCCCCCCCGCCTGCCATAAAGCTCTTTGTAGCATGCACAAAAGCATAGAAAGCCAAAAAGAAATAACGCCCACGAGGTCCTTGACGATAGCGCTCCAGCATTGTCGCCAGTTCCAAACCTCGGTCCAAACACGCCGTCCCAGCGATGGCGTAGAAGCACTGTCGCCGTCGAGAAAATGCACATCATGCTCGTCTGACAGCGGGTATAAACGCTGATGGGTATCATAACAAAACAATGCAGAGTAACAAAGATGGAACATCATACGTCAAGGGAAAGAAAAAAAAGCGAAATCAAAATGCGAGATTACTGCACCAGCGATAGCGTAGGAGCGTTGTCACTGGTGCATTCGGCTCACGAGGCGTACAGGCGTACGCCGAGAAAGAAATGTTAGGGCCCAGGTTCAGCCCCGTTGCTGATGAGGGAGACTGTTGAAGAGGCCGCTCATTATCCCGTGGCGCGACGTGTCAAGTTCGATACGCCCACTTTGACAGCCTACCAAATCCACGTTGATGCGTTTCCCGTCTGGCAGCCCCGTCCTCGGGCTCGTTCAATGCGTCGTCGTGAAGCTTTGTACTAGGCGGGCTACCAAACATTCGCAGCAACACCGTCATGACCAACGCGCTTGCGATGCTGAGACCCAGAATGCCAATCATGGTAAGGTTGCTCTTGCGGAACTGATGCGGGCCTTTAGCCGCATCTTCTGGCCAGCCTGCGTAGAGGGCATATGTTGTTGTTATGCTACCCAAGTTTCCCAAGCCGGAAACCAGGGCCGTGGCTGCGGCTACTCCGACCTCGCCGTGTCGACGCTGGAAAATCTCGGAGCTCCATGCCATGCAAATCGGCACCGTCGGGCCCAGGCCGAAGCCCACCATCAACAGGCCACCGTATCGAGCCCATCCGTTACTGGCAAACGTCGTGACGAGGAGCCCGGCAATTTGGATGCAGGCTGCGGCGGAGAAGAAGAAGGCTCGGAGGCGGTGGAAGCGGTCTGAGAGGGGCGTGACAATGACGATTGCAATGAGATCCATCTGGGAAAGATAAGTGGATTGTTTGAGGGGGGGCGGTGGGTAAACAGACCGACTTACGATCCAAATGGGCGCAAACAGTAAGCTCACTGTAATCGCACTTGCCGTGGGCTGAATTGCCGCGATAATGACTGAGCCGTATAATTGCGTTCCAATACCGACTCCCACCACTCCAAAGTACATCAGCGTCAGAGGCCACAGTCGCCAGTCCAGGAGTACCTGGACAAGATCCTTGATAGTCCACGGTCTGGGGTGGTAGACTCGACGCAAATCTTGATAATGAACAATTGCGTCGTCTCCGGTGAGAGCCTCGGGAGGATGTGGCAGCCAGCTAAGCCATTTTGACCGTTGTCGCACCTGTCCGGGAGCCAAGGGACGATCGGGCAGCCACCAGAGCAGCTTGAAGCTCAAGACAATACCAACCAGTCCGTAAATTAGGAACATCCAGCGAAAGCCAACCAGCCCGCCAAGACCATCCATGAGCTGAAAACCTGCCGATACAAGTCCGACGACGGCAGCAGATACCTGTGAGGCAGTAAAGTACATGCCAATTCTCTTGCCCGTCCTAGAGGGGGGGTAGAACAGGGTCAGGTAGTAGGCCATGCCGGGCCACATGCCGGCAATGACCATGCCGAGCAAGAAACGCAGCAGTTTTACGCTCCATGCACTTTGAACCGCGGCGAAGCAGGTCCCAACAAGGCTAGTGGCAAAGACGATTCGGGCCATCCATACTCGTGGATTGAGTCTGCTCATGACGAGATTGGACGGGAGGTCGAAGATGACATAGGACACGTAGAACAGAGCCAGGGCGGTTGACGTGTCTTTGGGCGTCAAGTGCAGGACTGACATGAGGTCGTGCTTGTCACTGACGTTCATGGTCTGCGCAATGCCAATGTTGGAACGGATGGCTGAGCACAAAAAGTAGAGAACCCAGAAGGCTATGTGATGGTGAGCTATGATTCAGCGTGACAGATGCGATGACCTACGTGGAATAATCCGCCAGTCGAGTTTCCTGGTCCGACAGGCAAGGTCAGTATGCATGGCCGCTATCGGGATGGAAGGAGACTGAGTCGACCGACCTGTACACTCGTTCCACCGTCTCAACGCCTTGATCCTGGCGGCTTCCACCGTGCGAGCAGTCGTCAACAGCTTCACAGCCCGCATCAGCTGCCTTGACGCGCGGGGCAGATGGCTCTGCGACCGAGCTTGTGGCCGTCTGTGACAGGGCCATTGTGGCCGATGCGAGGCCAATTGATGCGTGTCTAGCTAGCGGAACTGATGCTAGATGGAGTATACCGCCAGGTCAATATTTGCACGAGCAGGCAAGTTGCAGCAAACAAGAACACGAAAGAAAATTATGATGATGTGGTTGTGAAATCAAGTCTCGGCGCAAGCCACGAGAAGAAAACTTGAGCCGAACAACAATCTCAAGCTAGTTCCCAAAATGGCAAGGTGGCGTCTTGCCGCCTGCTTAATCCGAGCTGGCTTACCAAGGTACCCTTCGGTCCTTGAGTCCAGGTACAATATGCCGAGTGATGTAGTACAAACCGCAAAATAAACATTTAAGACTCTACTTGATAGTTGTTCCGCATCCGACTATACAAGTCTATATATTCGCGCTACCGGGTTGCGTTGATTTGCGCGGCAAAGCCCAATCTCGACCGCCGACACCAGACTGACGACGCGCCTTCAGCCCAGATTCTGGGTGCTTCATAAAACAGTACCAGCTAGCTTCAGAATCTCAGCGGCACTCTCGTCTGGTTTTTCCATGTTGACCCAGTGTCCAGCCCCGGGCACGAGAGTAGCGCCGCGCCAGCACTCCGGCTCAACGCTGACGCCTTGCTGCATTGCCTCGAGTCCCCCGGGAACCTGATACGTGCCCCAGTCTCTGAGGCCAGAAACGTACTTGGTGGGCATCTTGAGCTTCAGTCCAGCAAGACAGGAAAGATCCCTGGAGAGTTCGGGGTCAGTCAGCACGCGGTACCAAAGCAGCGGGCCCGTGAACGTGGTACGGGCGTATTCTTGTTCGTAGACGTCAATATCTGTATCAGTGAGCCATGGCGTGGCATGTAGCTTGGCTACTGTCTCCCGAGGTTCCTCCTCCATGTCGAGCGCAATATTCTCTCGCATCGTCTGGTGCGCACGCAGGACGTAGTAGTGCGGGAGGACGGCCAGCTCCGTCGCCGTCCAAGACGCCAGCGGTCGAGGAGGAATCTTCTGTACGTGAGCGCCAGACTTCAAGTGAAAGTAGCCCCTAAGAAAATCTCGCAGAGGGTGCCCGGTGGGATAGGTCCATTCATCTGATGCCGCGGCTGAAGCATTATACCACTTGTAATGCTTGCGCGGGGGGTCCAGCCTGGCCAGCAATGTATGCACGTCCGCGTCCTTGTCCTGTTCCCAGCGGGGTACTTTTGGATATTCAATTGCTGCAGCTAGTGTGTCTGCGGGCGAACTTCCAAAGGGACTGGCTGTGATGCCTTTCCATGTGTGCGCCATCAAGAGCAGAGACCCGACCATGTCCGGCCTCCTCAAGGCAGTGATGGAAGCCATGTACGCGCCGAGATCGTGGCCTACAAGAGTATGAATCTTTGTGTAACCCAAGGCATGGACTAGAGTGACTACGTCGCGGATTGCAGCCAACGGCCGGATTGCCTCGTCGCTGATACGACTTGAATCAGCACTGCGGGTGCGGCCAAAACCTCTCAAGTCAAAGGCGACAGCGTAGTAACCAGCGGCAGCTAGCTTCGGCAAGACGAATCGCCAGTCATATGAAAGGTTTGGGAAGCCATGGAGTAGTAAGATTAGTGGTGGAAGTCGTCGGTCGGCGGCCTCGGAATTTGGAGCCGGCAGTGATTCAAGAATGTGGAATTCGAGTCCGACTGGTGATGTGTCAACGAACCGAGAGGTAACGCCATCGGGTAGGTGCCAAGGCGGAAGCGTAGTGGGATCCATGGCCAAGATGAATGTTCGCGATGGATGTGTACTTTAAATCCATAAAATGTTTTAGACGTGTGCAGGGGGTGAAAGGGCGGGAAAATAGCATAATGAAACTATGTCGGGTGGTGCAGATGCATGTGAGATGACTTTTGGCACCAGCCACAGTAACATTGAAACTATCGATGCTTACACACCTAGTCGGCGCATTTTTTTTTCACTTATCTCATCACTTTTTGGATATTATACTCGTATCGCATAATGGAGGAATTGTTCTCTACTCACATAATGTTAGTTTAATAGAAACGTTTTTTTTTTTTCATCCTGACGAATTCCCGGCCGTCCAAGACCTGCGGCCTTGCCTCGTGTGCTCCCAACAAGCCGGCATCAGCGCCTGCCATGACAGAATCGAATGCGGCCTCGATCAAGGTGTCCTTGAGAGACGAGTCGACGTATTCAACCACGTATACCGCTACACAGCACGATAGATATGAGCCATGGGTGTGGTGCTGCTCCAAGGCCCAATCTGCAGCAATGCCCATCTCGGCGACTCCAGAATTCTACCGCTTCAGTGGCCCATTTTTGATGTCATGACATGCATATCATTCTGAGGTGCATGCCTCCTTATCTTGGAGGCTGGCTTCCTCTCAGTCGAAAGTAAGTTGCCTCACCTCTGTGATCGTACTAAAGGAGGCTTGCATTCTATGCGATGCGCAGGGCGGGAGGGTCGACAGGGCGAAAAGGATGAATGCTTGAATCACGGGTGCCCCGGCCTCCAAAAGGAAAATGAGGCGTCACGGATAACGAGGCGTTCAGAAATCCCCATCCTCTTTCTCGACACAACAACATAGTAGGAAAAAGTAGGATGTGCTGCAAGGCCCTCAGCCACACTCACTGCCTCTGGAGCAACATTGGTGCCTGGACGGCTGGCTCATATATTGGGCCGAAATCAAGCTGCTGGCCTAGGCAAAGACCCGAGACTCTGTCGACAAAACGAAATAGACCTGGAGTGATGTGTAACCCTCTGGCCGGTCGCAACCACGAACAAATCATATTCGATGGATGCGCAAGGCGAGAAAATGCACCTATTGCCACTCCGATGGCTGCTATTTTGACTGGTGAACAATGCGTTTCCGTTCCATCTACGTACATCTAGCAACGAGATGTCTGCTTGACCCATAGCCAGGAGCGTTGTAAGTATGCTTTCGATCCGACAGACGAGACGACTGCATGGCCAGACCGCGTGTCGGCTCGACCGTCATCATGTTTCGATGCCATGCCATCCGGTTCTTGTACCCGATGCAGTCAACAAGTCATGTTAAGGGCTAATAAGATAATTATCAACAGAACAAAAAGACTCCTAAACACGTGCGATAATCACTAGGCATCTACATGCATTACTCCTGGACTTATGGGGAGAACACCTGAAGCCCCAAGGCAGTTCCTCCTTGTCAAGCCTCCGGAAAAACTGGATTGCTATCCCACATCTCCAGAGGGTACAAAGGATAATGGAAATGAAGTGGTTTGGAGTGCCTTTGGTTAAACATCATATTCAATATGGTGCCCACGGCATCGCCAATGATAGGGCGCGTATAGTACCACGATGGACGGACGTCCATGTCCAATTGCATCCACTTGAATGCGAATCATGCGGAGAACTGTCAGGCCGCATCAGGCAGGAACAGGTTAGAAATGCATCTACCTTTTGTCGCCGGACATTTCTTATTGGACATATCACGACCTTGCTGCCTTGGACTCCCGAGACACTTCGGGCATGCGGGTACGAGATCCCCGTCGCAAACCAAGAAACTGGATTTCAGGGCTTCCTGGGTATGCGAGTGTATCATAGATCTGCAAGTTAACCAGTGCGTGGGCACCTGTAGCACCGCATGTCGTTTGGGAAGACACCAGTGGTGCTAAGTATCACCGTGTAAGTGACTCGTCTGAGTTTCGGCGTCGGCAGGATACAGCCCAATGCCACTTCCAAACGCAGCGCCGAAAGATTTCGTGGTGATTCGAACTTGTAGGCTTGACCTATTCCAGGTCGTCGGCGAGTCTACTACCAGTGCCTCAAACACGGGCGATGTTGACGAGGAGTGGTGCCTTCAGCCATGGCTTCAAACCACTTTCGCAACCGGTCACACCACCATCAGACGGCGACCCGATCACATGTACGAAATTCACTGATCGGCTGTGGCATATGACGTGGTCCAGTCAGAATTTCTTGTTGCCCGATATGAGAAGCCTCACGATACAAAGGGACGGCAATAGTCAGAAATCTCCTTTGCCCAAACTGGTTCGTCGTTATGGTGATGACCCGCCCGGTGTGCGGACACGAGCAACAGTCCTAGCCCATGACACCTTTTCGCCTCAGCCCAACAGTTGGGATTTCTTAGACTGCCTACCCAGGTAGTTCCCTAGGATGATTCTGTCAGTCATGGCTCGTGCCTACCCGCTCGTCGCCACTTCACGCGCCTGATACACGAACGCGGCTCGCTTGTTGGTTCAGGTCCAGGCAGGAGTGGGTTCGTCAAAGGAGGCGACGGGAGATGTATGGATAAGGAAGGCCAAGATGAAAGACAGAAGGATATCGAGCAGGGCCGCGCAGCCTTGCCACCCTGGTAAATGGACGACATCAGCCTTGGCCGGGGCTTGGAATATGCCAAGTGAGTCAGACAGGCCGTGATGCCTCATGGCGGGCCGCACGGAAACCGTGAACGCAAGTGGTGGGGTCATGCGCTGGAAGGTTGCCTAACCATGCTGCCGAGCTGATCGGGAATAAATGATGGTTGTTCTCCTCCCCTCGAGGGAACCGGGAGGGAGGAGTCAAGACGCGTATCACATGATCGTGAAGAATCAGCGCGTCGCAAGCCAGCCGCATTAGAACACATTCGACTCGCCTTGTCACTCACGGCCTTGTTCGGAGTGCTTCCACAGTGCTGGGGTACAAAGGTCGAGGGACCCACCTTTTATTCACGTGATAACTAACTACCCTCTGACTAATTCAAGCTGGCTGAACTCTGGATTTCCGCTGAGGCGGATGCCGACGGCTTGACACCTTCATACCATATTTTTCAGGCCAGCAAAACACCCCAGACGGACGCTACCACCTACTCGCTCCGTCGAGAACTGCATGACCTCTTATCGTCGGGTACGGCGAATCTGTACCAGACGCCGGTTACGACTCCCACGGGAACCTTCTACCCGGATCAGTACGCTCCGCGACATCTCGCGCGACCGGCGCCCTCTCTTCCCGGCCCACGCGGTCCACGCGGTCGCCTACTTCCGCCTCCCTTGCCGCGCAAGGCGTTGTCGCGACACCCTCGGGCGACTTCGCCTTCGTCGTATCGAGGAGCGGCAGTCATGAGTGTCGCATACGAACCTAGGTCCTTCATCCATGAGGGAGCCTATCCCCCGATAGGCGACGAACACGACCATGGTGCCGACCAACGGTATACAGACTCCGAGGTCGCCGAGCATCTCAGTCACTATACCTCTGATGCTGCACTCCTGGGAGATGATCGAAGCATCATGGATGATGGCACCGGCGTGCAAGATGCTACACGCCTAGATCTCGGCGCAACCGGTTTCTCCTCGCCCATTCAAGTTTCGCTGCATGCGCCGTCAATACCCGAGCCCATATCGGAGAGCAAAGATGCCTCACCAGGCATCGAATCACCGCCTTCGTCGCGCACAAAGTCGATCCCCAAGCCTGACAGAGACGTAGTAAAGCAGGCTGACGGCAAGTTTCACTGCCCATTGGAGGAATGCAAAGAAGAAGTCCGCGCATTTTCACGCAAGTGTGAATGGAAGTAAGTTTCATGTTAGGTGATTGCCCAATGCCGCCCAGCCGCTAACGATGCAAAGCAAACACATGGACAAGCACGAGCGACCCTACCGATGTCCCGCCCCTGGATGCGAGAACCTTCCTGGCTTCACATACTCCGGAGGCTTGCTGAGACACGAGCGCGAAGTTCATAACAAGCACGGGGGTCCCAAAAATACCGTAAACTGCCCCCATCCAAACTGCAAACGGCACACCGGCAAAGGTTTCTCAAGACAGGAGAACCTCAACGAGCATTTGCGGCGGGTGCATACCACCGGCGACGTCACGACACCTCCGGCCGACTCGGTTGCTTCACCGGAAGACAACGAAAGCGAGAAGTCTAGCATGAAGCGCAAGCGCCGCTCCAGTGGACAAGGGGATGAGCTTACGGAGCTTCGTGACGAGATCAAGCGAGTCCGCGAGGAAAATGAGAAGCTCAAGTCCGAGATGGAGCAACAATCACAGCATTCGCTTGCCATGATGGCGCAGATTGCAGAACTTCAAGACGCACTGCGACACGGCATGTCGCCACACGGCCTCGGAGCCCCAACAGCACAGATGATTTAGGGATCACAAGCTATACCCTCCGCCTCACACAGTGACAGCGTTGCACTTGATTTCATGCGACTCGGAAGGTAGTTGCGCTGAACAAAGAATCTCCCATAACCACAAAGCGAATACCAACACGATCAAACGCGGAAAAAAAAAAGGAAACGGCAATAAACGATGAATGTTTACGACCACCCCTAACCCCCCTCCAAGCGAAGACACGGAACGGATAGACGTAGTCCCACTCTACCAACTTTGATATTAATTAGCACCCTCTCCCTTCTCTGGCTAGCGGAACAACGCACCACATCCTCTGAGGTCTTTTATTTCTTTTCTCTTTATTTCTTTTTTAGCACCACGGCTAGGCGTTCGGGAGACAGGGCAGATAAACAGATAAACATGGGCAATGGTGGCATTTACAGGGAGGCAAATCAGTCGCCGAGGGAACGAACGGCGTCGCAGTGATATTTACGGAACAGCATAAGACTGTACTTTCTCAGGGTTCTTTGACCCTTGTTTATATTCCCCCCCATTCCTTGTCGCCTGGCATCTTTTTGTTCTTGGTCATCGGAACGCAAACCTTTGAAGCAATGGCTTTTGATACCCACCCTGTAGAGATGTGGAAACCGACATTTCACACCCTCGCCCTGATGATAAGGGGCTCTTCCCAGGTCGTCTGCAGGCATCCAAGGAGCCATCTCATGTAGGGCTGAGGGCGAGGAAATCTGGGAGAATGATAGGTCAAAGGGCAACGATGCGGGTGCTCTTATTTGTACGATTTAGGGAAGAGGGAGTTTGTGCCACGGCTGGCCTGGTTGATTCGGGAAACTGTTTCATTGTACTGTAAGCTATAGACGACTCACCGCTTTTCGAAATGCAGTGACTTTCGGGCAGCCGATGCAGCTGACTTTTGGGACGAATGCCTTCTTTCTCTTGATGAATTTGACTTGGGGCATGACTTCATAATGCTTTGGACTTGTTTTATTGAAAAAAGGTTCATGATGATGCCGCGTTTGGGCAGGATACGTGCAGCCTACGTGTTCCATATAGCTTGCCGTGGTCGCATCTCGATCGTATAGAGGCAACACACGCCTTTCATCTCCAAGACTATGTGTGTTCCGCCGTGGCCTTAGCCAGTCTCTTGATTGCCTACGTAGCAAGTATGGGCAGCTGCGTCACTTATGGTATTATTCTTGAGCACGGCGTCTGTCAAGCCCATCTAGAAATGATCGCGTCGGACTCGTACGGGCTGTACAGACTATGTTTAATAGCAGGGTGTTTCCTTAGGCAGAATGTTACATGTCTCACATCCAACGCGCCTTTGGGGTTTAGAAAGGAGATTGGCGTTTCTGCAACTGTTGTGAATAAATAGGGCTCTTTCAAGCCTGTTGGTCGTGATGGTTGCTTTTTCAGGGGTACTGACTATTAAGGAGGATAAAAGGGGGTCAAATTAGCAGGGCTTTTTAGTCATAAATTTAGACATCAATTGAATCATTAATATCGTCAATTTAACTTCTTTTTCTGTTGTGCAAATTGCTGTTGAAATTCCAACAATTATGCTAGTACTTGGGGTTGGTAATCAGCGCCCTCGATATGGTCCCTTTGCAGAAATACGGGTTTGCGGGGGAAAGAATGCTTTTCTGTGGAAAGTTTCCCTGAAGCCAAATGCGTAAATGGAATCGGATTACGTAGCTGAAGACTGAGGCTGTGTTGCCTCACCCTTAGGGTCGACTGCAACGCTTGGTTCGCCATTGTCGCCTGTATTGATATTTTGGCTGCTAGAAGACATTTTTCTGGCAATGACCAGGCCTGTGATTATATAGACTGAGTTTTGGTAGTTCTTTGACTCGAAATGTTGCTTTGCCGTCTTTTCCTCTACAGACTTGGAGATATACTGTGGTGTAGGGTTAAAGGACATAGTCTCTATGTGCTTTGGACCGGGCTGGCCTTTAATGGTTCCATCGTTGTATTTTTCCTTTATCATGACTATTTTACACACTTTGTCACGTCCGATTATTATTACAGTGGCGTCGTCTAATTTGAGAGCTATGGCAAGAGAAGTTTCTGAGACAACATGGACGCCATATATCCCAAACCCTCAATGACAGCCTCGCTCAGTGGGGGGTATGAACAAGATTGTTTTAAGCCTGACAGTGGTACTTGCGGACCATCAAATTGTGTTCTTTATTCAGGCCGAATTACTGTTGAATATCCCATATTCGCTAGTTCATTGCGTTGGGGCATGAAAAGGAGAATAAAATATTGTGGCATCAAGGGGATTTGAAGAGAACTGGTTACCGAAATGACCGTGTCTGTTGTTTTGATCTACAGTATGAAGCGATGATGAAAAGAGGAGAATTGGATTCAAGGTTGCGAGGAAGTTGTGTGGAAGTGCATGTCTACTCCCACGCAGAAAATACAGGTTAGTGGAGAGGGGGCTGGTTTACTTGATTCAATAATGGCGACTAAATATATAATACAACAAACTTATCCATTTTATCGCTGTCATAATAGAGGAAACAGAGACATAGAACGATACAGGAAGAGTGCCTAATAGCAGGTAAGGAGGAATGTGGATAGTTGACTGCAGTTGCATAATGACGCTGAGGTATTTATTAGGCTAGATCTTGCCGGTCCAGCGGTGATTTTGATGTGGGTGTTGGTGTCATCTACGAGAGCATGGTGATTAGAGTTCTGAGGTTTCTCCCATCTTGCCTCGTAGTGCATTAGTCGCAGTTGGAGGCTTCGTCGTGCTAATGCCGCTCGTAAGCGACATAGCGATGTTGCTGCCTGTGAAGAGTTCACCCGTTTCTCTTCTAGACCGCTGTAAAATCTATCAATCTTTACCGGTAAGTAAGCTTATTAGTCAATGAAACACAGGTGAGCCAATTCTATTCTGGTGCGATCAAGGACAAATTGCCATCATTCCGAAGTAGAAAGCTAGATATATCTCAAGTCTGCTTGAAGAGCATGGTCGAACATCTTCTTACTACTTTCCCTCGCGAACAATATCTCATTTTATCCCATTACGACAAACTGTGCCACCAGTCCGCGTAAACATGTACGCCTCCCATGCAATTCCATCCTCAATCTGCATGCCATCCGGGGCATCAGGCCCTACCCAGTCTTGAAAAGCCCGGTCACTTTGTCGAGCCCATTCATCATTCCCGCGACCATCAATATCCAGAGGAAAGAATGTGTCCGCGTTGAAATCGGCTCCGATCCGTGTAAGTAGTAGACGATCTACCCATGGCATTCGCAGCGCCTCATGACACAGCCCGGCGCCACCAATGATAAATACGCGGCCCAGAGCGGGAAGCCAATTGTCGCTGCCAAATGAGCTATTTGAGGAGCTCGAACTCGATCCCCTATACGTCTCCAGTAGAAGCTCCATTGCGCCCTCAAGACTTGTCGCTACATGAAGCGGCTCTCTCCTCAAATCACCCTGCAGCCGAGGCGGGACCTTCTCTGGGTTTCGTGTAATGACCACGTTGATTCGGCCGGGATATCTCTTGGTAGGAATCTTGTCCCACGTCTTGTAGCCCATTATCACGGCATTCATCGTTTGCGGGCCTATACTTCTTGTGGTCGTGGATTCGAAGTAGCCGCTTTCTCGCTTTAGCTTGGGCCATGGCATGCGTGTTTTGTAGCTCATCCCCATGGACTGTGTGGCAGCCACGATGATGGTTGCACTCATGCATTCGCTACCGGCGGCCATGTTGGTTGTTGCGGGTCAGGAATTGATGGTTCAGCTGGAACATCAGCTGCCTGGCTAAGCTAGAGACGGACCAAATCATTGAAATAAGAGAGGCACCGTCATACAACCACAAAATCGCGTAATGTCGGATTATATGCGGGACGCTCAGCCCACGAAGACAAAGTGAAACACAACATCACCTCTTACTGCTACCGTAGTATGCATTGCTTTTTTGTGCGTTGTGTGACGGCGGGCGGCGTGAGTAGAGCATCCGGTTTAGACTTCAGCTCAGCCTCAAGATGTATGCCGGCAGAGACGAAAGGAGTGAGGACAGCGGCGCACTCAAGTTGAGACTTCTCCACAGGGACGGCTGTGATGTAACCTGAATATTGATTATTCGCCGGCACAGAGAGCATGTAAGTGGTGGAGAGTGGAGGGAATCGCCAGCCTCAGCAAGGGTCAGCCCGTCCCCTGTGGCTCGTGCCGATATATCCGCCAATCGATCGAATTCCGTCGAGTGATGCCGTCTGCGTCGCCGGCCGGGGGGGGGGGGGGGGGGGGTGTATCAGATTGGCCGCCGCAAAAAACCTTCCATGACAAGGAATATATGACTGTCATTTTTAATACACAACAAAAAGTAGGTTGGGATATCGATCTTATTAGGAGGGGTGAGGGATACCTCGCGGGATGAGAGCGATGATTTGCTTCGTCTATACTTGCGGTAACCTCCTTCCACACGGGGCGGGCTCTATTCCAAACAGCGTGGAGCTGTCCGCATTTTTGAGATTCGCATCATCAGTTAGATAGGATTTTGATCTGAAAGCAGCAGCTGTAGTCGCACAGCAAGTCTTGTCTGCGCCAATGGTCTAGTTATTGAAAAATGAGTTGATTCGCTTGGAAAAGTAACAGACGGCTATGAAAGTATTAGATGCAGGCCGATATGAGACTCCAATGACTTGCTGCCGCACCGCTTCAGAAGGCAATCTCAGCCATCAGGCTTGCTCTTGCTATAATCGTTGCGGTTTCTCCTAAACCCGCTGCTCTCCGCAGGAAGGGGCTGCAGCATTCGCCTCTGGAAATTGCTTTATTCGCCCAAGTGGACACAAATTATTCTGCCTTGGCAATTTGAATGACGCAGGCTCAAGTAAACGTGGCATTAATGCCAGGACTCCCGGGTACACCGTTCATCTTAGACGGACAACCTATCTACCTTGTCCCGTTGCATAATACCTCGACTATTGTCAGCGTTTACGTTGCTAATAAACCTGAAGAACCTGGGGATAGGACTGTGGTACAAGAGCGACTACTTGGGGATCTCAGGCGACTGAACAAGCATGTGTGCATGTCAGAGCAGGCTAGTCTCAAATTTGTAGAACTTGGCTGGACGTGAGTTGAATCTTCCCACAGTCAAGTATAGCAAACAGGCTTCTGTACAACGTTCTCTCATCTCTTGCGCTGTCTCTTTGGGCGGCATCACCTCAATTCCCGGGCCGCAAAACGATGCAGCGAAGTCCATTCATTGAAAAAAATACTACGCCACCCCTTGCACGTTAGAGCTGTGGGTGCAAGGGGTACGATCATCCGAAGGCTGGGAGTCCTTGGGCCAAGCAACTATTAAGCCATTACATTTAGCTAGCTATCTAGTTATGCAGAGCCGTGGTCTGACCTATATGGATTCCGTGTAAGGACCTGTCGTCTTCTATGCCGCTCATCCCTCATCTTCATCTTCATACCCTCTGGTGGAGACTCGTAAAACAGGTGACCACGATCAAAGGGCGCATCCAGCATCAAGCCCTGGAGCGTTTTTACGCGAGAGACAGCTACGTAGCTTAAACCAGTCTGAAAGTCCCGACAGGAGAGATCTGTCACGATGACATCTTCAGTGATGCTCTGCGACTTGTGAACCGTAATGGCGTAGCATACGATCAGGGGAAACTGCGTGCGAGTGCAGAGAGTGCTTCCGATGAGGAAGTCCCTGTCTACTGGGAGAATCGGGACAATCTTTCTGCCATCAGCGGTGGTCAGGAACACAGGTCCACTGTACTTGTCAAACTCCATCATGATAACACAGGGAGGGTCTTGGACTGGGTCAGCCCCCGGTGCCCAGCCGATATCGTAAACGGTACCGCGAGCGCCGTTGCAGAGACCAACTGGCTGCCAAAGGTTAGATGTCAGCATCAGACGGGCGCCAATGCATATAGGGATCTGCTTCGCAAGGTTGCCCGCCTTGTCATCAGGCGCCGCAGCCGCGCCAAGGCCGACATTCTTAGCCTTGACCTGAATGACTGGCCGGCCGAGGCGGTCGAGGTGGTAGTGGTTATATTCGTTCACCCTATCTTTCGTGGCGTATACTCGCAAGGCGTTGGCGAACCTGGCGACCTCCAGATCATCTAGCTTCGCCTGTACTCGACCGGAAAGGAGTTTCCAGGACTCGACTGACAGTTGGAGGAGCCGCAATTCCTCGAGAGCTGTGCGAAACGCCTTCTGATCGTCGCCCCGTTGCCGTTGGACAACCTTCAAGAAGACTGATTTATCGAAGCGTCTATATGCGTTCCTGCCTTTGATCTCCACTCCCTGCACCTCTTTATCGTAATAGAGCGGCTTCTGTAGCACGGGTGGAAGCTGGAAGAAGTCGCCAACCAGAAGGATGTTAAGACTACCAAAGAACTCCTCATTCCTACTCGGGAACGCCTCGCGCAGGCGGTCATCGATCCAAGAAAGCTGTCGCAGTCCCAGCATGCTCTTCTCATCGATGATCAGGTAGTTGATGTCCTTCAGCTTCTTCTGGAGCTGGGCCATGTCAGTGGGCGAGAGGGGCTTGAAGTCCTTGTTGATTGGAAGGTGTAACAGGGAGTGCAAAGTAGTGCCCGATATCTGATTTCCCGCGACGCCAGTGGGCGCGGCACGCCAAACAGGTGTCCCTCTCCCGGCAGCAGCGGCTTGGAGGTGCGCGGAGAGCAAATTAATGAGGTATGACTTCCCGGTACCACCTCCACCATCCACATGGAGCAGCAACTGAGAGGGTTCCTGATTCAGGAAGTGGTCCATCACGGTATCGTATACTAAGCGCTGATCCCGGTTTAGGGAATCTCGAGCTTCCAAGGGCTGATGATCCACATCAAGGTCAAGGCGGTTTGCCGCCTTGCGTTGCTTCCAGTAGTCGCCCTTGAGAATACCGTCATCAGTATACCGTCCAACGTGAGGGGTCCAATCATAATTGATGTCGATGTCTCGGCGGCCGAGCATGTCGATATCCTCTTCCTCCAGCGGGCGGTCGGGAAGCATGCGGGCGAGTTCATGCCAGTCTTCATCCACAATGGGCTCTTCATGGACCTCAAGCTCAAATTCGTCGTCCTCAGCCCTCAATTCATTTGTATCTGGCTCCCCATAATGATCGTCCGCATGGGTGTCACGGTGCTGCTCTCTGCAAAACCTGTACGCAGCCGCGAAGGAATCGAACCGCTGCCCGCCCACGGTGAGCAACTCCTCTGGAGAGCGATGCGGATGAGCCATCATCAATTTAACACGGCAGAAGTCACCAAACTGGGGAGATGCCTCCACGGACCTGTATCGAGGAAAGTAAGACAGGACTCTCTTCTTCGCGTTGGCAGCGAGTCTCCTCCACGTCTTGAGATTATACGATTGCAGGTACTCGAGGTAAGTTGCATCCTCGTGCTGGTCATTTCTCTCGAGATACCTCCTGTAGCTGCCGACGGTCTCGTTGACATCTTCATCCACGCGATACGAACGTGCATGTTGCTCCAAAGGACGGCAGTCGACAGAGACCACCATCCGCGTGCCTTCCTGCAGAGGAATGTTAAGGAGAAGATGGGAAATCTCCTGCGCCGAGTAATCTCTCTCGGCAATCAGCTTATTCATCAGGCGAGAGGAGACGGATAATAGCGGCTGAAGGTGTGCCGTGTGCGGCAAAACCTGGTCTGCAAGCTTACAGTAAGGCTCAGTCTTCTTCTCAGATTTGCTGCAATACTTGGCAGCGTACGTAATAACCGCCTGTAGGCTGGTGCAAGGAGATATGTCGATATTGGCTAGCCAGCCTAGTATAATGGCGGGATTGAAGTGATTCATGAGGTTGTCATTCCGCGCCGCCTCGAAGACATAGTACGACTTGCCTTCCTTCCTGATCACTGCGGCCAGCTCCCGCAAGGCACGAGGAAAGTCAAAACGACACTCCCGCTCTGGATTGGCCGCATTGGCCGCCTCGATATCTGCAGCAGCGCCTTCCATATCCCTCGCCAGATCAACGGTTCTCTTCCTTACGCGTAAGCAGTATGTGGTATTGCATCTGTGGCGCTGGCAGCGGTTGACGATTTGTGAGAGACGCAGGAATGTCAGTTCTGTACTCAGTGGATCTACGCTCAGGGGGTTACCCTCACCCTGGGGCATAGTCCTAGTCGGCTCAGGATTAATGGCAGTGATGTGGAATCCCCACGTGCGTGCAAAAACATCACGAGCGGCTTCATCCACCATGTCGACTCTTGGGCAATTCTCCATCCAGTACAGGCCATGGTTGTGCGGACTGCCACGCCCTTGCCATTCATACCGATCCCAGTAATCCGTAATGTTGAACTTCTTGCTTAACACGATATCTCGAAAGAAACAGTATCGGCGGTAGAAATGGAAAGCAGCAATGTGAGGATTCTGACGCAAAAGTTGGCGCGAGAGACCCATCCTCTCGGACTCGGACGCAGCCAGCCATTCATCATATCGGGGCATGTGCTGGTAGAGACTCCGCCAGTGTAAATCTGCCGGGCTGAATGTGATGAATGCACCAGGACATCCAAGGTTGTAGGCATAGGCCTCGAGGTCCTGCCTCTTCCTGTTCCAGAAGGGGCGCGTGCCGCGAATAGGTACCGCATGTCTTGTGATTGAGTTGATTAGCACCTGCGCCTCAGGGTCCTCGCTGTGCTCCAGTGCCTGAACAAGCTGCTCCCGTGTGAGCGGTTCATGACTACCATCGTGTTGCTTCACGAAGAATTTGGACCGTGCACGGGCCTGTGACCGCATCAGAGTATTGAAGGCGACGAAGCGGAAGGTCGGGTGGCGTGCAAAACGCCCGTCATGCCAGCGCATCGCGTGCTCGATGTAGTCCTTGTAGTCGATTGACCGTAGCCGAGGCTCAACAAAGTCGGCTCTCCCGTCAGGAAAGAGGCAGGGAAAAGCTAAGGAGAGTAGGGCATGAGAGCGATTGAACTCATTAATGGGTGTGCGCCGTATATTCGGAAGCTGCAGCTCGTGCTGCACCTGCTCCTGGAAGCTTGTGGAAAGCCTTGGTTCAGCTTCTGGTTCTCCGGCAAGAATAGACCGCAGAGCATCGAGCTCCGTGTCCTTGGCCAAAAGGTCCGGCACCGCAGCCTCGTCCTCCAGGTCCGGTTCTGCCTCCTCATCTTCCTCGGGTCCAACTTCGGCAGCCTCCACCTGGCTCTGGGGGATGTCGTCCAGGACATTGCCATCTTGAGGCAATTGACTCAGCCGCTCTTCGTCGATGACGATGCATCGATAGCCAGGATGATGGCGCCGGAGGTAGTTAAGCCATATGGCAACTGGCTGGCGGCGTACACGGAACTGGCGGGTGAATTGCCGGCTAAGGTTTGCATGGGACGACGTATTGGAAGGACGGAGTAATACAGTGTTCAACTCCCGCGGCAAAAGCGGGAGTTGGTTGTACACCAAGCCAACCTCGCGGAGAAAGTGAACAACATGTCCCCGATATTTGTACTGCTGGCCCCGCACAAGCATAATATTCACGTGGACGTGAACACGGCCTATTAAAGACTCTTCAGTAGGTGTAAGCTGAGGCAATTGAGTCGGTACGGAGCCAAAATCCAACTGGTTGTCCACAGAGAAGAAGTACGGCTCTTCAGGGCCGCGTTTATCATCCTTTCGACAGCAACGCGCACAAATGCCATCAGAATCGATCTTCATCTGGAACCAACGCTCTTGACATCGACCACAAAATTGCATTTGGTCATTGTCCAGCTTTGTCCAGAACTCACGGAGGATTGCTTTATCACGACAGGTCAAGGCGCAAGCGTCCAGGTCCCCATTCCACACCGGATCTTGTGCGTGAAATACGGCCGATTCTTCAGGTGGAATCATCACTGGACTCCGGTACCGTCGTGGCGGCCCCGACGATCGAGTTTGCCTTTGAGATTTTTTTGGCCGCCCTCCTGTACCAGGGGCAGGACCACGGCGAGCACGGCGACGAGGCCCTGACTTTCTGGAAGGCTGCCGCGAGCAATAGCGAAGAGGGCTTTCGTCCAAGGCATTGCTATTATCGTTCCCGTCTTCGTCCCCTAGATCGGAATCAGACTCTACCCCTAGGTGTTCGAGGTACTTCCGTGGTCGAGCAGGTGAAAGCAGCAAGTTGAAATAGTCCTCGACGTCAACATCAGATTCAGAGAACTGTCCCCTGTCATCCGCTTCCTTGGTCATTCCATCCCCATCTGGGAGCTCATTTGCCTGTAGTCGATCTTGACTCCCAGCTACGTTCCGTGGTTAGCTTGAACAAACTGCCGGGACCACAGCACAAGGATACCTTCTCCAGGACCATCAGAACCTTCAAAGACGCCGAGTTGAGAGATTGTGGGAGTTAGTGACACAGCCTCCCCTGCACGGCGTCGTGAACGATGGTCGCGCCGAATAGTGGCCTGCTTGGCCCTGGCGCCGGCCTTGGAGGCATCATCTTGCGAGTCCTTCCCGCCCTTGTGGAACCTAACAGCCAGGTAAGAGTAGTCCACACCAGTCGTGCTGCTTCGGACAGTAGATGGATCAGAATGTGAGGCGACAGGATCGGTCGAGGGCGGCACAGGCGGTGAGGGAGCTAGAGCCCGGAAGAGCCGCGAGCTCGCTTGGGTTGGTGGGATCGGCGTCCCCAGCACTATCTGCGGCTGGCTGCCTGGCTCTCCGAACAAACTCCTAGCTGTATGTTGTTGCCGTAGCTTCTCTGGCGATGTAGGTTGGGTTCCAGATCTCTGGTTAGGAGGCGATAGGCCAGCGTCTCTGTCGGTTCTTTTCGGGGCAGATCTCTCAGCTGAGGTAGGACGGACAGCCAGCTTTCTCAATGCAAGGACGGCACCTTTGGACCTGGCACGCTTGATCAGGTTAGGGAGGCATATATAGTATATCAATGGTGTCAGTTACCTCGGAATTGCGGTGGTCCCGGCATTCCAGACAGGTTGTAGTTGGATTGGCAGATTTCCTCCTGCTAACGAAATTACTTGGTGATTTTGTTCGGTCGCAAGACGGGCAATGGACTGCCAATTCAGATCTAGGACTAATATTACCCCTAGAATCATAATCCATACCCAACCATGCGGTACATCTGTTTCAATAATGGAAGAAAGGCTGCTGGCCAAGCAAACGAACAGATCGCTGGGCAAATTTAGCGATTGTAAACGATTGTAAACGATTGTAAACGATTGTAAACAGAGAAGTAAACAAAGAAGCACCGACAGACGGTGGCTGTCCTTTACCCACTTTTCTAGAGCCACCAACCAATCCAGCCTTCTTTCGCGATTTCCCATACAAAATTTGGACCAATAGAAACTTATTTGTCAAGCCTGCACCAAACCCTCATTATTCGGAAAACTTATGGATTAATGTAGAGTCAGCCTTCGGCTGAATAAAGTCAAAGCGCGCTAGGCTCGGCCCGCTCCGGCGGATGAACGGACCAGACCCATGACCCCCTGACTACCCGACGTCAATAAAATCCGCCCAATTCAGAGCAATTTACTCGTCCTCTTTACTTTATCCCCATCTTTCCTCTTTCCAAGGGGACGAGACTGCCTGAGGGATGTGATCAAACATCATTCAAAACAAATGCGTAGGACAACCAAGTGGGGTCTGGTCGAGTCATTACGGATGAGGGCTGCGGCAGGTCGAAAGAGTGTGTACTTGACACAACATGGATTGGCCACCTGCCTATACGCAGAACTTGAGCTGAAAGCCAAATGTAGCGAGCGTCAGCATGGCATGACAACATCTTCATTGCATCACACCACGTCTACCTAGGAGCCATTTTTGCGCCAATTATACGTAGAACCGCCCATCACATGCTTCCATCCACCCATCCATCCGGAATATCTAACATGCAGTTATTCTGAGCAATGCCAGAGTAAAGGCTCCACTTAAGTCCAAGTCTTCTCTCCATCTACTCCGTACATTGTTGCTTCTCATCCCTGCTGACTTGGGTCGTACGGGGCAGTCAGTTATTTATAAGGTTGCACATGCCGACTAAAAACAAACGCTCCCACCAAGCACATCTACAAGTCTATCCAATTTACCACCTTCCTGACTTCCTTAAAATGAAACTTGTTAATCTTCTCAAAGGCCTTCTACTGGCCGCAAGCATCCCTGCTTCTCACGCAGAAATAATTTCTACTCTCGCGATAAAAGATTCCACGATTCTTCGCTCCACAGTGAGCTGCGCGGACTGCCCTGACCGCAACTGCTATGAATGCACCCTAGGCCAAAAGATGACTCTGGAGGCGAACACGGGCGGCTTGGCTTATATTCGCATGCTGATTGGCTTCCATGTTCCTGTTGAACCATCACGGATAACTCAATGTACTGTGCGACTTGGGACATTCACCTCTCCCCTGGAGTATTCTGTCAATGTGACAGTGGCTCAAGCCGTGTCTTCGCAGTGGAGCGAGGACACTGTTACTGGTCAAAACGCACCAGATTCAGGCGATCCTTTTAACTCGATTGCCGTACTACCCCATACTGAAATAGGATCTATTGATACTACGCAGGCATGCAAAAATGCCGCAAGAGACGGCCAGTTCTCAATCTATCTTGGTACGCAATTTGACCATATTGAGATTTGGTCTGCGGACTCGGGAAACCCAGCGATCTTACACATCAACCACACATGATGCTTTGCTGTATTGTGTGTAGGGAAATCGTGAATGAAACGTGGTGCTTGCAGAGACTGAGGATGCCTACAGTGGGATGCCATACGTATTTGACCATTTTAGTATTGATTTCATTCTAAATTGCGAGTGCTTGGATGATAGTAGTTCATTTGTATTAGGGTAATGTATTGGGGTAAGGGCTTTGCATAGAGGGGGCCCGCATGCTGATGACGACAAGTTCTTATTCGCAATGCCTGGGACAATGTCGTCTACACCTGCTCGGTCCGGCTACCATTTCGCCATGAATCCGAGGTTGATGAATGGTATGCAACTAGAGGGATGCAAAGGGGGATGTACGTCCCATCAAGCAAATTGGGATTTCGCTGTGGAATGGTATGGCCGCCATGCCGACGCAGACTGGACGAAGTGGTCTTTGCACGACGCGGTGGTAATTTTGCCCGCCATAAACTGACAGGTCCAATTTGGGCAATTGGAGACGAGGCAGGGCGCTTTTGAGCGCCCTTTCTCGTGCCATTATGAAGAAAAATAAACGTTTTCCACTGGGCAACGGAAACCGCACGCCTCGTAGTAGCTGGCACAAGTTTGAGTAATTTCATAACCTCCAGTGCATACTCAAGCAGAGACGCGGCTGTCCTGCGCTCGGATGTACACGAAAACTTTCGTTAGAGTATGGCGCTGCTGTTCCGCATAGCTCGGCTATCAACTCGCAACAACGCACCGCCTGACCTGGAGTTCTGGATAATGAGATTTAGTTAGTTACTCATGATACATATTGTGGCTCTCAGACTGGCATTCATAGGCCTATGTTTACCTAGCAGTGTGCAAACTTGGACTACATTAGGACCTGTTTTGTCCCATGTCCATGAGGAGTGCCGTCAACTGCAATGAGCTATTAAGCGTTCCAGCTTCCTCGATCTGACTATCTGACTATCTGACTGTCTGACTGTCTTCATCTTCTCGTTTTCAGCACGTGCTCGTCATAGGGCATTTTGATCGTAATACAAAGTAACGGTTGAGGCCAACTAGATATCAGCTATCAAGTCGTCCTAGTCGTTCCTAGTCAGGTCCTGACAAATGACGATATTAATCTCCGAACTTCCTAACTTACTCCTGTGTGCCTTTATACATCCTATTAACTAGTTTTCGCTCTTGATGCCTCGTACAAATACATGGCAAGACAAATGGACATAAGCATACCAGATTCGTGACATTGGATTTTCGACGACTTGCTCCCATGGGCAAGGCCTTTGTGACGGCAAAGACATTAAATTTTGGAAAAAGCTCATTAAAGGACGACGCCAGGGCCAACTTCGAGGATTCTCTCGCAGTGAAGATGAATCCCACCACCAAGGCCGCCCGTGCAACCCTGGAGAGATTAGCTCTCCTGAACTTGGGGATCTGGCAAAGATTTTTGCTGTCCTTGGGGGTTTAGAAAGGACAAAGGAGGGTGCCAGAGATACTTCCTATTCGACGTCAACTAGCATAGCATCAGTTCAAACCAAGCCGGCCATACTACCGGTGCCACTATCAATGCTGTTAGACTCTGTGAATTTCGATTGGTAGAATTAATCGTTGACACGGAACTTAAGAAGGAAAAAACAGGGCTCTCGTGGACTTATCCTGACTTGCCCATCGTTATACCAGAAGAGTCTCGGACGCTCTCCCTACTGCAGCCACCCTTTGAAAAATCTCTCCGGCTCGGATACAACTTCCATGTGTGAGGGAATACTATGCAGTTCTGTAGTTGGACTGTGCAGTCGTGTCGTACGGGATGGGTCACATGATTTGAACGGGGCGAAATAATTTGCAGGGTACGTGACGATGTAAGAAGCATTACGGAGACTCATTAACATTCAAGATCAAGTTTAGGCTGAAGTCCTACAAGACTGAAGACTGCGAGGAGGCCGAACATATTCCTAGTGTAATGGGCCTTAAGAGCGCCACTTATATATAAGAATTATAGAGTCAAGAAATAACATTACGACAAAAGTACAGGTTCACCGCAAATGTGCCTCCATTTGTGGAAGTCGTGATGCCGGTTTTTGGAGGTTGGGTCCACATTGGGATGCCGCTTTTGGAGGACAATTTGCAAGGCGCTTAGACGGACCTCCGTCAGCCACACACCATGTCAGCCTCGGCGCCGGGACTCCACAAAACACGGCGCTTGCATTATTGTGATATTTGATCAGGACCCAACCCCTTCGCCCAGCTGTTGAGGTGAGTTCCTGGACATCCCCTTTCATCATCCGTCAAAATATGGCTATAAAGAAAAGATCGCTGCGCGTTCAGCATCCCGCGGAATACTATCGGTCGAAGCGTACGCGGCTCGCCAAACATGGCATTGTACGAAAACGACATGCCGACACAACTAAAGTCAATATGCATGGCGTCAAGTCAAAATGGACAAGGTGAGCGGCGATTTAGCGACTCTGTAACGCCCATATCTAATTCAGCCAGGCACTGCGATCACCTGTGTACCGACGCGGTTAATCATCTCGAAAATGCCTCCAAAGAAGATATCATGACTTTTTTGCAGTGGATGCTGGACTCGTATCGCAGAATACGCAAAAGAAGCACAGTCCACGCGTACAAGAGGATTCTTTTCCAGGTTTATAGGAAGTCGGTTGGCATCGATTTCAATAAAGAGGCCAATGAAGAGATTAATGACGTGAGTTCATCGCAACGGTGGAATTACATCACACTTTTTTAGACGTCTACTTACATGCTTAATAGTATATTAATGGCTACCTCACGATTCGCTATAATCTCGACACTTCGATCAATGAGAAGCCGGTTATAGACGTCAATGATGTTTACTTAGTCCAATATCATCACTGGGTTCATGATACTTCCGTGTTCCCTGACGAACGCTAAAGAATACAACTTACACTCCTGATCCTTCTATAGGCATATACGGTAACACGTTCGAGGGTATTTGCATACAAGAAGCTAAACAAGAAAGCCTTGAATGATCATTATTTTAGAACTAAAAACGAAGACACAGAATCCGAGGACTCTGCAGACGAATAGGACCCAAAGGAAGATGACTTCAAGACAATCACCTACGGTGATGTTAAATTAATCCTCCTTAAAAATCCAGAAGGGGGAAGAGATCTACCAGCGATGGAAGTAACGCTTCGGTATACCAAAGGTTGGGAGAGAAGAGAGAATCCGTGAGCACTCCAGAATACCACCATGCCTATTATGGTCTAACAGCGGCTGCGCAGGAAAACCTTCATTTTCTATGAGGTAGATGATCTTCTATTTGATGCCGTCCTCCATCTCTCAGCTCTTGCCCTTCTAGACCAAGCATTCGAGGCAAATATTCGGACAGTTTAGGACTTTTATAAGATAAAAGTCTAGCCGCCAAGGAGGTCGCTTGAGTTTGACTGGCACAGGGAATTCAGAAACAAACCTATTTTCCGACAGGCGGTGTCAGGCAATGACGGAAAGGTCCGAACATTCGACACTGAGGCGCTGCGTTATCATACCTACCTGTACTACCTGCAGAGGTTGGGGCTTGTCACAGGATTCATGCAAATCTTAAATCCATATTACATTCGCCGAGGCTCTGGAGAAGGTATTAAAGGTAAGATGCGGTCGTTAGTTTAGGTTTCACTAACTGACTTTATCTAGCCGTTGCCACGCAGGCTCAACTTCAGCAGGTTATGTGTCATATAAACGCAGCCACTTACCAGGCGTACATAAACCAGCGTGTCTAATGTGACACTGTCGCGGCCTTCCTTGGGAGTCCCTTAAACAAGGCTTTGCTAAAAGCAGCCGGGTATATGAGCCGCTATATTAATCCACGAGCCCCAACTAATGCTAGCTATCTGGAGCTTAAAAACATTAAAACGGACCCAACGCTAGTTAAACTTATCGAACTTCGGGATACACTAAGCTAAGAAGTTCGTCGCGAGTTAGGGAGTATTAGAGAAGCAAAAACCCATGGCACGGTGCTGTATTAGATGTATCGTACCCTGGAAAACAAGGTGCGATTAACAAGAGCATATCTCCGTAAGCTGGCCAAGGCAACAACACGATAAGACTTTTTTAAAACTATCAGCACTATAGAAATAAATTCGCAATTGGAGGATGAAGCTAGTTCATTTCTTAACCCAAGTCTAAAGGCGTGAAATCCCCAACCTTCGTACAATCTAGAGGAGCGCCGACTACTAGTAGAGTTTATATGCGCTAATATAAGCAAGCTAGATAACGAGACGAAGCTAAAATATCGCATTTACACTACACACGCAATGATACGCCTGGGTAGGGAGCGGGAACCGCCGCGCGTGAAGTCCGAGGTGAAGACGGTGGTTAAAAGCTGTGATATAAACCAATGCTTCGTCTGCTTCTGGGATGAGCGCGCGCCTCCAAGCCAGAGGTTTAACAGGTTTTGCTCTCCTTATCAAGCAAGGGACCACCTGATATCCCGACATCTTAGAAGGCTTAGTGAGCAGTCGGTGTTGTGCGGCGACTGATACATGGGCACCCGGGTGCCCAAATAGACTAGCGCACCCAGGTGCCCAAATTATATCAGCACTCCTCTAGCGCTGGGACAGAACCTGTGCCCCAGCATGTTCCTGCAGCCACTGCACATTGCAGCGCCAATCAGATTGATGAAACATGGATCAGGCAGCATTCCCTGACGACGTTCTTCCACCCGAAGGCACATATGAATCACGCGAGTCCTTACTTGATGCTATCAATTCTTGGGCGAAACCTCGAGGGTACGCATTTACAACAGGGAAATCCCTCAAGACACCAAATGGCAGAGTCAGAGTAATATTCGCTTGTGATAGGAATAAACCTCCTCCAAGCCCTTCTACTGATCGAGTGCGACGCACTTCGAGCCGAAGAACTGGCTGCAAGTTTTCAGTTCTAGCCAAGCAATCGCTAGATGGTAGTACATGGGTCTTGAGCCATCGACCAGACATCGAATGTGCTAAACATAATCACGCGCCCAGCGATGATCCTTCTGCACACCCTGCCCACCGCAAGCTTGTGGGAAAAGATGCGGCGATCGTCTCCAAACTCGTGAAGTCTGGAACTGCCCCTCGAGAAATAAGGACCTACCTCCATAACCACTCAGAAACACTTGCAACTCAGCGGGATATATACAACCGGATTGCGGCAACCAGGAGAGATCTTCGCGAAGGCCAGAGCAGCATTCAAGCCCTAGTCGACCAATTAGATAACGAGGGCTTTTGGTGTCGCGTCCGCTTGGATGTAGACAATCGACTGACGGCTATCTTCTTTGCCCATCCTGACTCTGTGGCGTATTTACAATGCAACCCGGACGTATTATTGCTGGATTGTACCTACAAGACGAATAAACACGGTATGCCGCTACTCGACATGGTCGGAGTAGATTCTAGCCAGCGGTCGTTCTGTATCGCATTTGCATTTCTATCCGGTGAATCGGAAGAGGATTACTCTTGGGCGTTACAACATCTCAGGTCACTTTACCAGCGTGAACTTCCGTCAGTTGTCTTGACTGATCGATGCCTAGCTGCAATGAACGCTGCTGCACATTGGTTTCCAACGACCAAAGCGCTCCTCTGCCTCTGGCATGTCAACAAAGCGGTCCTCCAGCGCTGCCGGCCCTTTTTTGTGCAGAAAGAAAACGAAACCTCAGAGCGGGCAGAAAATGACACATGGGAAGAATTCTACACCTCCTGGCACTCGATTGTTGCTTCACCAAGTGAAAAGATATTTGACGAGCGCCTGGCCAAGTTTGAACTGAAGTATGGCGAAAAATATCCAGAGTGTGTAGGGTATATCAAGATGTATTGGCTCGAGCCGTACAAAGAGATGATCATTAAAGCATGGGTGGATATGCACTTGCATTTCGGCAATGTGGCCACCTCGAGGCAGGTGGCTTATACTATATGCAATTGACAAGACGCTAATGGAACGTTCCCAGGGCCGAGGGTATCCATTCACTGATGAAAGCACACATTAAGAAATCGAATTTGGACCTTTTCGACGTTTGGCAAGCCATGAAGCATGCCATCGCAAACCAACTCAAGGAACTTAAACATATTCGAGCTTCGCAACAGTTACGCACACCTCTAGATGTATCCGGGCTCATGTTCGAAGCAGTACGAGGTAGGGTTTCGCATGATGCTTTGCGCAAAGTCCAGGGGCAACGGCAGTTATGTCTACAAGAGCCACGTCAGATTCTATGTAGTCAGACTTTCACTTCGTCACATGGGTTGCCGTGCTCCCACACCCTCGAGAAGCTGGAAGAAGAAGCTCAGGGTCTTCTGTTAGAGCATTTTCACCCACATTGGCACTTAAAGCGAGGGGTGGCACTGCCAAAACCTGTTCTGGAACCTCGCCGGGCTGCAAACCAACTAAATAGGACTCAACCCTTAACGAGCACAAGACGCGAACCATCCGGTTTCGAGAGAATCCAGGGTAACAGAAAGGCTCCCACTTGCAGCGCATGCCACGTGGTAGGCCACATTATGACCTCGAGGTCCTGTCCGCTGAAGTTCAAGGGGTCGCCGGTAGTACCTCTGCCGGAAGCTCGAAGTTCAGTCACATTTTCAGGTGCCACGGCGGAAATGGCTCCTGCGGGTGTCTCTAAGGCCCCCCCGGAAATCGTGCCAACGACCCAGCAGTCGCAATGTTCAAATGCAGTGGCGGATGCCTTGGCAGAGATTGATCAACCCTCTTCCTTTGCAGCACGCATGCCACCCATCCGTTCATCTCCTCTCATGAGATTTAATACGTCGACTGACTTGGGGTCGCTTGCCACATCAAACAACGCGCCCGGCAGTCCGCCAATGTTGACCGTTGAAGGGCCAACGGTTGAGCAAGTCCAGTCTTTGTCTGGTGTCACCTTGGAAGAGCCGCGGTACGATTCCCCGGGTGCCATTTATGAGAGATATGTAGCTGCTAGAAATGCGTGGTACGCTGCGCAACCTGCTGGCAGCATCAAGACCAACCAGCAATATCGCAAAGCGATGGGGCTCCCACAAAGATACGACAAGCGGAGTTACGAGTGGTGCTTGGACTACAAACAAATGTCGAAGCATCGCGTCACTGCGACAGGGTCCAGAGAATGGACGAAAGAGGAAATGATGGCGTATCTAGACTGGAGCAACCAGGAAGATGAGCGGATTGAAGCCCAGGTCGCTCGGGAGATGGGTGATCATCCTTTGGCTAACAAGAGAAGAGGAATGAAAGAAATATGGAAGAGAATAGAGGTAGACAGTAATGAGCAACAAGCTTTGCACTCAGCGAATAGCGCGACGGAGGATTGCATTGTTGTCAAGTTGTAGATTAAACTGGAGAGAGTAACTAGTTGAAATGATCTTCCAGCCGGGTCTTGCGGGTCTGTCCCAGCGCTAGAGGAGTGCTGACATAATTTGGGCACCTGGGTGCGCTAGTCTATTTGGGCACCCGGGTGCCCATGTATCAGTCGCCTCGGCCCACCCCACGCTTACATAATGTTCACTGAGGAGGGAAAGATTTCTCAAGGCGAAGTCCAGCTCAGTTTTTTACTACCAGTCGCCAAATATGTCAAATAATAGTTGGTACGACGCGTCCCATTTCTCTCAATCGCCAGACTTTGAATTCACAGAAGATGGTGCCCAACGTTAGGCTACACTGCCAGTGTCGGGTCGTTTGGCAAGAAGTCACATGCCTAGAAATTGGGGCCCCATCCCTCTAAGGCTGTGATTCCCGGAATTGGGGTTAATCTTTTAACCTTGATTTTAACGTATAATTTAATATAATATAAGCGTTAAACTTAAATTAATTAAATATAATATATAAATTTAAGTAAAGACTTAATATTTTATATAAACCTTTATTTATCTTTACTTATAATATATTAAGCTAATAAAAGTAGCTTTAATACTTATAAAAGGCTTAATTATTAAGATTTACGTGAAATCTTTTTAAAAAAAATATTAATAAAAGGTTAAAATAACTTTATATTAATTTTTATAATTAGGGTAATTAATATTCTTTATTTTAATAAAATAAGCTTATTAATTAGCTTAAATAACCTTTTAATATTAGCTTTTTTAATTAATAATAATAATAATAATAATTTAAGGCTTATAATATATATTATAGCGTTTTATAAGGTGTTTTTTTTCTCTAAGAACTTATTAGTTATTAAAATAAGAGATAAAACATTAAATAATTTATCTTTTAAAGACTTATTATTAGTATATACTTAAGGGCTTTTTTATACTTTAAATAGTATCTTTTTTAATCTTTATAAAATATTAAAGAGTGTGTTTTTTCTATTATATAAGTGGTTATTAAATAATATAAAAGTTAAGGTAAGTAAGGATATATCTCTTAAATAAAAAGTTCTTATTTTCTTATGAATTTATACGTTTAATACCCTTTAAAGACTTATTATAGCTTAATTTAAGCTCTCTTAAATATTAGTATCTTAAATCTTTTATAATATAATTAAACTAATATAGAATTTATATATAAAGTTTATTTATTAGTTAAATTAAATATATATCTCTTATTTTATAGAACTTAATAAGAGATTCCTATAATTTAATAGTATTATTAGAGCGATTAATAGCACGTATATTAAGGCGTTTATTCTAGTAGCTTAATAGTAGTAATTTTAATTTTAAAAGCATTAAATATTATAAAACGTATTTATAATTATAAATTTTAAGGGATTATTTACTTACGTACTTACTAGTATTAAGGGATTAATTAATAATATTAAGTTACTTTATCTTATATTAATAAGGTCTTTTCACGTATTAAAGAAAGGGTTTTACCTTAATAATACTAGCTTTAACCTTAAAAAGGTATATTAACGCCTTTTAAAGGGAAGCGCTATTATTTTTAGAATTTTAAAGAAGAAAATTATTAGTTAATAACGTAAAAGAAGCTATATAACTATTATTACTTATAGCTTTATATATAGGTTAAATAATAGTTTAAAAAAGTAAAATGTAAATAAAAGGTAATTTATTATAATATAATAGAGTATAAGTTCTTAAATTAAATTTAATTAATTTATATTATAATAGGTTTATTTAACTTTATTACGTTAAATAGCGTTAAACTTAAGGTATTTAAAGAGATATAAATTAAAGCTTTAAAAGATAATAAGCGTTTAATACTTTTAAAAGCTTATAAGTAAGTAAATAAAGTAATTAAGGTATTTTTAATAAGGGAATTACGTGAAAATATTATAGAATAGCTTTAATAGTGTTACGACCCAGTCACAGGCTGCAGCGTAGGCCGCAGGATGGGCCGGTTGCATGAGCCACCCAGTGGCTCAGGGCACAGCGGGTGACGGATTAATGGTCGGGACGGGCCGCCAATGAGGAAGAGTTCACTGACTGTTCAGTGAACTCTAGACGAACCAGTAGCACGCATGTAACCATAGTTCACCAGGACTTCAGTGAACAATGGGTGAACACCGTAGTATATAGGGACCCCCAAATTCGCTTCATAGATAGACTCTAGCTCCTTAGCTTTCAACACACAGATCATTACATTGACTAAGCTTCGCTTACAACTCTTTGACTCTGATCACTTGGTTACGGTCTACGACCTATTACCAACGTAACACCCAACTGCTCAGATTGACTGCCCTAGTGGCTCTGCCAACATAAACTACGACCTAGTTTATCCCTTGGGAACCTAGCGTTACACGTCGAAGACTCCTATTGGACCTTCCGTGCAACAGTCGTTACACGTTGAAAGCTCTTGTTCAGACTACTACTGCGTCACTCTGAGCAATATCTGATAACTGTCAAACATGGCACCACGCGAGGCTACTACCGCATCTGGATCGAACGAAACTCGGGAGGGGCCACCAACCATCTCTGCTCACGAGATGCTCGCTGAGATCATACGCCTCCGCGAACGGGTTCAACAGATGGAAGAAGAACGACAGGAACAAGCCACGGCTGCTGCCACAATTAAAAAGGACTTGGGAGAAATCCTCAGACCCAGGGCGCCGGGACCGTACGACGGATCCCCGGGTGCACTTCAAGGATTCCTCACTCAACTCAGGGCTTACCACCGACAATTCCCAAACAAAATGGAAGAATCCTCTGCCAAGGTACTTCACGCAGGAGGATGTATGACGGGAATAGCACTAGCATGGTTTGAACCCATCATGAGGGACTACCTTAACAAGGAAAAAGACGACCGCGAAAACGAAACCAACACCATTTTCGAAAGTTACGATGAGTTCGAAAAAGCCATCAAGAAAGCCTTTGGAACAGTTGATGAAGCTAGAGCTGCCGAGTACCATATCGACGGACTCAAGCAGAAAGGATCGGCATCCGATTATGCCGCTCGCTTCAGACAACTCGCATCTCAGCTTGACTGGGAGGACGAACCTCTTATGTCAGCATTCTATAAGGGACTCAAGGAAGAAGTTAAAGATGAACTCTATAGAGAGAACAGGCCAGACAATTTATCGGACTACATCGCTATGACGGTACGGATCGACGACAGACAGTATCAGCGACGCATACAGAAAAAACAGGGTAAAGGAACCTGGAACCCTACTAAAGGAAAGAGTTACCAAGCCAATCAACGCAGGAAGCGGGACGAACCTATTGCCTATGGTCACACTCTTAATCCTGGACGAATGGAGCTTGACGCTACCAAAAAAGATGACAAAAAGGAAAAGAAGTGTTATAATTGCGGAAAACCAGGACATTTCGCCAACAAATGCAAGAAACCCAAGAAAGAATGGAAGCCAGTACCAGAAGGAGGTAAGAAACAGCTCAATGCTACTAACCAACAGAAGATCGAAATCTACGAACCAGAGGTAGAGCACAAAAACCTAAGCTGGACCTTCTGCTACGATAACAACTGCTATACCCACCTCAGTAGCAAACAAGGAACCGGATGGTTTCCGAAAGAACCCAAGAAGCCGAAGAAAACGCAAAGACAGATAAACCGGGCATTGGGAATCACGACACCACCACCACGAAAACCAAGACACGAAAAGCTACAAAGGATACCAACGCCGGAGCTTGAGGAAATACGCGCAGGAATTCAAGCAGCGCGACAAGCGGTACAAGAAGACCTGGACGAACAATCAGTGGAAAAAAGAACCCTTGCGATGACAGGACGAAAGGAGATTTTCGAACCAAAATCGCCAGAATATTTGAACGAAGACTCGCACCAAGAAATCCTCGATTGGGTGCGACAACAAGCAGAAGCAAGGAAGATTCGAAGGGAACAACAATATAGGGAGGAACAGGACGCACAAATCCTCACCACCCTCGATGAACCAGAAGATAGAGTAAAGGAAATGAGCGTCGACGACAACTGCGCAATCCTAGATACTCCAGAAGCGTCCGAAGACGAACAAAGCGAGGAAGAAACGCCTGCAAGGCTAACAGCCACACAAGAACAAGCTGTACAACGATATTTTCCCGCACCAACAGGAAAACATTTCGCAATCCCTATCATTGCGGTAGACACCACCACAATGTTAAGAAACCCGACACTATGGTACCCAGAGAGGGAAGAAGGGGACGACCCCAGACTCTCACCAAGACATAAGGACCATACACGATTAGCATGGGCATCATGCACATTTATGATGTGTCAGGCACATTTTACAACCAAGGCACGACTGGATGCATTCCCGATCCGAATGAGAGGATATCCGATCAAAGCACCATACTTCCGATGGGAACTCCTAGAATGGAGAGTGAAGATAATCAACGATGACCAAACTATGATCTTGGAACCCGATTCAAACACACCCATCAAATGCCGAGCTCATACAGACCCTACGGATGTATGTGAATCAGACACATGCCAACTGCACGTGTATACGAAGAACAAACAATGGCATCAGTATGTGTATGAGGGAAAAATCCCAACACACAGAAGAGAGTTGTTACTCAAGTCACCTCGATGTGAAACGAAAGACCACATGGTATGCCCACTACCCAATTGTTCAGAACATATGGTAGATAAGGCCAGGGAATGGCACAAGTGGCAATGTGGCACACCAGCAGCATACAAACGGGCACAACGAGCATTAGACATACTCGAACACAAAGACCCCAGGGGAATCACAGAATCAACATACCACAATGAGCAAAGGCTGGATAAGTGGTACAACGAACAGAAGTTCAACCCCAGATGCAACAAGAAATATGCGGTAAACTGCGACAACCCAAGATGCGAGAAGCATGGAGAAATGAAAGATCAAATTTACAACCGCCTATGTCAAATGTTTAACGATGGGTTTTGCTTTAAACACCCACAGAATGGAACTGGACCTACGGAATGGTACCAGGAAATGAAACGACAGATTGCAGAAGAATCTATTCCGGAAAACTCAAAAAACGAGGCACGCCATCTGTAAAAGGGCTACAGGCTGGCATGAAAAGAAAGACGCTAATGACCCTCAACGCAACCCAGAACGGACGAAGCGATAAGATGGTATTAGACGCCGAAGTCATGGGACATCGCGTTCGCATACTTGTGGACAGTGGCGCGATGGGCAACTATATCTCACCCAGAGTTGTGAATCGTTACCAACTACCGTGGAAACACAAAGAGGCACCATACGAGTTAACTGATATCGAAGGAAAACCTTTTGATTATAATGACGGGATCATTAACAGAGAGACTGATCATCTCAAAGTACAGATTCAAGATCATTCAGAAGTGATTCAACTCGATGTTATGGACGTATCGGAACACGACCTAGTGTTAGGGTACCCATGGTTATGGGAGAGTAACCCACTGATCAACTGGAGGACAGGCCAACTGAAGTGGAACGAGACTTCAGGCCAACAGAATCAGCAGATTTCGGAAGAAAGAACGAAATTTCGTCATAACTTAGCTCACGAACAGAGTTCTGAAGAAAAAGAACCTTCAAGCAAGTTATCCAAGGACCAACGACAACAAAAGAACAATACAGAAACAACGAATACAAAGAAACGAACGATTGGATCCACCGTAACGACCCCGACGGCGCTACAAACCGGAATACGAACAACAATAAATAATAAGAAGACAAGAGCCAAGATCCGAAAGGTTATTGCCGCCTTACGGAAAGACCTCGCAAACACAAATAAGAAGCTCGAAGGAGAAAAGAACAAAAACGATAAAAACGACAAAAGCTCAATAACGAAAGAAGAAAGACTCAAAAATATCCCTAAGGAATACCGGAAATACGAAAAGCTATTCGCAGAAGAATTGGAAACCGGATTACCAGAACACAGTCAATGGGACCATCAAATCGAATTGATAGATGGAAAGTCGACAACATTTCATAAGATTTACAACTTGAACGCAAAAGAACTCGAAACGCTACGAGAATACATCGACGAGATGTTAGCGAAAGGCTACATCAGAGCATCCACATCAGAAGCTGGATACCCAGTCATGTTTGTTCCAAAGAAAAACGGGAAATTGCGGTTAGTAGTGGACTATCGACGATTGAACGCGATTACCATGAAGGATCGAACACCGTTGCCGCTTATCTCCGAATTACGAGATCGACTGCACGGAATGAATTGGTTCACCGCTCTAGATCTAAAAGGAGCATACAATTTGATTCGAATAAAGAAAGGCCATGAATGGAAAACAGCCTTCAGAACGAAGTTTGGACTATTCGAATACTTGGTAATGCCATTTGGGCTTACCAACGCACCAGCAACATTCCAACGAATGATTAACAGCGTACTACGAGAATATTTGGACAACTTTGTGGTAGTATATCTGGATGATATACTCATCTTCTCGAAAACCCTAGAAGACCACAAGACGCACGTACACAAGGTACTGCAAGCGCTACAAGACGCAAAACTATTAGTTGAACCAGCAAAAAGCAAGTTCCATACACAGGAAGTAGACTTCCTAGGACACACAATACGACCAAACGAGATACGAATGGAAAAAACAAAAATCGAGGCAGTAAGAAACTGGCCAACACCGAAGAATGTCAAGGACATACAAAGCTTTAGAGGCTTTGCGAATTATTACAGAAGATTCATCAAAAGCTACGGCGAAATCGCAGCACCCTTGGATGAACTCACCAAGAAGGATAAGCAGTGGAATTGGAACGATGAGGCGCAATGTGCCTTTGACAAGATCAAAGAACTCATCACATCCGAACCTGTTTTGAAAACCTTTGACCCAGAAAGAGAAACGGAATTAGAAACCGATTCATCAGACTTTGCTCTAGGAGCACAAGTTGGACAAAGAGACGATGACGGAAAACTGCACCCTATTGCGTTCTACTCAAAGAAACTTCACGGAGCAGAACTAAACTACCCCATCTACGACAAGGAATTCCTAGCAATCATCAATGCTTTTAAGGAATTTAGGCACTACCTTATGGGAAGCAAACACAAAGTCAAGGTGTATACCGATCATAAAAATATCTCTCATTTTGCGACGACGCAACAGTTGAACGGACGACAAATCCGATGGGCCGAATATCTTTCAGAATTCGACTATGAAATCATCCATCGAAAAGGATCCGAAAACGGACGAGCAGACGCTCTAAGTCGAAGAAGCGACTACGATACAGGAGTACCTACAGCAACAGGACAACTCCTTGAGATCAATAAAAATGGCAATTTTCAGCAGAGACAACTGAATGCCATACTAAAGGTACAAGACGGAGACCCAGTATACAAGAAAATCCAACAATGGGCAAGGAGAAAGGTCAGGTTTGCAGACACGCCAGAAGAATGTCTCACAGAACCCGGAACTATCCCAAAGTACCATGGAAAGACCTGGATACCTCCAGAACTACAAGAAGAATGCATCAAAGAAATGCATGAACACCCAGTTTACGGACACCAAGGAATCCGCAAAACACTGGACAAGATACGACGACAATACGATTTCTCAGGAATCAAGAAAATGGTCGAAAAGGTTGTCAACGAATGCATACAATGCGGAAAGAGTAAGGCTTCTCGACATAAGCCATACGGAGAATTACAACCATTACCAGTACCAACACGACCATGGGAATCGATAGCTTTCGATCATATCACGAAGCTACCAATGTCAAGAGAACCAATGACCAATGTGGAATATGACAGCATATTCGTGGTCACGGACAGACTCACAAAGTACGGATACTTTCTACCGTACAGAGAAGCAAGCAATGCAGAAGAACTTGCATATGTGTTCTTACGAACAATAGCAAGCAATCATGGGCTGCCAGAGGAAATCATATCGGATAGAGGAAGTACATTTACCTCTAAGTTTTGGCAAGCACTTATGGCACAACTTGGGACAAACCACAAGTTAAGCACTGCATATCATCCACAGACAGATGGACAAACAGAAAGGTTGAACCAGACGCTTGAACAGTATCTGCGATGCTACATCAATTATCAGCAGGATGATTGGGTAAAATGGTTACCTACAGCGCAATTGGCTTACAATAGCTCGATATCGGAATCGACAAAGCAGACACCAGCCTACGCCAATTACGGATTTAATCCCGAAGTATTCCGAACACAGCGCGAAGGACCGCAAGCAGAACGAGCAATGTTGCAAGCAGATGAACTGAAAAAATTGCATGAAGAAATGCGACGCGAATTGGAACTCGTACGAAAAAGAATGGCACAATATCATAATCGGAAAAGATTGAAGGGACCAATCTTTGGGGGGGGAGACATGGTCTACCTACTCCGACGAAACATCAAAACAACGCGACCAAGCGACAAATTGGATTACAAGAAACTAGGACCATTCGCTATCAAAAAACGAATATCGACGAACAACTACGAACTTTCATTACCAAAGACTATGAGGAATCATCCTATAGTACACATTTCACTCCTTGAAGAAGCACCAAACAATGCACCAGCAGAAGAAGACATCGAAGTCATGGACGAAACAGAGTACGAAGTGGAACGGATCCTAGACATGAGAACAAAGAACAAAACGCGCCAATATCTCATTAAATGGAAGAATTACGGAAACGAGGAAAACACATGGGAGCCCATGACTAATTTGAAGAATTGCCAGGCACTGTTGAGACAGTACCACCAGCAGCTTGCGACTCAGCGCTAAGCAACGCGCCCCAGTCTACAACATCAAAGGCACCCCAGTTTTGAGCATCACGAACAGCCTCAGACTCTTGCTGTTGAACCTGCTCCAGCTCACGCTTTCGAGCCTCCTCCTCCTCCTTCTTCCGATCCGCATCCTCCATTTCCTCCAGAGAAGCGAAATCACGACGGGCCATCTCCAGACCCTTTTCACGCAAATGACGACGCATACGCCGAAGGCGCATCAGACGATTCAAGGCCTCATCTATCTCCAACTGAGCCTTACGACGCCTTTCGATTAAAAGCTCCTCCGTTAACTCCTCCTCCTTCTCAAGCCGACGAAGCTCCTCGGTGATACGGTTTACTAGGAATACGTCAGCCAAAGACACGTCACGACAGACAAACCCCGCACGTACAATTCGCCATGGGAGCGCGAGAACTGTCACAAGAACGACCCAGGGAATAACAAAGCGCACAACGACCGATGCTTCCCACAACCCAACAAGGACCCTTCTTTTCGAAGCAACGACTACAGGGCGACACTTCAAAACCCTGCTCACGAATGAAGGCGGCGGTGGCAGCGCGGTTAGTGGTAGAACGGGATTTCTTAGGTTTTTCCACACGGTTAGACATGATGAAAGAAGGACATTACGGGGAAGCAGAGAACTTACGACCAACGGAAGAAAGGGCGACAGGACTATTTATGAAACCAGGCTTGGGTCTTGAGGACAAGACCATGGGAGAGGGGACATCGTGTTACGACCCAGTCACAGGCTGCAGCGTAGGCCGCAGGATGGGCCGGTTGCATGAGCCACCCAGTGGCTCAGGGCACAGCGGGTGACGGATTAATGGTCGGGACGGGCCGCCAATGAGGAAGAGTTCACTGACTGTTCAGTGAACTCTAGACGAACCAGTAGCACGCATGTAACCATAGTTCACCAGGACTTCAGTGAACAATGGGTGAACACCGTAGTATATAGGGACCCCCAAATTCGCTTCATAGATAGACTCTAGCTCCTTAGCTTTCAACACACAGATCATTACATTGACTAAGCTTCGCTTACAACTCTTTGACTCTGATCACTTGGTTACGGTCTACGACCTATTACCAACGTAACACCCAACTGCTCAGATTGACTGCCCTAGTGGCTCTGCCAACATAAACTACGACCTAGTTTATCCCTTGGGAACCTAGCGTTACACGTCGAAGACTCCTATTGGACCTTCCGTGCAACAGTCGTTACAAATAGTAAAATTTAACTTCTTTTAATAATAAAAATATATAAGAAATAATAAAATTAATAGTATTATTATTATTATTATTATTAAAAGGGAAAAAAGGCTAGCTATATAGCCTAATAGATAATAAAATTATTAGCTAGCTAGCCTATTAATTTTTTACTCTTTTAATAATATTATAGCTTTAAAAATTACCTTAAATTATCGTTAAAGTTTAATTTAATTTACGTATTCTTTATTAGGCTAAAATTAAGTAAATTTTATATTATAGTATTTATTAGATTCTTCTTTCTTTATTTTATTACTTTTAATATATTAATTAATTGATTTAATTTTATACACTTCTTGTAATTTAAAAGAGCCTTTTTAACTTCTTCTTAGCCTAATACTTTTACTATTATTATAATTATTACATGATTTTTAGTTTATAAAGTAGTAAAAGCTAAATTTATTATCGCGATAAATTATAGTATTAATTTATTACTTTTTCTCTTTATTATATTACTTTAAACTAGATTCGCTATAAATCTTACTAGCATTAATATTCTAATAGAATCTAAGGTTAATAATATAAGTAACGTAAAAGCGTTTTAATTATCTCGTTTATTAGGCTAACTTTATTTTAAATTATTAGTATTAATAATAGTATTATTATTAAAGTTCTTACTAAACTTATTAAATATAAGCTTAAGGCTTTTTAACTATTATAACTTATAATTTCTCTTTATTACCTTTATAAAAGTAGCTTAATTATTAGGTTTAATTATATTATAGCTAATAAAAAGGTTTTTTATAAATATTTCTAATTAAATATTAAATGTAATATTATTATTAATTAATAATAGCTTTTAAATAACTTAATTTATAATTCTTAATAGCTCTTTTACTTAAATTAAATTAATATTATTAACGCTTATTAAAAGTATTTTTATTTATTTATTATATTTAATATTTAATTAATTTACTACTTTAAGAAATACTTACTAGAAGTTTTAAAAGTTATTTTTCTTCTTATTTAATATAATATAATTTTAATTATATTCTAGAAATTATTCTTAAAGATTTAAAAGAAAGCTAATAAATATAGCCTTTTAAACGCCTTTTTTTAAGCTTTTTAATTAACTATTAACTTAAGCCTTATATAAAAGTTATAAAAATTATAGTTATTAGTAATTAGTTTACCTATTATATATTATTTAAAAGCTTAAACCCTCTTAAATATTATAAGAAGATATTATAAGAAGCTAATCTTAAATAATAGGTTAAATATAACGTAATTTAAATAGTTTAATTATTTATAACCTTTAATAATACTTAAAAGCTTTTTTTAGCTTAAAAAGGCAATTAAAATTTAACTCTCTTATATATAAAAGTAAAAAAGCCTAAAAAAATCACTGTAAAACGGTATAAAGTAATATCCCTATTATAAATACGTGGAGAATATATTAACTAGAGTTAAAAAGTTAACCTTAATTTTTAAACCTAATTTTAGGAATTATAGCCTAAGAGTATAATTCCTAAAATTAAAGTTAAAAAATTAAGGTTAACTTTTTAACCCTAGTTAATATATACTCTATTAATTTAAAGTAGGAATATTACTTTATACCATCTTACAGTGATTTTTTTAGGCTTATATGTCTTGCTTCTTATAAGGTAGGTTATTTAGTGTTTCGTGCCGTATCGCGAGCCTTAAATTATTATCGCCGTATCGCGAGCCTAAAATTATTATCGCTGTATCGCGAGCCTTAAATTATCGCCGTATCGCGAGCCTTAAGTTATTATCGCTATATCGCGAGCCTTTAATTATTATCGCCGTTATTATCGATTTAATATTAGAAGGTTATTTAAGCTAATTAGTAAGCTTGTTTTATTTAAAGAAGAATATTAGTTACCTTAATTAATAGAAATTAACGTGAAGCTACTATTAATATTTTTAATAAAGAATTTTTAAAAGATTTCACGTAAATCTTAATAATTAAGCCTTTTATAAGTATTAAAGCTACTTTTATTAGCTTAATATATTATAAGTAAAAATAAATAAAGGTTTATATAAAATATTAGGTCTTTACTTAAATTTATATGTTATATTTAATTAATTTAAGTTTAACGCTTATATTATATTAAATTATCCGTTAAAATTAAGGTTAAAAGATTAACCTTAATTCCGGGAATCACACCCTAACCCCCTATCTGCGCCGTTTTTGGAGACATCGTAGCTACTGCCATATCTCCCACATTGCCGCGCTATACCCAACCTGCTGTGCGCGAAATTTCGTACCACAGAGTTTTGTTTTATAGACTGGTCCTTGCTCGCCGTGCGTCAGGCTGCGATAGTATCAGGCGATTGCTCAGACGAGTTCTGGTAAGGTGCGATTATGTCGTTAGCAGGCTATGAACATTACACTGACGTATGGCCATCTCCGCAGCTGGATATAACAAGGTCGGCATACCGACCGCAAGCCGAGCATCAAGGCTGCGTGTTTCTCGCCAAGTTCATTCTATCGCTAGTTCGAAAATTCTAATGCCCGAGGTACCATTATAATGTCAACTCTAGCCGCTACGAACCGAACCGCTGACGGACTGCTGTAGGCCGAACAGACAAACAACGGGGACTTTGAATCCATCGGATATCATATGTTCCCATCGGTTGATTACGATCGAAATATGTCATGGAAAGGTGGGACTGGACGTATAGGAATAGGTGTGGGCGACCTTGCTTTCAAGAAAACGGAATCATATACCGAAAATGTGCTGCTTCCAAGAGGGCAGAATGTGTTGGTAATGGATACGGTGTTCAAACTAGTCAGTAAAACCTAGCTAGGGTAAAGTTCATCCAATAAGTAGCGACCTGTTTCGAAATTCAACATTACATCAAACTTACAGTCACCGATCTCGCTGTGAGGGAATGAGACACGGAGGGCGCTAAGATGAGTCGCTTCTGTTTCCGTTTGCCGCCACCAATTGCTAGTTGACGTTGCCTCAAAGAGATAGTCACCCAGGACGCTTCTCACACGTTCAACCGAATCGGTTTTCGCGTCGACTATGGCTCTCCCAACCGTGGCACAGAGCCATACCTCTAACTTAAAATCCTCGCCGCTTTGGTATGCCAGATGTAGACGAACGGCGTCCGTGAGAGTCATGATTCGTCTATCCACCTCTCCTTTTCGAAGGCGACTCGCCATCATGCCATTATAAAGGTAGTCTCCGAGAACATATTCCAAACTCTCCAATTTGGCCATTCTCGCCGTTTTGACGCTGCTAGCGTCAGCATGGTTAGCATGACTAGTCTTGTCGTTTGGCAAAATGTTTATGCTGGCGGCATGTGATGCAAGGGAAGGCTTGGTGCCACACGCCGCCGAATCTTCCTCATGGATCAGCATTCTTTGTTAAGGCGATCGAGACGGAGGAGAAATTATACTCACTGACGTCATTCAGCCGCCGCTTCTTTGCGGTCTCCGTATCACATGAACTTGGACCAGAACTCTCATCAGCACGGTCACCAGCGGTTAAAGATAAGTCAGACGTAAAAGCTTTGCAGATTAGTTCTAGTTCTAGTGTTGTTGGTGATAGTCAATAGCCGATGTACCTTCTGCAAAAGAACCAAACTTCTCGCTTTTGTTAAATGGTTCTTCGGATAACAAGGTATGGAGCAGGTCGGTAACTTGCTTTGGCCACTCCGGCAGTGGCAATTTCTCCAATTCCTGGATCAAGTAATCAAAAGTCTCTCTTGCCATGTCGCCAGCGGCCCACGCGGATGGCGGAAGGCTTACCGACCACAGGACAATATGGCTGGGTTTTAAAGAACCAACAACATTACACCTGTCTTACATCGCTTTCTTTCTTGCCCTAACTTGATCGGAATTCAGACTAGAGATTTAAGGGCTAAGAAAGATTAAATTCAGATTCCTCTTAAGAACAGATTTATTAAATGCATCAAATTTATAAGAGGACAATCTAAATCTGTCTATAATCTCCTTAGCAGCCTCATTTAGCGCCTTAATTGTAATAACTTATAAGGTCTAGAAGATAATATAATAAGGTGTTAGCTGTATCTACTAGTTGGGCTACTAGTCTTAGAAAAGCTAGCCTTTCAACTCTTAAGCAGCGCAGGTTTCTAGATTCTTAAACCTTGTCGCATACATCTTACATTTAACGGACTATAGCTTCTACTCGTGAGAAGCTCATCGTTATAATGACAACAAATCGTTAAGGGACTTCGTGGGTCGGGTGGTTGCCAAAAGAGTGCAGCAGAGCCTAGGCGGAAACTTTCGTCTCCCCTCAAATATATGAATTTGTGTCGGACTTGTATGCAGCCCGAGTTGTGCGGTTCGAGCGAGACGAGCTGTTTCGCCGGACTCAGAAATATTCGATGACGTGGCCATGGACCAAAGACCAAATTGCGGCCTTCTATGGTGGCATATCAGCTAAGGTTCGTAGTTACTATTATAACCCTATATTTAGTATTTTAAGCGATTTTAATAATTTAAGTAGTTTAAGTAATTTAAGCTATATATATAAAGTTAATCTTTACTTTATTAATTCTTTTATATAAAGAAATTAATTATTAACTTAAAATATTATAAGAAAATATTAATTATTATTTTAAATTAAATAAGATTATTATTTAATACTTTTACTTAAAGTTACTTAACTTAAAGCCTCTTTAATTATATAATAAAATAATAAAAGATATAATATAATAAGTAATATATATATAATTAAGTAAATAATAAATAAAATATATATATATAAGCTTATAATATTATAAGATTTTACTTAATTTTATTCTTATTTAACTTAATTAACTTATTTTAAGTTTTTAATTCTTTAATTAAATTAATTAATTATTCTTAAAAGCTAATACTTAATTTTATACGTATATTTATTATAAGTAATTTATCTTAGTTTTTATTAAAGTAAGAAAATATATAATTAAATTATTTATAATTATTATATATACTACTAAAATAATCTAATAATTATATATAAATAAAAAATAAAAAGGTAAATTTATTTATATTTTAAGCTATTTATTTATAATAATAATTATAAGAATTTTTGTATATAATACCTTTTAAGTAAATTAAAAAGGTATTAATATATAAGAGCCTTTTACTTTTAATTTACTTAAGTTTAATATAATTTTTAAGAAATTATACGTTTTACTTAAAAAGCTTAAATAATGTATTACTCTTATAAAAAAGCGTATAATTTAAGACTATTCTTACTTATATAAACTAAAAGTAATTAAAATATATGAAGAATAATACGTATAAAACTTTAATAAAATTATTAATTATTATAATAATAGCTTTATTAAGTTATTTATACGTATAAGATTTCTTATTATATCAAAGCTATAATAATAATAGCTTTATTATTATTAATTATATTACTTATTCTTAGCTTTATAAATATAATAAATATTAATAAATACGTATAAAAATATGTTTTTTTATTTTATAAATATTAATTATATAATAAAAAAAAAAGAGTATTATACGTATAATACTATTATTACTATTATTATTATTTTAAAGGAAAAAGAAAAGAAAAAAATCGTATAATTTAATAGTAGCTAATAGAGCCTTTTAAGGCCTTAAGTATATAACCTTTTTTCTTTTTTTCTTATATTAGCTAATATTTAATTATTTATAGCTAGAGTATTAATAAGAAAACTACATTTTTAATTTTCAAAAAAGCTTAAATAATTAATAATAAATCTAATAAAATACTTGAATTATAATAATAAATACATAAATTAGCTAATATTATAACCAATTAACTCACATAGAAAAGTAGGTTCTTTTAGCTTATTATAAGCTTAAAAACTAGATTATATAATTTTCTAAAAACACACTACACTATACTACACTATAAAAACTACATTTTATAGTTTTTATAGTTCTAGGCTTATAAGAGCTTATAAGGACCCACTTTTTTATGTTAGCTTATAGTATAGGATTTATACTATCTATCCGTAAAACTTATAATCTTATAAGTATTTTATTGGATTTAATATAATTTTTTATATTTAAAACTACAAAAATTATAAAACTATAGAACTATACTATAGTTAATGCTTTATTTATAGCTAATAAAAGATATTTATAGTTATTAATAAAAGAAAGATACGTATATATTATATCTTATATAATTAATATAAGCTTTATTATATTATATAATATTAAAGCTATAATATATTAAGGTATAATAATACCTTTTTTTATACTCTCTCTTTATTAAATTTTTCTTCTCTTTTTATTTCTCTTTTTTATATACGTATAATAGGTTTAAATAATTAAAAAAAATAATACTTAAAAGCGCTATTATATATATATAAAAAGATTTAAAATATATACTTTAACTTACTTTATTATTATTATTATAATAAATTCTAGCTTATATTAATTTTAATTAATTCTAATAATAAAAGCTTTTTATTATATATAAAACCTTAGGTATTAATATAGGTTTTTTAATTAATAGCTTTATAAATTATATTATTATTAAATATAAAGTATAATTATATAATAAACTTCTTAAAATTCTTTTAAGCTTAAACTAAAAAGCTATATAAGTAACTTATTAATTCTACTATAAAAACCTATAAGAAAATTTAATTAAATTACTTATTTAAGTAATCTCTTTACTATTATTTAAGATTATAATAAGTAACTTCTTTATTTTAAAGATATATATAAAGCTTAATTTATATAAGAAGTTAAAATTTTAAGTATATATTAATATAAAATAGGTTTTATTAAGCCTTTACTTCTTAAATAATATAAGAAACTTTATAAATATTACTTAATATTAAAGAATAATTAAATTTAAGACTTTATATAACTTAACTTTAAAATATATTTTTATAATTAAGTCTTTTAATAGCTTAAAAGAACTTAAATAAAGTAAGCTAGCTTTTATTAATGAAATAATTAAAAATATATAAAAGAACGTATATTATTTAATCTTTTTAAATAAGATAATATATATAATTTAAATATTTAAAATAATTAAGTTATTATATAAATAAATTTTTAAGTTTTAAAGAATTAAAAGCTAATTGATTAAATTAAGAAAAAGGTTATTAATAATAATATTATAATTAATATATTATATATAAAATTCTCTTTTATACGTATAATAAGCTTATCTTTTAATATCTTTTAAAGCTCTCTTTTAATTATTTTAATTAAACGTGATAAATTTATAAGCTTAAGTTAAGCTTCTTATATAAAATTAATAAAGAAAGTAAATAATATAAAATATAATAAACTTACTTCTTATATATAATATATATAAAAATAATAACTTATATAAAAAGACTAGATATTCTTAATCTCTTTATTTTAAAAGTCTTATAATTAAGCTTAAAAATCTTAAGATATTAGGTTTTCTTAAAGAGTTAAGTTAATAATAAGCTTAAAGTTTTATTAAAAAAGCTTATATTAATTTAAATTAATATATAAGAAATCTCTTTTTTTAGTTTTATACGTATAAATTATTAAGCTTTTTTATAAGAAATAAAGTTAAGTTATAAGATTAATTTTTAATTACTTACTTAATAAGCTTAAATTTATTATTATAAAGTAAAATAAGCTAATAAAAATAAACGTAAATAATCTTAATTATTATTTTTAATAAAAACTTTTGCTCTCGCTCTCGCACTATAAATTCTATAATACTAGCTTAAAATTACCTTTAAAACGAAAAATAACCTAAGATTCAAATTCCTTACACTTAATTACCCCCTACTATAATATTATATTAAGGTAATAATAAGGGTAATATAAAGAATATAATACTAATAATAATAAATAAAGGAGAAAGAGAGCTTATATAAAGCTATTATTATTTAAATATAAGTAAAGAATAGTTTATAGAATAAATATTATGTAACTTTAAGCTAAACGTAATTTAAGATAAACTTAATAATAAAAAACGCGTTATTTATAATAAACTAGCTAATCTTATTTTAATAGCTTTATTAAAGTGTATATAAAAATTATTTAAGAAGTATACTATCTAAAAAGTAATATAATATTACGTTAAAGCTATAGCTATTACTAATAATACCCTAATAATAAAAGCGTAGCTTTATAATACAATTATAGCTATAATATAAGAAGCACTTTACGGTATTACCTAATAAAGAATTTAAGTAAGCGTTATAGTTAGCTTAGCTAAGGTATAAACCTAAAAACCTTCTCTTTTAGCTATTCTTAATTACTAGTATTATAAAATTATTATTAAAGGTATTATAATTATAAAAGTACTTTAAAATTAAACTATTAAAGATATAATAAAAGCTATAAATTAAGCTTTAAGAAGTAATATAATAATAGCTACGCGTAAGTTACTTAATAAAGATATAATTATTATATTTTAAGATAACACCTTTTTCTTTAAGAAAAATACGAATTAAACTTAAGTTACCTTTAAGCTAAAAGTAATAATTTATATAAGAATTCTTAGTATTATAATAAAGGTCTTTCTTATTTAATATACTAAAAAAGAAGACCTTATAGCTAATCTTAATAAGGAAAATAATACGAAGATTATACGCGTTATAATATATTACTCTTAAAGTAATATTATAATATAAATAGTTTTAATTTTAAAAGTTAAAGGAATAAAGTAAGTAAATAAGCTATATTAAATTAAACTTATATATAAGGCTAAGATATTTAATATTAAACCTTATAATAAAACTTTTAACCTATACTAATATTATAATTATTATAAGATAAGTTATATTATTAAATACTATAAGATAATACTAAGATATAGCTAGTATATTACCGCTTAATATAAAGATAAAGAAGAAAGCTACTTTATTATTATATTAAATACTAAAGAAAAGTGTATTCTTTACTTTAAAGTATATTTAGCTTAGTTTTACCTTTATCTTATATTAAAGAAATATTAAAATAAAGCTAAAAAAAGTATATATAAAACGCTTAATAAGGTTTATTAAGTTATATTATAATAGTAAATACCACTTAAAATTAAAAGCTAAGAGTAATTTATTTTTAGTAAAAGATTAATCTTTTATAAAAAAGAGAGAGTATTTACTAGAAAGCTATAACTATTATAATACTATTAACTTTTAATTAAATGAAATATTATAGTATATTAGCTACCTTTTAACTAATACCTCTTTAATAAAGGTGTTAATTATAGTTATTTAACTCTTTACCTAGTAATAATAAAAATTCTTTATTAAAATATTAATAAAAAGAATATACTTATATATATAATACTATAATATAGCTTTAATATTAATTTAATAATAATATAAGAATAAAAAATAATAAGGTATAGTTAACCCTTTAGCTTAAAGCTTAATAAATATTACCTAGTATACTATAAAGAAAGAAATACTATATATATTAATAAAAGATATAGCTTTAACACGTAAAAAGCTTAAGAAAAAAAAGAATTAAAGCTACGTAACGCTTAAAGATATTAATATTTTTTCACTTTATTTAAAGCTATTAAACCTTAATTAGTAAATATTATTAGTAAAATTAAAGATAATAAAGCTCTTAAATTAAAGTGTCTTTATTAATAATTTTAACTAAAAATACCTATTATAAGACACTTATAATAAAACATTTAATAGAGTAAAGAGACTCTTATAAATAATAGAGTAGTAATAACTTACACTTATTATATTATATAAGAAACTTACTTAATAATACTATAACTATAAGAATAGTATTATAAACCTAATATAAGCTATATAAAGCCTTAAAGTAATATATTTAAGCGCGTTTAATATAATTAAATTTAATTATATCTTATAGTTAATTAATATTAACCTTAAAGAGAAAAAGCTTATATTAAATATCTTATTATTAAGGTATATATAAAAGAAGATAAAAGATAACTTAATAGCTATAAAGGTATAATATTACTTTAATTTAAAGATAGCTTTAATATTAATTTAAAACTACTAAGAGATTAATAAATATATAAATTAACTTATTAAGTAATTATAAGAAATCGCTTGATTAATAGTCTTAAAGAAAAGAAAAAGTAAACTTAAAGGGAAATTCTAATAGATTAATTATATAATTAAGGTAATAATAATTACGTATAAAGTAAAGAGAGCTTAGGTTAAAAGACGTATAAAGTTAAATTAATAACTTTATTATAAGATAAAAAAGGCTTAAACTTAAATTATAGCTAAAGAAAAAAAAAAGTACGTGGTAAAACGCTTTAAAAAAGATATTATTAATTAAAGAAAGCCTTTAAAAACTAGAAAGATAAGTAAAACTTTAAAGCTATACTCTCTTAAAGTAAGCTAACCTTTTATTATTATATTAAGGTAACTTAAATAATTCTATAAAGTAATTAGCTATAAAGTATATTAAAAAGGCTAATATTTTTACTAAGAAATTCTTCTTTAAGTTTATAGCTAATCTTAATATTATTTTAAACTTAACTTTCCCTTAATTTAATATTATTTATATTTTAAAAGAAGATTATATTAACCCTATTAAGATAAAAATAGCCTTAACGTTTATAGTAAATTAAAAGGCCCTTAAAGATAATAAGATACTAGTAGGCCTTTTAAAGGCTTATAAGAGACCTTTTATTAAAGTAATTACTTATTTTCTTAATAGCTCGCTTAAATACACTTACTTTTTAGCTTAATTTTATACTATTAAAGTAATTATATTATAAAAGCTAGTAAAAAAGTTAAAGAACTATAAGTAAATAAGTAATTAAAGGTTAATATTACTTTTAAATGTAATAGGTAAAGTTATAAAAACTATAATTATAAGGTAAATTATATAAGTTATTAAGGTAAAAGTAATACTTTTAAATTTATAAATAAAAAATAAAAGAAATAAGTCTATTAAAACTATACTTAAAATTATAATAAAAGTAATTAAAATAGCTTAAAGTTAACGTAATATTACCTTACTTCTTTAATTAAATATTAATAATATCTTTAATATAATTAATTACCTTAAACTTATTTAAACGCTTTTAAAGGTAAGGCTCTTTTATTAAATAATCGCATTTATATAAGCTATAATTAAGTTAAGAATAAGCTACTTATACTTTAATAAATAAATATTTTAGGTCTATTAAATACTAATAAGTATCTTATAAGGCTTATTACTCTTATTAATATTATTTTTACTTTATATTACTTTACTTTATAAGTAACTTTAAGAAGTATTAGGTATTCTTATTATAGGTTTTACTAATAATATAAATATTCTAGCCTTTAATAAAATACTAGATTAAACGAAATAATACCTTAAAACCACCTAGAATACATACGTAAATTAAGTAATAAATACTAGAGTTTACTTTAATTTAATAAAGAGTAAGCTTATATACTTTAATCGTATATAAACGCTAATAATAATACGTGTTTACCTTAATAATATAAAGATATTATTAATAATTATAAAAGTATACTTTTTAAGCGTATAGCTTAATTAAAAACTTATTTAAAATAAATATTAAATAAAAATTAAGAATAAGTTAACCTAATAATAGCTTACTCTTACCTCTTTTATAATATTTACTTAAAGATACTTTTATAAAAAAGTTAAATACCTATATAACTAAGTAATTTAATCTATTATTACCTATAAAGTAAGCGTATATTATAAACTAATAAAGATATATAATAAGCTAAGAGATATTATATAATAACTTACTAGTAAATAATTAAAATACCTTTAAGCTATTATTAAAGTGTTTAAAGTTACTTTAATCTCTTAACTTAAAGTAAAAGTAATTATCTTATTACTAAACCTTTATTTAAATTATATAAAAAGACGCTTTAAATAATAGCTTAAAGACTTAATAATATTAGGCTAAATTTATATAATATACGTATTTATAATAAGGGTACTTAAATAAAAGTATAGCTTATAAAGAAAACTTAATAAAGAAATTATACAATAGCTATAAACCTAAAGTTAAAGTAATACTATATAAAAAGGTATTATAAGTAAACTAGTAATATAGATTTTACTATTAGTATTATAAGGCTAAAAATTATTACCTATAAAGAAACGTTAAAATAATAAAGAATATACCTTAACTTAAACCTATTAAGTAAAGTAAAGAAATACACTTAAATCTATTAAAATATAAAAAAATAACCCTAATATAATTATATATTAGCTATATAAGTCTTAATAAATTTCTTTATAAGTAACGCGTTTTTAAAGTAAAGTTTCTCTTATATTAATATAAAATAAACGTAAAAAACGTATACTATATTATTATTAAATACCTATTATATAATAATAGCTAATTATAAGACTAGCTTAAAGATTATAAGAAATTTTATTAGGCCTTAAAGAATACTAGCCTAATATAAACCTTAACTTAATAGCTATTAAATATAAGTAAGCTTTTCTATTATTACCTTATTATATTACTTATAAAAAGATAAGCTATATAAGCTAATAATAATACTAAGAGTAAGTTAAAGCTAAACTTAAGTTAAGGTAATATTAAAGTTTAATATATAAAAAACGATTAAATAAAAGGAATATTCTATTATAATAGTAAATTATAGCTTAAAGTTAAACCTAGCTCGTATAATAATAAAAGAACTTAATTAATAATATTAGGTTATATTATTCTTCTTTAAAGTATTCTTCCCTTTAAACGATAAATTTAATCTTAAAGATAAGCGAATAGCACTTTACTTATTACTTAATATTTTTATTAAATTACTTATACTTAAATTATAATTTTTAAGTAAGTATTAACTTTAATAAGGCTATAAATAATAATATTAGAAAATAATAAGAAAAACGTATTAAAGATAAGCTAATATTATTATTAAATATAATAGCCTTTTTTATAATAATAAGTAATTATTATAATAAATTATTTATCTTCTTTTAAATAATACTTAAAGCTAATATTAACTTAATAATACACTTTATAATAGCTAATAACTTCTTTTAATTACTATTATTATAGGTAATTAAAGCTAAGCTAATAATAGCCTTACCTTTAAGCTTATTATATAGTTTTTAAAGAATAGTTATATTAGCCTTTAATTAAGTTAAAAATTAAAATTAAATTAAAGTTAAAGTTAAGAGTATAATAGAAGTATATACCTAAAGCTTAAAAGTATTAATAAACTTAATAAGCTTATTTTAAAGTTAAGGTAAAATTAAATAAGTCTTAATATTAATAGAAACCTATAAAGTATTAATTAACGTATAAGAATAATAAGATTATAAGTTAAAGTTAAATTAAACTTAACTTATCTTTAAGTAAAGATAATTATAAATCTAGTAATTAAAGTAAGTAATAATACTAGATTTTATAAGAGTTAATAAAGCTAGATTAAAGCTAAGATATAAAAATAATCTTATTAAAGATAATATAATAAAGATAAGCTTAGCTCTTTTTTACGTTAATAATAACTTAAGTTATATAAGATAAGTATAAAATTTAACGTTAAGTATTAACTTATATAAATATTAATATAATACTAGGTTAAAGTAAAATAAAGATACTTATAGTAACCTTTTACTTAATAGCCTTTTTCTTTTAGGTAAGTATAAGTATTTTACTCTTAAAAGAGCTATTCTTTTATAATTAAGTTAATACTATTATTAAATTAAAGTTAATTAATTAATTAAAATATACTTTAAGAGTAATATTAAGTATAATTATTTTAAAAATAATAAGCTTTTATAAAATATTAATAAAAAGATATTAAAATTAAGTTAAAGTTAAGTAAATATATAAAGTAAAATAAATTAATATACAATTAAAAATAATAAATAAAATAAGAGAGAGAGACGCTTAATACTAGACTAATATTAGGTAAGAACTTACCTTAAATTAAAAAAAGCTTATAAAAGCTATAAGAGATAAGAAAAAGCCTAAAAAAATAATACGCGTTAATTAAATTCGCCTAAAGAACGCCTAAAAAATAAGCTAATATAAGTATAGCTTTAATAAGCTTATAAAGAGAGCTAAAAGCTATTATAAAGCTAGCTTAATATTAAAGGTAATAAAAAGAGGTTATACGTATAAAAATTAAGGGTTTAAAGAAGAAAGAAAGAAAGGAAAATTAATAGCTTAATTTAAAGCTCTTATAAAGGCTATAATAAGCCTTAAATAACTAGTAATAGCTAGCTAAGCTTAGCTAAGTAGCTTTAAAAGTAAGAATAAAGTAAAGTTTATTATAATATATTAATTATACTAGAAATATTTAAAATATAGCGTTATACTAGGCTTAAAATAATATAATATAATATAATACCTAGAGGAAACTACGTAATAGCCTTAAACACTTAAATACTAGAATAGTTATTTAATTAATATATTAAAGTTAATCTAAACTTAGCTTAAACCTTTATTATATACGCTTTAATAAACTATTATTAAAATAGCTAGCTTAATAAATACCTTTAACCTATATAATCTAAAATACGCTTTATATAACTATAAGTTATAGTAGGGTAGAAATAATTTAAAATAAAAGTAAGGGGGTTTTTCTTTTTATATAAAGGGTTTTCCCACTTAAATTACATGTAAAAGTACTAGAATAGCTATAATAGCTCTAAGGTACTTAAATAAATAAATAAATCTTAATTATTACTATTAATATTAAGGTTTTATAACTCTTTTATATATTATTCTTATATTTCTTATATTAAAAAGAAGTTAATATTAATATTATAAAGAGAATGAAGTATTATACGTAAAACCTTTTAATTATTAGTATTTTTATTAGTATTTAATAATATACCTTAATTTTAAATACTTTATATATAATAAAGATTTATAAAAATACTTAAAATAATATAATTTTTATTCTTTTATATATAAATTTTATACTTATTTTAAAGTTAAATAAAGTCTATAAATTTATCTTAAATTATAAGTATATAAATTACATATAATATAATTTAATTTATAAGATTACCTTTAATAAATAATACGTATTTAATTAATTTATTAAAGAATAATATTTATTAATTTAAAGCACTTAATTATAATTATTATTATTAGCCTTTAATACGTATATTTCTTATATTAAAGCTATATATATAATAAAAGTTAACTTAATTTCTTTAAGTATAAGAATATTAGTTTTTATTTATATTTTTATATAATACATTAATTAAACTTACTTAAGTTAATATTACTTATATTATTACTTATAATAGAGTTTTAATATTATAATTAAGTCTTATAAAAAATAATTATATTTAAAGGTATTATATTATATAAAAATATTACTTTAATATACTTAATATAATTATTATATAGTAATTATAATAAAATTAAATAATATAATATAAGTATATATTAATATATATATATACTTAAATATTAAATCTCTTTAACTTTTTATAATTATTAAGATATTAAAGAAAGTTTAATTTTAATATATAAAAGTTTATATAATATTTAAGATTTCTCTCTTAATATTATTAAACCTTTTTTAAAAAGATTAATTAATAAAAGTTATAAAGTTAATCTTATAAAACTAAAACTTAATTTTATTATTATATATAATAATATAAATAATTATAATTAAAGTCTTATATAATTAATATTTATTAAAGATTAACTTTAAGAAATTAAATTATATTTTAAAGAGTAACTTTTTACTTTTAACTTATATAAAAACGTTACTTTATATTATATTATTAATAAATTTAATAAATAATATAAAGTATATATAATAATTAATCTTAAACTTAAAGGTTTTAAATAATTAACTTATTAAAGTAATTATATAAAAAGAAGTAAAATTATACGCGTTTAATTAATTTATTTATAATTTACGTATAATATTATTATAAAAATCTTTAACTTTAAAGCTATAACTTTAAAGTTTATAAGTTAATTATTAAATTACCTTATTATTAAAGAAGCTTATTTATTATATAAAGAATACTTTATATTATATAATCTTATATAAAAAGCTTAAATATCTCTTTATAAAAATTAAAGAGAGATATTATAATTAATATATATAAACAACCTTAAAAAGAAAGCTAATATTAAAAGATAAAAATATTAATAGTTTATTACTCTTATATAAAAAATTAATTATTAAAGTAATTAATAATTTATTAATAAGTAAGTTCTTTACTTAAAAGAGTATAAACCTTCTTTTATATATATTTTAAGTCTCTTTATAATAATAATATTACTTATATATAAGTAATTTACTTAAAATATTAAAAATCGCTTAAATTACTTAAACCACTAAAATCACTTAAAATACTAAATATAAGGTTATAGTAGTAACTGCGAACCTTAACTAATATGCGATCGTAGCCTTCCCTTAGCCGTATACGGGCTAAGGTTAGTAGCTTAGTAAGTTAAGGCTAATTATGTTTTAGAATAGAATTCTATTAAAACTAACTGCCTAGGTAGGAGTGTAGCTAGTAGGATAATATCCTATAATAGCATTAACATGGCTACTATTAGGCTAAATTAGGTATGGTATTATACGAATTAAAAATAGCTTTGTTTCGCTTGCCACTATTAAAATAATAGACTATTTCTAATCGCTAAGATTCCATTTAAATTATAGCTACTCGTTAGACACCGCCTACTAACTAATTGCATAACTTGCTGTTATTAGTAAATAGTAAGTATGCGGTAAGAGAAAGTAAGCGGGGTTAGTTTAAAATGCCTGTAAAACTAAGGTGGCTAGTTAGAGTTGTATGAAAGGCCTATTTCCATTTCTTATCTTTAATTAATAATACATTATATTTAAAGAAATACTATACCTACGATACGGTGGAGGTGAAAGGACTTTAATTGCGTCTAGTTAACATGTTTAAATGTTATAATTAATAGCCGAATAGCTATTCATATATTTTAGGTAACTATTTACGTTTATAAAAGGCTAACACTCCTAACTTCTTAGTCTGCTCTCATTTAAATTAAATAACGAGGAGAATAAAAATAAAAATAATAGCTAGTATATTAGATTTATAATTAACTTAGCTACTTATATACAAAGTATTAGAAGTAGTGTAGTTTTGTAGTTTTTAGTGAATTTTAGTGTAGTGTAGTATAGTATAGTTTTACTACACTATATTACATTTTAAAAATTAATGTAATATATAGTATTAATTAATTTATAAGCTATTATTAGCTAATATAATTAGTAAGCTAAAATAGAGCTAAATTTGCTTACTAATATTAGTATTAGTAAGTAGAGATTAGCTAGCTTAAATAAGCTAAAAATAGGGATTAAAAAACTAATAAACATATAAAAATAAGAGAAAGTATAAGGGAAATTTAAGGGATTTTTATTAGGTAAGTAAGTATTATTCTATACTATAATTATAATTGAAATTTACGTAATATAAGAAAGGAAAAAAATTCTATTATTTATATATAAATATTTTATAAAAAAAGAGATTTAACTTATTACCTTATAACTTAAATATAAAAAAATTAAATATAAAGCTTATAAGAAATATATTAAGGTAATAAATAATAATTTAAATTATATATATTAGCTTTAGCCTTATAAGTAATATAATTATTATTATAAATATAAGAGATTATATTCTTTTAATTATATTATATATATAAATTTATATAAAATATAAATTTAAATAACTCTTTATATAATTAACTTTAAATATTACTTTTTAAACTTTTATAAAGCTAAAATTTCACTCTTTTATATAAAGCAAAAAAATAATAATAAAAAAACCCTTTTAATATTAAATTAAGTATTAGAATTATAAATATTTTTCTTCTCTTCTTCTTCGTTTATATTCTTACTAATATTTATATAATTAGACTTAGAAATATCCTTATTTTTATTAGAATTAGTTAAAACTTTATTTTAATCTTCTTCTTCCTTTTCTTCTTCTTTTTCTTTCAAATTTCTACTAGAATATAAAAATAAATTATAATATCTCTTATTTTCCACCCTTTTATTCTTATTTTTAACCTAGTTTTTTAACAATAAAATAATTCGAATATTTTCATATAATAAAGTAGTTCTTCGCTTAATAATAATATTAGTTCCCTAGTTAAAATGCCCTTTTATAGCTCCTAAAGTAGCTAAAATAACTAAATATTTTTAAGCTATTATAGAAAGAATTAGGAAAGATTTAGTGGAATTAACCCACTAAATAAATATATCTTACTATTAAAAGTTAGCTTATAATTATAAATGTATAAATAATATTATAAAAGATTATAAAAGATTAAAAATACTATATCTTCTTTAAAATTAAGCTTTAATAACTAGAAATCTTATTTTTTCTAGTTTTTTTAATAGCTTTAGTTTTTTACTTTAGAAATAAGTTATTAAATACACTAGGTTAAAGCTTAGTATTATTATAAGAAGCTAAATTAGCTAGTTATTATAAATTAACTTTAATTCGAGTATTATTTGTATTTTTAGTTGATTTTTTAGAATTAGAAGAAATTTCTTTCAATTCTATATAAGGAATTACTTTATTTTTAAGGTCTTTTATATATTCTTAATAAGTTCTATTATATAATTAATTAATAGTTATTAAGGGACTTAAAATATATATATAATAAATTATAACTTACTCTTTATATTCGGCTTTTAAGTCTTTTAATAGTTAATTAATAGTATTAGAATTAATACTTAATTGATTTTTAATTAATTATAAATTAAGCTTAGAGTCTAATATAATAGTAAATAAATAAAGCTTTTAAAAATTATAATTACTATTAATATTCTTAGGAAAATAGTAATTTAATTTATATAAGCCTTTTTTTAAAGCTAAAATAAAGACCTTAGCTAATAGATTATAAGTATTTAACTATAAAATAGTTAATAATTTAAAATAAAATTATAAATATTATAAATATTATAAAACTTATATCTTTAAGCTAACTTTTTTAATCTTTTAATATATCTTAAAGTAAAGTATAAATTCTTATTAAAAAAAATATACTAAACTTATAGTATTATAAGATTAGCTTTATAATTGTATTATAAGCTAATTAAAAATCTCTAAAATACTTATTAAAGTATTTAAATTAGCCTATTCTTACGTAGTTAAGCTAGTATCTTTAAAAGCTACTAAATTCGTTTTTTTTTATAATATTTTAATAGGTTCTACTAATAAAATAGCTGTGTAAAGCATTTTATAGGTTAAATTCTATCTTATTACGTTTATTAATATAAGTAAAGTTAATTATTATAACTTATTAATATTAATAATAATATTTATAAGCTTTTAAAGCTTTAAATAATATTTATAAGCTTTTAAAGCTTTAAATAATATTTATAATATAGAATTAATAACTTACCTAATAGTATTCTTATAAGATTACTATTTCTAGTAATAAATCCTTTATCTTTAGCTTCTTTTAAAGCTTTTAACTATTATAAATAAAGTTATTAATTATTTTTAATAAGAATAGCTATTCTTTTAACTTTTCTAATAATTCCTATTTTATAATTAGCTTAAATTATATAAAATAAGTAATATAATAAATACCTGGAATTAAATTATTAAATTCTATTCTTTTTTTAGCAGATAAATCGTTGAATTCTTTGGTAAAATAATGTAAAAATTCGCTATTTATATAATCTTTAATATTTTCGGTATTTATTATTTCATTAATAAATATAAATATTATATCTTTAGCTATTATATTTAAAATATAGGCTATATATTAAATATTTAAAGGCTTTTTATACCTTTTAGAATATAAGTTTAAAAAAGAAGATAAAAAGGTGTTATTATTAGAACCGTTATCTCTAGTAAAGCTATAATTAAAAATTAGTAAATTAATATTATTTTATATATAATTATTAATTATAAACTACTAACCTTATAACTTTTTTAGGGTTTATATTATATTTAGTTAATAATTCATTAAAAATTAAATTAATTAAATAGCTGGTATAGCTAGTAGGTAAATATTTAAATCCTAAATATATAATTAGCTTTTAAATTATAATAATAATAATAATAATATAAATATAAATATACTTACTAATTAAATAATATTCTAAGTTAAATTAAGGGTTTAACTAATTAACTATAACCCCTAAATATAATTTAGAATTAATAGAAGTTTAAATATTAAGTTAAATAGATATAAAACCTATTTTATTAACTTAATTTTAAGTTATATTTATTATATTCTTTTTTATATTTAAATGTAATATTTTCATGTGAGATATAAGGCCTTTATAATGAAAAAAGCTAATATTATAACTAAAATAACTTAATATAGTATAATATATAAGTTATATATTAATATAATAATATAAACTTACTTGTAATAATAACTTAAAAGCTTTTTAAAGCTTTTACTAGTTATAACAGTAAAAGATAGGTTATTTTAAAGCATAAATTTAAGAGCTAATATAAGAGTAGTATCTTAGAAAATCTATTACTACTACTAGTAATAGTATTATTTTTAGGTCTTTTATTACTTCTTAAAAAGCTAGAAAAGCTAGATTCGGTTAAAAAGTTAAAAATTAAAGGTAATTCTATAATAATAGGGACTATTTATAAGTATATTAGTAAATTATAAATTTATAATATTATAAATATATAAATTAATAATATAATAAGATATAAAATAATAAAAGAAGTAACTTACTAGTTATTTTATCGTTTTCTTTGGCTTTTAATATTATAATAATAGAATGTTTTTTCCTATAATATACTAAACTATTAAAGGACTAAAAACAGCTAGCTAAGTAGGTAAAAGTAAAGTTATAGCTTAGCTAGCTGTAAAAAAAGGTGATTTCTCGTGGTTTTTCTAAATTAACTGCTAAAACCTTATAAGAAAAAAGGTTATGTTAAATAATATATAATTTTATGCGAATTTAATAGCTCTTATTATTTATATAGTCTTTTTTAGTTAAAGTTTACTAAGAAAAGCTTGAATTATTCGTAATAATAAGCGGTGTAATTCTAAGAGAGTTTTAATCTATTATAAAGGTAGGTTTTAAATAATAAAAAGTTTTTATAAGATAGCCTAGACTGAAGGCTATCTAATAATAAACAAAGTTTAAGTAAAAGTTAAGTATTCGTAGAGTTATAAGGGTAAGAAGATTAATATAAAAAAGAAAGGTTCTAAACTTTAAAGTAAGAGAATATAGTTAATATATAGAATAAATTTATAATATAAATGGTTTTAAAAACCTTAGAATTTAGGCATTTTTTTAATGCTTAACTTACCCCTTAAATATGTATATTCGTGTGGAAAATAATAGAATAATTTTACGAGAAAATACAATTATAGTAAAATAGTTAAAAGAGCCGGTATACTTATAATGTATTAAAGGCGTTATATTATATAATAATATACTGTTTTATCACTTAAAACATATATATATAGCTTATAGAAAACCTTTATATCTTAAAACTTTAATCGAATATAACTCCTAGAATACTAGACTTATAATTATATAACTAATATTAAATTAAAGGGCGTTTTAAGGGCTATTAATTAGTTATAAGTTTATAAATTTTTGTTAAGTATTCATAGAGATATTAGGAAATAAAAATTATAGCGTTTTTTATTAAAGTGGGGTAAAACGCTATAGCGTTTTACTCTAATTAACTTACCCTACTAAATATTACAGCTATTATCTTTATAATTAATAGGTGAAATTAAGTGGAGTTAATATTTTTAAATAGCTAAGATTATAAGCTTTAAAATAATACTACTCTTATTTTTAAACTCCTTTTTTTTATAAAGTTATAATAGTTTTAATATATAAAATAAAAAAAACTTAAGAATAAAGTTTTTAATATTTATATTAATCTTTATATATATAGAATTAATTATATTAAATATATATTTAAGCTTATAGAATACTTTATAATATATAAATTAATAATATATATAATTTTACTTTAATATAAATAATATATATTAATTAAATTAAAAAACATATATAATTATATATAGAATAATTTATATAAATTTTATTAAATATATATTAAATAAAGTTATACGTTTTATATTAGTAAGCTATTAAAATAACTTATATAAAATATAAAAATACTTATTACTTATTTTTATAAATTTATTTTAATTAAATAAAATATAAATAAAAACTAAAAATATTTTAAAATATTATTTATATATAATTAAGGTAAAAAAAATATATTTTAAATTTTAAAAAAAATTACATATAATATATATATATAAATAACATTTAAAAAGCATTTATTTCTTATTAAATACTTAAAATAAATTAAGTTAATATCTTTATTTTTAGAATTCTTTAAACTTTAATATCTTACTTATTAATTAACTTATATAGGATATTTTTTTATAGTATTATAATAAGCTAAAATTATAGTATTTTTTAGTTATTTTTATAAGCTTATAAGTCTACTTTTAAAGCTCTTATAATTATATATTACACTATAAATATAATTATAGTATAGTTAAACTATACTAAAACTATAAAAACTACACTACACTAAAAACTACACTAAAAAACTACATGTAGTGTAGTTTTTTTGTTAATGCTCTGCCTATATATACTTAATATTTTAAAGGGTATAGTGTAAACCTGTAATATTAATACAATTCTTTCTAGGTAAACCCGTATTATATCTCTTCTAAAATATTTAACTACCCGTATAAGAGATAGCACTTTAATGTATATTCCAACTAATAAGTATGCTAAAGCTACCGGGTGTGTATATTCGGCCTTTACTTGAGAATCTAAATTAAAACTCCTTTAGGTTCTAGCAAGTAATTACCGATAAGCTCCGTGTAAAGGCTATAATTCTTAGAATTAGGGTTAAAAAATTAAGGTTAACTTTTTAACCCTAGTTAATATATTCTCCACGTATTTATAATAAAAATATTACTTTATACCGTCTTATAGTAATTTTTTTAGGCTTTTTTACTTTTATATATAAAAGAGTTAAATTTTAATTGCTTTTTTAAGCTAAGAAAGGCTTTTAAGTATTATTAAAGATTATAAATAATTAAACCACTTAAATTACGTTATATTTAACCTATTATTTAAGATTAGCTTTTTATAATATTTTCTTATAATATTTAAGAGAGTTTAAGCTTTTAAATAATATATAATAAGTGAATTAATTACTAATAATTATAATTTTTATAACTTTTATATAAGGCTTAAGTTAATAGTTAATTAAAAAGCTTAAAAAAAGGCGTTTAAAAGGTTATATTTATTAGCTTTCTTTTAAATCTTCAAGAATAATTTCTAGAATATAATTAAAATTATATTATATTAAATAAGAAAAAAAAATAACTTTTAGAACTTTTAGTAAGTATTTCTTAAAGTAATAAATTAATTAAGTATTAAATATAATAAATAAATAAAAATACTTTTAATAAGCGTTAATAATACTAATTTAATTTAAGTAAAAGAGCTATTAAGAATTATAAATTAAGTTATTTAAAAGCTATTATTAGTTAATAATAATATTATATTTAATACCTAATTAAAAATATTTATAAAAAACCTTTTTATTAATTATAATATAATTAAAGCTAATAATTAAGCTACTTTTATAAAGGTAATAAAGAGAAATCGTAAGTTATAATAATTAAAAAGCCTTAAGCTTATATTTAATAAGTTTAATAAGAACTTTAATAATAATACTATTATTAATACTAGTTATTTAAAATAAAGTTAGCCTAATAAATAGAATAATTATTAGAATGTCTTTACGTTACTTATATTATTAACCCTAAAATCTACTAGAATACTAATACTAGTAAGATTTATAGTAAATCTAGTTTAAAGTAGTATAATAAAAAGAAAAAGTTATAAATTAATATTATAATTTATTATAATAATAAATTTAGCTTTTACTACTTTATAAACTAAAAATCATATAATAATTATAGTAATAGTAAAAGTATTAGGCTAAAAAGAAGTTAAAAAGGCTCTTTTAAATTACTAGAAGTATATAAAATTAAATTAATTAATTAATATATTAAAAGTAATAAAATAAAGAAAGAAGAATCTAATAAATACTATAATATAAAATTTTCTTAATTTTAATCTAGTAAAGAATACGTGGATTAAACTAAACTTTAGCGATAATTTAAGGTAATTTTTAAAGTTATAATATTATTAAAAGAGTTAAAAATTAATAGGCGAACTAGCTAGTAATTTTATTACCTATTAGGCTATATAGCTAGCCTTTTTTCCCTTTTAATAATAATAATAATAATAATACTATTAATTCTATTATATCTTATATATTTTTATTATTAAAAGAAGTTAAATCTTACTATTAAAGCTATTCTATAATATTTTCACGTAATTCCCTTATTAAAAATACCTCAATTACTTTATTTACCCGCTTATAAGCTTTTAAAAGTATTAAACACTTATTATCTTTTAAGGCTTTAATTTATACCTTCTTAAATACCTTAAGTTTAATATAATTTAACGTAATAAAGTTAAATAAACCTATTATAATATAAATTAATTAAATTTAATTTAAAAACTTATACTCTATTATATTATAATTGATTATCTTTTATTTATAGTTTACTTTTTTAAATTATTATTTAACCTATATATAAAGCTATAAGTAATAATAATTATATAGCTTCTTTTACGTTATTAACTAATAGTTTTCTTCTTTAAAATTCTAAAAATAATAACGCTTCTCTTTAAAAGATATTAATATATCTTTTTTAAGGTTAAAGCTAGTATTATTAAGGTAAAATCTTTCCTTTAATACGTAAAAAGACCTTATTAATATAAGATAAAGTAACTTAATATTATTAATTAATCTCTTAACACTAATAAGCACGTAAGTAAATAATCCCTTAAAATTTACAGCTATAAATACGTTTTATAATATTTAATGCTTTTAAAATTAAAATTATCATATTAAGCTATTAAAATAAACGCCTTAATATACGTGCTATTAATCGCTTTAATAGTACTATTAAATTATAAGAATCTCTTATTAAGTTCTATAAAATAAGAGATATATATTTAATTTAACTAATAAATAAACTTTATATATAAATTTTATATTAGTTTAATTATATTATAAAAGATTTAAAATACTAATATCTAAGAGAGCTTAAATTAAGCTATAATTAGAGTATTAATAAGAAAACTACATTTTCATTTTTTTAAAAAGCTTAAATAATTAATAATAAATCTAATAAAATACTTGGATTATAATAATAAATACATAAAATAGCTAATATTATAACTAATTAGCTTATATAAAAAGTGAGTTCTTCTAGCTTATTATAAGCTTAAAAACTAGATTATGTAATTTTCTAAAAACACATTACACTACACTACACTATAAAAACTACAGAATGTAGTTTTTACAGTTCTAGGCTTATAAGAGCTTATAAGGACCCACTTTTTATGTTAGCTTATAGTAGAAGATTTATACTATTTATTCGTAAACCTTATAATCTTAGAAGTACTTTATTAGATTTAATATAAATTTTTATATTTGAAACTATAAAAACTATAAAACTATAAAACTACACTATAGTTAATACTCTAGCTATAATAAGCCTTTAATAGGTATTAAACGCATAAATATATAGGAAAATAAGAACTTTTTATTTAAGAGATATATTTTTACTTACCTTAACTTTTATATTATTTAATAATTACTTATATAATAAAAAAAACATACTCTTTAGTATTTTATAAAGATTAAAAAAGATACTATTTAAAGTATAAAAAAGCTCTTAAGTATATACTAATAAGTCTTTAAAAGGTAAATTATTTAATATTTCGTCTCTTATTTTAATAATTAACGAGTTCTTAAAGGTAAAAAACACCTTATAAAACGCTATAATATATATTATAAGCCTTAAATTATTATTATTATTATTATTAATTAAAAAAGCTAATATTAAAAGGTTATTTAAGCTAATTAATAAGCTTATTTCGTTAAAATAAAGAATATTAATTACCTTAATTATAAAAATTAACGTAAAGTTATTTTAACCTTCTATTAACATTTTTTTTAAAAAGATTTCACGTAAATCTTAATAATTAAGTCTTTTATAAGTATTAAAGCTACCTTTATTAGCTTAATATATTATAAGTAAAGATAAATAAAGGTTTATATAAAATATTAGGTCTTTACTTAAATTTATATATTATATTTAATTAATTTAAGTTTAATGCTTATATTATATTAAATTATACGTTAAAATTAAGGTTAAAAGATTAACCCTAATTCCGGGAATCACAGTTAAAGAGAGTTAATAAAGTGTAAGGGTAGTATAAATAGCTAGAAGGGGAACAGCGGTACAAGAAGTTTAGTTTCCCTACTTCTGCTTACGAAAGAGTTTACGATATGCATGGCAATAACGTCGGATAAGAACATATTTGTAACGTAGAAATACCCCACATAGAACACTCTAAACGGAATTGGTTAATATTGCAATTACTTGGGTGCTTGCTAAGCAGAGCATCAGAAGTAGTGTAGTTTTATAGTTTTATAGTTTTTGTAGTTTTAAATATAAAAAATTATATTAAATCTAATAAAATACTTATAGAATTATCAGTTTTATGAATAACTAGTATAAATTCTATACTATAAGCTTATATTAAAAAAGTGGGTCCTTATATAGTATTATAAGCTTAAAACTTTAAAAACTATAAAATGTAGTTTTTATAGTATAGTGTAGTATAGTGTATTTTTAGAAAATTATATAATCTAGTTTTTAAGCTTATAATAAGCTAGTAAAGCCCACTTTTTTATATAAGACAATTAGGTATAATATTAGCTATTTTATGTATTTATTATTATAATTCAAGTATTTTATTAGATTTATTATTAATTATATAAGCTTTTTTAAAAATTGAAAATGTAGTTTTCTTGTTAATACTCTATTACTAAGGGTATAATTCCCGGAATTAGGGTTAAAAAATTAAGGTTAACTTTTTAACTCTAGTTAATATATACTCTACTAATTTAAAGTAAAAATATTACTTTATACCATTCTATAGTAATTTTTTTAGGCTTATATGTCTTAAGTCTCCTTGTAAGGTAGGTTATTTAGTGTTTCGTGCCGTATCGCGAGCCTTAAATTATTATCGCCGTTATTATCAATTAAAAAAGTTAATATTAGAAGGTTATTTAGGCTAATTAATAAGCTTATTTTAGTTAAAGAAGAATATTAGTTACTCTAATTAGTAGAAATTAGCGTGAAGCTATTATTAATATTTTTAACGAAGAATTTTTAAAAGATTTCACGTAAATCTTAATAATTAAGTCTTTTATAGGTATTAAAGTTACCTTTATTAGCTTAAAATATTATAAGTAAAAATAAATAAAGGTTTATATAAAATATTAAGTCTTTACTTAAATTTATATGTTACATTTAATTAATTTAAGTCTAGCGCTTATATTATACTAAATTATACGTTAAAATTAAGGTTAAAAGATTAACCCTAATTCCGGGAATTACACTCTAAGCTAGAAAATACGTACTTGCCGCCTTACTCCCCACTCACCAGCGTGCAAAAATCTGTGTGGATAAAATTAATGAAGTTGCTTTACTCCACTTACGGGCGAATAAATGAAGGAGCTTAACTAAGAGGGTTACCGTACTGTACAATAATACTAGTCTAAGTTACCGGCGATATAACATTACAAGTCTGACTTCCAGACAAACGTAGGCACAGGAGGCACAGCTGAAAACACCATATAGCTATCACTCTGGAAAACTAGGCGGTGCTTCGAGGTTAATCTCCTTGACCGTGTTCTCCTCCGCGGCGCTAGCCCACACAATATTCCCAAAGCACTTGAGCGCGGCGTGGCTCTCGTCACGAAGCTTATCCATATCGTCCCGCCGCTGCTCCAAATCCCGGACGGACGAATTCAACGCAGCACGCACATCCTCAGCCGGGATCCGGAGAACCCTACGCACCCTGTCTGTGATGCGGGCAGAATTGGCATATACATAGTCTATGGCAGACAACTGTGCCGCGACTTTAGCTGCCAAATGTCGGGGAACGGCGTGTGGAATCTGCTGCATGATGTGTCCGATAGCTGCGGCAATAACTGGAGTGCAGGTCAGCTTTATTAGCCTCGAATGAAGAACAACTACATACCTGTAACCAAAATCCCTGAAACGAGAAGCCGGCGGAAGCCGTCAGTACCCACACTGCGGGCCAACATCAAGGCTGGGTTTAACCACCCGTGTAAGTCTGTCAAACGGCTACCTATGGCGGTAGCGAGGGTGAGAGCCATGCCCGCATTAGCAAACTTCCCACTCGAGACCAGCCGCGGCCAGTCGATGAAGTCTTGCAGCTCGATGGATATATCGACCTGTCTAGCCAAGGAGTCTCGCTTCCGAGAGAACATAGCCGCTGGTCGAAATTGTAGGTTCTCAAAAGCGTTAGTCCCCCTCCCGTGCAAGATGCCGAGCTGAGTAATGGCACTGACACCCTTGGCGGCGTGCGCGCGCGCATTGTCCTCGCACCGAATAACAACGTCAACTATGCGTGATAACATCGCCTCCTTGAGCTCCTCAGCGTACTCGAAGGCAGTCCAAGGTCCTCTGTAGACGACGTCATAGCTTCCACCTTCATCACCAGCATGGGCAATAGCGTCGCCGATTGTCGAGCGGTTGTGATCGAAAATCGCGAGGCATGTGTTCTCGATCATCGTATCGATCTCGCGCCCTGCCTCAACAACAATCTTTTGTTGAGTCTCGAGTTGGGGTGTGATATCGTTCATAGCTTTAGAAGCGCGACTGAGCTCAGACTGTGCTTCCTGGACAGTTGCGGTAGCAAGCGTATTGATATCATGTAGGGTATTGAGCAAGTAAGTTCTCGCCGGTGCCAACTTGGACTTGGCACGATTTTCGAGGACAAACTTACGCAACGACCTTTCTAAACGCTGAAAGTCCCGTACCTTATCCTCATCCATGTTCTCATTCTCGCATTTCGAGTTAGTGTTGCCCTGTGCCGTCAAGCTTGGACGAAGGACAGCATTGCTGGAGACGAAGTGGACAAGCTCAGATGATTCCTTGAAGGTCGCCGGGCTGAGTTGCCGAATCTGCTCCATAATGCCCTTTTTGCACCGTTCTTTATTCGTAATAGTATCGAATGCATTGACAACGATAAATAAATATATATTCCTTTTCAGCTGTCGCAGCTTGGATGAAGTCCTTGGCCGATATTGTAAAGTGATTAGTAGCAGAAACCACAAAAACAACTACATCGATCTCTTCTTGTCGCGCAAATACAGCAGTAGTGTGAGTGGTATCGTGGTTCAAGCCTGGAGCATCGATAAGAGTGATGTCCACCACCTCATTATTGCTAAGTAGAGACTCGTCCGCCGTCCGCAGGTCGTTGACGAAGACCTTACACTGCGTATACCGGGCATCCGTCACGACCTGCTCCAGGTCCTGAAAAGCGAAGACGTCAAAGTCGTGTTGTGGAGTGGCGGCATGAACCTCTTCGAGACCTGAGTTCTTCTTGGCGTTTAGCACTTCGCAGAAGATGGCGGTACAAGGTTGTTGATCTTGAGGCAGAATGCGGCGACGCAGTAATGCGTTGCAGAACGTCGACTTCCCAGCGTTCACATCACCGGTCACCAGGATCTTGCTCAATGGATCGTTAATTCTCTCCCGCAAAGCTAGGAGCTGTCGGCTGCAGATGGTTATCTTCTCTTCCAACACCGAGGCAATGGTATCCTTTCCCAATCTTTGAACGAATTCATTGTGATGAGTAGCACCGAATCTCACGTCCAACCGCAAAACGAGAAGCTCCGGCGCTGTTGGTAGTGAATTAACACCGTGGTCGTTGTCGTCAAGTTCGACTATGGGCTGCGTAAGCGGTTTCGAGGAAGGGTAGTACAATGGCCACGTAGAGTTGGCCGCCTGCATTTCCCTAAGCTGCTCTACCGCGCGGTCTATAGAGCGACCAAGCGCAATACGCTTCTCGTCGTACCATGACTGATAAGAAATATCCGATGGATAGGGCATTGGCGGCATGGTCGACAGGAAAAGGGATCGCACGTTGGGAAGCCAGCGGATTATGGGGAGAGCATGATTTTTTGTTGTTGTAAAGCTTTACATGAGACACATGCAGTGGGAGCCAATAGCAAGGCAAGCCTACAGCCACTACAGGTCTCTCCCCAGCGCCCGTCCAAGGTACTTAAGTACTTAGTCAAGAGCCTCAATACACGTTCTCTCACATAATACGACCAAAAAGGTACGGTAATCCATTGTACTTTTGCATCATGGATGGCTGACCAGGGGCGACTGATACATGGGCACCCGGGTGCCCAAATAGACTAGCGCACCCAGGTGCCCAAATTATGTCAGCACTCCTCTAGCGCTGGGACAGAACCTGTGCCCCAGCATGTTCCTGCAGCCACTGCACATTGCAGCGCCAATCAGATTGATGAAACATGGATCAGGCAGCATTCCCTGACGACGTTCTTCCACCCGAAGGCACATATGAATCACGCGAGTCCTTACTTGATGCTATCAATTCTTGGGCGAAACCTCGAGGGTACGCATTTACAACAGGGAAATCCCTCAAGACACCAAATGGCAGAGTCAGAGTAATATTCGCTTGTGATAGGAATAAACCTCCTCCAAGCCCTTCTACTGATCGAGTGCGACGCACTTCGAGCCGAAGAACTGGCTGCAAGTTTTCAGTTCTAGCCAAGCAATCGCTAGATGGTAGTACATGGGTCTTGAGCCATCGACCAGACATCGAATGTGCTAAACATAATCACGCGCCCAGCGATGATCCTTCTGCACACCCTGCCCACCGCAAGCTTGTGGGAAAAGATGCGGCGATCGTCTCCAAACTCGTGAAGTCTGGAACTGCCCCTCGAGAAATAAGGACCTACCTCCATAACCACTCAGAAACACTTGCAACTCAGCGGGATATATACAACCGGATTGCGGCAACCAGGAGAGATCTTCGCGAAGGCCAGAGCAGCATTCAAGCCCTAGTCGACCAATTAGATAACGAGGGCTTTTGGTGTCGCGTCCGCTTGGATGTAGACAATCGACTGACGGCTATCTTCTTTGCCCATCCTGACTCTGTGGCGTATTTACAATGCAACCCGGACGTATTATTGCTGGATTGTACCTACAAGACGAATAAACACGGTATGCCGCTACTCGACATGGTCGGAGTAGATTCTAGCCAGCGGTCGTTCTGTATCGCATTTGCATTTCTATCCGGTGAATCGGAAGAGGATTACTCTTGGGCGTTACAACATCTCAGGTCACTTTACCAGCGTGAACTTCCGTCAGTTGTCTTGACTGATCGATGCCTAGCTGCAATGAACGCTGCTGCACATTGGTTTCCAACGACCAAAGCGCTCCTCTGCCTCTGGCATGTCAACAAAGCGGTCCTCCAGCGCTGCCGGCCCTTTTTTGTGCAGAAAGAAAACGAAACCTCAGAGCGGGCAGAAAATGACACATGGGAAGAATTCTACACCTCCTGGCACTCGATTGTTGCTTCACCAAGTGAAAAGATATTTGACGAGCGCCTGGCCAAGTTTGAACTGAAGTATGGCGAAAAATATCCAGAGTGTGTAGGGTATATCAAGATGTATTGGCTCGAGCCGTACAAAGAGATGATCATTAAAGCATGGGTGGATATGCACTTGCATTTCGGCAATGTGGCCACCTCGAGGCAGGTGGCTTATACTATATGCAATTGACAAGACGCTAATGGAACGTTCCCAGGGCCGAGGGTATCCATTCACTGATGAAAGCACACATTAAGAAATCGAATTTGGACCTTTTCGACGTTTGGCAAGCCATGAAGCATGCCATCGCAAACCAACTCAAGGAACTTAAACATATTCGAGCTTCGCAACAGTTACGCACACCTCTAGATGTATCCGGGCTCATGTTCGAAGCAGTACGAGGTAGGGTTTCGCATGATGCTTTGCGCAAAGTCCAGGGGCAACGGCAGTTATGTCTACAAGAGCCACGTCAGATTCTATGTAGTCAGACTTTCACTTCGTCACATGGGTTGCCGTGCTCCCACACCCTCGAGAAGCTGGAAGAAGAAGCTCAGGGTCTTCTGTTAGAGCATTTTCACCCACATTGGCACTTAAAGCGAGGGGTGGCACTGCCAAAACCTGTTCTGGAACCTCGCCGGGCTGCAAACCAACTAAATAGGACTCAACCCTTAACGAGCACAAGACGCGAACCATCCGGTTTCGAGAGAATCCAGGGTAACAGAAAGGCTCCCACTTGCAGCGCATGCCACGTGGTAGGCCACATTATGACCTCGAGGTCCTGTCCGCTGAAGTTCAAGGGGTCGCCGGTAGTACCTCTGCCGGAAGCTCGAAGTTCAGTCACATTTTCAGGTGCCACGGCGGAAATGGCTCCTGCGGGTGTCTCTAAGGCCCCCCCGGAAATCGTGCCAACGACCCAGCAGTCGCAATGTTCAAATGCAGTGGCGGATGCCTTGGCAGAGATTGATCAACCCTCTTCCTTTGCAGCACGCATGCCACCCATCCGTTCATCTCCTCTCATGAGATTTAATACGTCGACTGACTTGGGGTCGCTTGCCACATCAAACAACGCGCCCGGCAGTCCGCCAATGTTGACCGTTGAAGGGCCAACGGTTGAGCAAGTCCAGTCTTTGTCTGGTGTCACCTTGGAAGAGCCGCGGTACGATTCCCCGGGTGCCATTTATGAGAGATATGTAGCTGCTAGAAATGCGTGGTACGCTGCGCAACCTGCTGGCAGCATCAAGACCAACCAGCAATATCGCAAAGCGATGGGGCTCCCACAAAGATACGACAAGCGGAGTTACGAGTGGTGCTTGGACTACAAACAAATGTCGAAGCATCGCGTCACTGCGACAGGGTCCAGAGAATGGACGAAAGAGGAAATGATGGCGTATCTAGACTGGAGCAACCAGGAAGATGAGCGGATTGAAGCCCAGGTCGCTCGGGAGATGGGTGATCATCCTTTGGCTAACAAGAGAAGAGGAATGAAAGAAATATGGAAGAGAATAGAGGTAGACAGTAATGAGCAACAAGCTTTGCACTCAGCGAATAGCGCGACGGAGGATTGCATTGTTGTCAAGTTGTAGATTAAACTGGAGAGAGTAACTAGTTGAAATGATCTTCCAGCCGGGTCTTGCGGGTCTGTCCCAGCGCTAGAGGAGTGCTGACATAATTTGGGCACCTGGGTGCGCTAGTCTATTTGGGCACCCGGGTGCCCATGTATCAGTCGCCCTGACCAGGGAAGGGGCATGCAAGCACACCGCCATGACGTCTTTCCGTACCAGTAACATATCAAGGGATTACGGGGCCCCGGATCTAACGTGGCAGCCAATCAGCTCGCCGTTGGTCAAAATTGGGGCAACGGTTTCTTGCCAAAACCGAATATGTAGAGTGCCTCCCATTATGCGCTCGAAAAACTGGTTCCTACCCGACAACTCAAGAAAAATCCAGGAACACACCCAGAATTTAATGCGTGCCTGTCTAAAGTTCAACTATGGACTTGCCTGAGCTACACTTAAGGTCTGGAAATCGATTCCTTGACATCGAACCTGTCTTGAAAGGAGAGACTGAGTCAATCGAGGCTGTGAAAACTACGGCACCGATTGTCACTAGAGTGGTTTGGCGCCCGGGGAAGCCGTGACTGGTACCCTGGCATCGCAACACAAGAGGAGGCAGCAACCGCCAATCAGCCTGCCACGGCGCTGATGGTAACCGCCCAGGCACAGGGTCGGGGCCTGCCAGTAACGACCGAAGCCATGCATCACCTGGTACCAGTCACGGCATTTGGCAAGCTACCAGCACATACGGCTACCTGCAACAGCCGTATAGCATTTGCTAGTAGCGCTTAGGTACTGGCAACGGCAATGTAGCAATTACTAGTACCTATTCGCTGCCGCTAACATCTTCTTCAGCGGTTACCAGCCGCTAAAGGCTACTAGCCATCGTACCTGGGCTGTTACTGGCAGCCCTGAAACCATAGGGTATTGACGGTATTGTTGCTAGTAGCATGTGCTCGTAGGTTGGTGGTAACCTCGGCTGCTCCAGGCCAAATGCGCAACCTGCAGAGCGATTTCACGGAACCTCATACCTCTGGTATGCCGTTCTACTTTCCGGAGCAGCTCGTCTATACGGCATTGTAGAAGACCATGGCTGACATCACTCTCGTTGGTCCTCCTAAGCAATAGTCCTCAAATAGGGCTAAGAGCACGTCTAAGAACACGTTTAAGCCGGATATTTAAAAAGGGGTAAAAGTGCGTAAATTCACATCTAATTATCTGTTATTTAGTTTAATTTAAGCTTCTTCGTGTCTACGTAACTAAACTTACTTCTCTCTCTCTTTTAAGTAACGTAATTAAATTTATTAATTATTAAGTTTTTTACCTTTTTAACTATTAATTCTTCGCGTAATTAATTATATAATAAGAAGATAAGTACTTAAAATACTTAAACTTTAATAGATTTATTTAATACTTAACGTATTTCTTTTAAGTATATATATTTATATATATAAATATTATTAATTAACGCGCGTTTTAAATATAAAGTTTTAAGTAAAGTAACTTTCTTTTATTATTAGGTTTTACTCTTTAAGATTTCTTATTATTACTTATAAGAGATATTTATAATTAAGTATAAGATAGCTTTTTAATGTAATTTAAGTTAATTAAAGAAAGATTTATTATTTATAAATTAATTATAAGCTAAGTAAAATACTTAAAGTTAAATAAATTTATACTCTTATTTAATAAAACCTTATATTTATATAATATTATTTACTTATTAATAAGCTTTTTATACTTAAAAAAGAGAGTATAAAAATAATTAACGTTTAAAGGTATAAGTATTAAAGTTCTCTTAGAATTCTCTTACTTAACCTTTAATTATATAATAAAGAAAGTTAAGAGACTTAAATTAATATTAAGCTTATAATTAATAGATTTTAAGAGTAACTTATTAAAGTTATTAAAGGAATTTTATTTATTATTATTAATACTATTATAATTACTTATATTATTAATACTATTATAATTACTTATATTATTAGGTAATAATATAATTATTATTATAAAATTCTAAGAGAAATTAGGCGTTAAAGGTAAATAATTTTAAGTCTTAAGCGTTAAGCTTATTTATATTAAAATAACTCCCTTTATTATACGTAGTATAAAAGTTAAGATAATAAAAAAGAAGAAAAAGAGGTACTTATTAATTAAACGCTTTAAGTTAATTATACTTAAGTTATTGAGCCTTTATATAAGCGAAACCTAAGCTATTAATTATAGTATTAATTAATTAAGAACGTAAAAGCTTAACTTAAATTAAGTTTTTAGATTTAATTAGCTTTATTAACCTAATAATACGCGTGTAAGCCTACTAACTATTTATTTAAGTTTATAAATAATCACTATTTATTTAAGTTTATAAATAATCACTATTTATTTAAGTTTATAAATAATCTCTAGTATAATTACACCTTATTTTAAATCTTATTATTCTTTTATTTCCCCGCTTAAAGAATTCGTATTCTTATAGTGGTACTCTACTCTCTACTTCTCCGCCTACTCTTTCTTCTCTATCTACTAATAATTCTTAGTGTAGCTTAGCCTTACCGTAAATGCAGCTAATAGTTCTTCTATATTATTTAGCTATAATAACCTTAAATAACGTATTATTAAAACCTTTTAAAACACGTAATATAATATAAGAAGTTAAGAAGCTAATAATTAAATAATCCCTTTTAAGCCTATTATTTAATAAAAGATATTTAGCCTTTAACCTTTCACGTAAAAGCATTTAATTAATATAAAGAAAGATACTAATAAATACAATGTTAATAATTTAATAAAAGGGGTATAATAAGATTAATATAATATATACGCTATAATAAAACTTAATTATAGGTTATAAACCTACGCTAAACGTACTCTAGTATACTTAGGCCGTGGTATGAGAGTAAGGCGACGTGAACGAATTAATTCTAAGCATATTAACCTAATATTTCTAGCCGCTAGAAGATCAACTAAAAAGCCTTAGATAACGGAATTAGAGGGAGTGGTCAGGCATAACGAGTATCATGGGGCGCCAGCACCCGGATAAGGCAAAGCTTGCGAGACAATGGGAAGGCTTGGCCGCGCCGCCAGCCCCCCAACCGCAAGCATTAACAATCCTTCCGGACACTCCGAGCACTGGAGGTAGCCCATCCCAAGAACTGGTCATCACTAATAGGCCATCTTTGCTGGATTTTTTTTAAATGGGAGAAGTGCGTCAATAAGCCCCAGTGTTTGTAGAGTTAGCGAACGCTTCGAGGTCATTCGGCAGCAGGTCGTAGATTTGTAGATTTAATAGATAGTAGAGAACGGGTTATCGTTGCTAGGTGACACGGCGCGAGGATTCGTATCGTGATAATCTCGGCTGAACGGGACGGCAGCAGCTGATATGAGGAGAGGTGCATCAAGGACATGGAGCTGCGACAGGAAAGCGGAGCCTGTTGGGCCCAAGTTCCAGAGCATTGACAAGAAAACTACATTTTCATTTTTTTAAAAAGCTTAAATAATTAATAATAAATCTAATAAAATACTTAAATTATAATAATAAATACATAAAATAGCTAATATTATAACCAATTAGCTTATTTAAAAAAGTGGGTCCTTCTAGCTTATTATAAGCTTAAAAACTAGATTATATAATTTTTTAAAAACACACTATACTACACTATACTATAAAAACTATAAAATGTAGTTTTTAAAGTTTTAAGCTTATAATAGTATATAAGGACCCACTTTTTTAATATTAGCTTATAATATAGAATTTATACTAGTTATCCGTAAAACTTATAATCTTATAAGTATTTTATTAGATTTAATATAGTTTTTTATATTCGAAACTACAAAAACTACAAAACTACAAAACTACACTACAGTCAATGCTCTGGGCCCAACAAATGATGTGGACAACGCGACCAAAGTAATGACGACCTGCGACACCAAGGGAGAAGTGGGAATCGACAGGGTCAATGGGGCGAAGGAGAGGACGAGATGAGAGGGGGAAAGAAAGCAGAAAGAAGAGAGTTGGGTTTTGGAGGTTGGTCTTATAGATTTTCTCTAAAGCAGCGGGAGGTGGAAAGTGGGGCTTGGGGGCTTGGTGGCGGGGGCCTTACCCATGCGGGCAGGCGGTCGAAAACGGCAGCCAATTTGCAGGCACCGACTTTACCGCCGCAACTACGAGTAGCAGCTATGAATCAAATCCATAGTGAAACTAGGCCATAATTGAAGATGTCTATCAGGGTCGTTGGAGCTCTTCCCGATTTAGAAGCTGGCTGCTTTGAGGGGCTACTTGGAATCTTGAAACACGGTTGATACAGGTCTTCAATTGAGAACTGCATCCATTGTTTAGCGGTTACTGACATCATCGTCGCTAGCAGTCGCTTTTTGAAGGAACCTAGACGCCAGCTTTGAGTAGCGGCTGCGAGAACTCTACGTTTCTACTTGGCTCTAACCACGCGGACTTCACAATGAATGTGACAAGGGCTCTGTGAGGGCTTGGAGCAATAAATAGCTCTATTCATCTAACAGTCTTTGGTATCAAAGGTTCTTGGTTTTCCAAGTCCTTAAGGGACCAAAAGGTCTCTATAAATACCAGAAGTCGGTGATGGTCTCTGCCCTAGGTCCCGTGATCGTAGCGCTCGTGTAACCGTGTGACAATGAACAATGCCAACGCGATTTATAGTGTGGGATGCAGCGGTGAAAACTCATCCCGGGATTATTCCAAACCGCTGGATATTGAAGCAATACAAGTTCGTTTAAAGAGGTGAAAACAATTTCCAATAAAGGCGCAAAGGTGTATGTTCTCTCGTCTGGACTCTCAAGTTGATTCAAACTAGCGGCCTTGGAAGGATTGAGCACTACATGGCAAACATCTTAGTCTGCCTGCTGAGATAGGCTCATGGGCTTCATTTTTGGGAATTAGACGTGAGGCAATCGGCTCCTACTTGTATGAGATGTATCAGCGGCGGCCTCCAAGCGAAGAAACTGCGCGCTTTCCGCGCTTTTTGTCCGGCGCCAATGAGTCTAGACAGCGGGTGATGTTATGCCATAGCCCTCATTTGTGTCTGGTGTTTTATCCCAGGGGGGCGAATTCGGTTCGCGACGTGAGCATCTCCGCGACGCTGTGCTCGCGACGCTGAAGGTGGCTTAGGTGATACGTAGGATCAGGACACGAAGCATGACGCGCAATTGAAAAGATAAGGCATCTGTGTCGAGTTACGTAGTGGTTATTCTTTCGCCCACAATAGAAAGGAGAATCATGCGACCCGGCTGTGCAGAACCGGAATCCTTACGCCTTATCGGCTCCGACGGTATGGAAATTGCTTCCTCGAATTATAGAACTCGTCATCGCGTTATAGTCCAGGGAGAGGGAGAGGGTGGACCCTGGATCAAAGCATGAGTACAGTAAACCAGGTCTATAACGATAACCTTCGTGAGGCTTTTTTTAATATTATAAGGCGACTATTATTAAGGTGTAACTATTATAAGGCTTATACCTTTACCTAAATTTACTAGGTAAATATATATAATAATATTATAAGGTATATATATAAAGATTATACTTTTTTTTTATCGCGTTATAAGCTTTCTATTAATCGTGCTAAAGCTACTATTAAAGCTATTAAAGCTATTAAAGCTATTAAAGCTATTATTAAAGCTTATTATAGCTTTTATTAATACGCTTAAGCTTTAAATATTATTACGTAGCTTTAATTTTCCTTATTAATTAATACGTATATATAATATTAAAAAAAGAAAAACGCGTTAAAAGTTATAAAATTTAACTCTTATAATAAAGGCCTAATAATAATAAAAATATTAAAATATATAAAATTAAACTTAAGGTTAATAATATTATAAGTAACTTAATTATTAATAATTTATTAGAGAAAAACCTTAAATAACTATAAATTATCATAAAAACCTAAATATCGCTAAGATATAGAATCGTTATAGACATGGTTTACTGTAATGCATTGCCAGGAAAGTAATTGCTAGTGTGTTTGAGTCATCACTACTAACTAGATAGCTGGTTTGTGACAAAAAATCGGGCCATTGCCCAAAAGTCCACGTAGCGACGCTGAATATGACTTCAATCTGAGGTACCTTTTCGTTTATACTTGGGTAGTTTCTAGTGAGCCTCTTTGCTTATAACCAAGGCGAAATGGCTTCTTCATGTGGCCAACTTGGGCATCTTCAATTTCGAAAGGCCCGTCATCACCAAGTGTTATAACCACGCTTCAACATGCGACTTTTTATGTTCCTCTCTGGGCTGGCTGTCTCCATCGCTGCCCCCGGTCTTGTACCACGGGCTGTCCATGCGCCGCTGATAATTCCTCGCGGGGACGGTGCAAGCCTTGTTGCCGATCAATACGTTGTGTATCTTCGATCTGACGCCTCCGAAGCCGACCACAAAGACGCTTTAAAGAGCTTTAATATCAAGCCCAGACACGAATACAGGAGCCTTGTCCGCGGCTTTTCAGCAAATCTCGACGGAAATACACTCGCGGGCTTGCGAAGACATCCAGCTGTAGGCGTTTCTACCCTTGCAACTCGAGTCTAAATGGCACCTTTAACTTACACCTTACAAGGTTGACTTCATCGAACAAGTGACAATGTCTTCCATCTCTAATCTCAAGCCAGTGAACCGGGCACTTCGAAACTCTACGGGAGCCATTATCGAGCAGAAGGGCGTAACGTGGAACCTAGACCGCATTTCACACCAAAAGTCGAGTTCCGAGAGCGAAACCAAGTACGTGTACGACTCTCGAGCCGGCGAGGGCACCTGCGCCTATGTTATCGACACTGGAGTGGACGACACTCGCCCGGTAATAATACTATACCTAGTCTAGATGAAACCGAGATTTGACTTGCCTTGTTAAGACCAATTTCATGTAGGAATTTAAAGGACGCGCACTGCAGATCAAGTCCTTTGTCGCCAATGAAACCGGCGATAACAGCAGAGACGGCCATGGCACCCACGTTGCCGGCATCATCGGCAGCGGAGTGGCAAAGAAGACCAGGATATTCGGCATTAAAGTTCTGAACAGCGAGGGCTCTAGGGAGACTGATGCGCTCATTGCAGGCTAGTACTACATTCGTGTGCCCAAGCGACGTGTGTGTTCATTGCTAATACTTGAAGCGCGTCCATAGGCCTCGAGTATGTGCCCATCGACGCCGCGAATCGCACCTGCCCCAATGGCGTTGTTGTCAGCTTCAGCATCAATTCAGGGCTCTACGAAAAGGCAATAAGTGTTGCAGCAGGTGCCCTGGTCAAGAAGGGCTATTTCATGGCCGCCTCGGCCGGCAATATCGTGGCGCACTCCTCGCCCGCATCCGAGGCGACTGTATGCACAGTCGGATCTGTTGACATTAACAACAAGCCTGCCTCGGACTATGGCTACGGCCCGGGCCTTGACCTCTTGGCTCCTGGTGTGGATATCCTTTCCCTGCAGCCAGATAACAGAACTGTAAGTGAGGATCCGAATACTCCAGTCTACTCCAGTCCTTGGGTCTCAAGCTGACGCTGTGCAGGCATTGTTGAGCGGAACGTCGCAAGCCACTCCCCATGTTACTGGTCTAGCGGCATATTTTGCGTCTATTTTTGGCAAGTCGGCTGTTCCGAAACTGTGTCAGTACATGAAGGATGTGGCGGTCGAGGGGGCAGTCAAGGAGCAGAACTTGTATACGGCGAACCTTCTTGTCACGAACTCTGTTGTGGGTGCATAGAAATACTACGTGTACGTAGTGCTCTACATCCCGAAATACCGTTGCGAAATGTTTTCTGGAGATTATATATTTTCGAGGTGTTTTTCCTTCTTGGTGGATTGAAGGCAGTGCTGGTAAATAGAGAATTATACCGACTGGTACATGCAGTACTAGGACGCATGTTGGCAGTCTGGACAATCCAGGCAGTTAGATATCAATTAGTCTTGGCGTGGGTAGTTTTGGCTTCTGAGCCGTTCAATACATGCAACTTGATAATTACATGACCGACGAGGACTGTGTAGTCATTGTCATACTGCATGATCTGGTCAAACTACCATCTAGTTGGTAGCGTCAAGTCTCATTACCAAATATTGACAGATCCGGTGTGCCTACCTTCTGAGAATGTAGGCTAGTCAATATAACTAGGGATCTCACATGCCAGATTCAAGTTTATACAAACCCCTGACATTCAATACACAGCCGCACACGACCCAATAAAAGCCGTAGGACCGTCTGTAGGCAAGTCGACTCATTGTGCCGTAGTCTAGTATGCGGCATCGCTCGTCCTGGATCAGGTAACTATTTTCTTCTTCAAAGTTGACGTGCTTGGCATCTGCTGAATGGGTATAAGGGGGTGTAATATTTCCATACAAGCAGATGAGAGAGGCGACCCAACTATGATAATTCAGACAGCCACAAGAAAACAAGTCCCGTACTCACGGGTTCTAAGGTACTTGTCGTTCTGCAGTGAAGTCGTTACTGATTTCAATAGTCTGCACCAGCCAAACAGGATTGTAGTTGGAATCTACAATGTGCCATACGTTGGCGAGTAGATAACGCCACCGGATGTCAACGGACGGTGGGATGAATCGAGATGCGACTTTCCGAACAGTAACTGTACCCGCGTGCTTTGCCTGCCTCCATTTCGTGGCAGACAAGCGTTCCCATCGCACGAGGCCTGCCAGTCACTTGCAGAGGCGCCATATTCTCCAAACTCTTCCAGTATGAGACTCTCTTTAATATTTGCAAGTCTCTGCCTTATCTGTTTGAAGGTCCTTACCTGAGCCGGGTCGTACCTTTGAGGTTTTAATCCGGGGTCCCTAGGAATATTATCCTTGAGAAGATCGATTCTCTGGATATAGCGGATCTAAGCCGTGTGAGACCGCCAGGAACAATCCTTATGCTATACCACAACTCTGGTGGATAATATATACAGTTACAATAGAATACTATCCCAGTGGTTGATCCTCGAACTTCCATTCTGGAACGAGCAGATCTTTTGCACCCGCGGTCTCGAGGATGTAATTCAAGCATCTGATATCGATTGGACGGGATGCCCAAGTAATGCAGGCTTTCAGAGGCCCATGTTCCTGGGCGAAAGAAGGCAATTCAGCCGATTCGAAGGTAGGTGGGAGGAGGAGGCAATGCGGAAGGTTCAAAATTACACCTACATGGACATGTTTCCTTATGAAATCTGCAATCGCAGCTACTTGAAGGGGCAGTGGCCCATCAGCCGAGGGGATGCACTCGAAATCGACAATAAACGTGTTTCGAGGGTGCTTCAAAAACATTATCAGGGTTTGGGTGCAGCCTTTCAAGAGAGGAAATCGGAACCCCTGCGACAAAATTAACTCTTCATCCAAGCAAAAAGCGTCAATCTTCTTAAATGCTTTGCATTGTCTCAGATGATCGTCCTCGCATCCCCGAGGAAAGTATGTGTGGCATATTGAACAATGCTATTTCGGACAGTTATGAGGTTCGTTGCGGTCGACTACAAGGGTGCAGCCAGGCCATGTCATCTTTGTGCATGTCTCCCAATGTGCCTGAAATTTGAATGGTGTCAACTCTGAGGCGGTGTGTGCAGGCTGGATAGGTCCGCACGTCGCATTCAGCTTCGTGCTTGGAAACATCGTCGTGTGGCCCATGCTTGCCGCAATGACTGCAATACGCTGGCAGTGCTTCGGCATATTCCATCTTGTGCTCGTTTTTCGTTGACGCCAGATAGTAATAGCCACATCGGAAGCAACGCCAGCACTCGCAGACCTTTTGATGCTTGTCTCTTTCTGCAGCCAATATTGCCGTCAGGCAGTGCCTGCAGTACCAATACTCGCAAGCCTCGAAATGTTCTCTGTACTTGTCCTTCTCGTGGTAGTGTCTGCATTTCCAGCACTGTACTTTGAGTCGACCAGAACATTCCGCGCGATGCTGCTTCATGTTTTCGATTCTTGGCATTTGGCAAGCACCGCAAAGGAGCCACGGAGATGTGAGCCTGTGCACCGCGAGCTCACTCTTTGAGAAGCGGACGATGCACTTGTAGCATTCGCTATAGAGCCCCGGACAAACTTGGGAGTCCTTCTCAAAATAGTAGAAGTACTGCTCGCACACATCGCATCTCCAACGGGGCTTAGGCATACTATAGTCCACGGCATCGTGACTATGTGCACCTCTGGTTGCTGAACCACCCAGGAGCCGTCGACGAGGTCGACCCGGATGGACCAAAAGCAGGGATCTTCTATTTTCACGCCAACTGAAGTGAGATCGTCATATCGGAAGCAACGATATTTCTGATGTATGGGTTTCCCTGAGGGTAGGTTCCCTGACATCGTGACGATTTCATAGCCATTGTGTTGTTGAGCTTGTTTGGTAGCCTCAATGGATGCGAAGTGCGTAGCAGACCCTTTCCCCTCGAGCTCTTTCAGTTCAGAATTCATATCAGTATCCGCCGTGTCCTGGGGTGACAAGTCTCTGAATGAGCAGCCTTTTCCAGCAGACATGTAAAGGCAATTTGCATATGCCCCCTTTGCAATATCATGGAAGAGTGGTCGTAGCTGATAACACACGTCGCGCAGCGTCCACAGTCCTTCTCGCACGTTCTGCAAGGGCTAGGCAAGAACTCCGACTACCTGGAGTAGACCAGCTAAAAGGTGACATGAGTGATTGATCTTGAAGGGGGTTGCGCCATATCTTTTTTCCAAGGGGTTGTCGTCTCGGGGTTATTTCCTCAAAGCTTCCCATTTGACTCGAGTCAGTAGATTTGAGAATGTATGATCATCCATGGCCAACCAGGTACTCGTCTTGGAGAATGTCAACGCAAGAGGGCACTTCTCCTCCACAACTGGACATGTCGTATAGAGAACGTGCCAGGCTGGAGTCTGATGTTCTAGATCGGTAATCAGCATTGGAATGGGGAGGACGGTTGTAAGAAAGGCTTACGTTTGACTTGAGCGGCTGGGAGGTCGTGTTGGAAATCAGAATTAGAAAACTGACCCAGCTCCTTCTTCTTCTTCTTCCGCCGCAGAGCTATCGGTCTTTTTGGCGTTTTGTATTTTGGCCGCTTGTTTTTTAACAAGTCGTTTCTTTTGGTACAGCTTCTCGACAGCTTTCGTATTGTTTCGTCGTGTTTCAGGTCGTTTTTTCCTCTTCCATCGACTTTTTGGTGACGCCCTGGTTTCGTCTGAAGTTTATGGAGGACCCGTCGGCGTGGCGAAGCCGGGGTCGTTTCCAGAAGCAACATCAGCATCGACTCGGAGACAGGATCAGAAGCCTGGGATCCTCCGTCTTCGGAGCCTCTGATCGCGGCGCCTCCGTTACTAGTGCTTCGCTTCCAGGCGCTTCTCGTGGTAGCAGGTATCTTGATAACGTCAAATGCTTGTGAATAGAAAATTGGGTCGACGGGGCCTCAGATTCAGATCCAGACGATGAGGGAATCACTGACAGGCCACAAAAACAAAGCTCCCGAACATTGTATTTCTGCGCACAATAACTTTAAAATTCATAAGCCATGGCTCCTACGAGAAAGTGAGAAGTATCTTGAGTTGCCCGTAGTGCGTCGTTCTGTCAGTGTTAGGCACCAGACTGCTTACTAGGGTTGTGATTTTCAGTTATTATTGGTACAGTCACTGCAGTGCCTGTTTAATCGTTGCTCTGAGCGGATCAAGAAGTTTATGAGTTTGTTAAACTATTATAGCTCATATTAATAAGTGTTTTGAGAAGCTTAGCTTTATAATAAGAGCTCACGTGTTATTACGTTATTAATTACGGTTTATTAGCTTAAATACGGGTAAAATGTAATATTACTAGATACCTTTTATTTAGCTTTTTTTTTATTTTTTGTAAATAAGTTAATAAGTAGATTATTAAATAAAAATGTAATTATAATTATATTATTTTTTATACATTTTTATTATGTAATTAAAGTATTATTTTAATATTATGTAATTAAAGTATAATTTTAATATTATATAATACATTTTATAGGTTCTTTATAGCTTATATATTAGTTCCCCGTTATTAGCCCCTAATATTATACGCCTTAATACATCGCATTAGCACCTGATATCCCGCAGTACCAGCCTCGATAGCCCGGTCAAAGTACTACTATCATTCGCCGTGAAGCACCCATATTTATCTCGTGGTGTACTCTGTACACGATATGTCTCGTGGGACCACCACACTCCCGAGGCAGCCACTACCTGAACATCACCGTCTCATATCCGTGGACTACCAAGTCGGCAGCAGATTACTAGAAATTTCAAGGACCCCAAGATATAATTAGTACGATACCGAGGATACTACACTGGAGAGCATCTAGGTCAGGTGTCGCGCAGCAAGTCTAAGCTTCATCGCGGGGAATCAGATGCAAAAATGGCACGACTACCACAACGGGGAAGCCCGGCAGGCAGACAAACTAGGCCGAATGTGCATTTGGTCGCGAGCACATTGATATGAAAACGTCAACGGTCGAATCGAAACTGCCGACTCTTTACGTACCCATGGACCGACACCACATGACTGCGCTGATCTTATGTCGATCCCGGCTATTACCTTTCAGCCCTGTGGTTTGGTGCACGCCCCCGTCAAGTGATACTGTGCAGGTTGGCGACATGCGTCGACTTGTATTGATCATGTGGGTTGACGTTGCAGTGAGAAAAGCCGGAGGAAAAGGTTACGAACTAGGGGATGTTGGTTGGCTCCAGCTGAATGACACTGGTGTGGCGTGAGTGCATCAAACGACGCGGGTCAGTTGGCATCCAGGATACCCACGAGATTGTGCAGTAACGAATGTTGTGTGAATATAGTCTTTAAAGATGGAATATGTTAATTAGGAAGACACCCACTGATAAATTGCTCATGAGTACCGCTCTTTCTACATCAACGACATCAAAGTCTGTCTTTGCTTTCCGATTATATCTAAATCAACAAATAATGGCACTTTTCTCAATATAGCACTTCCACATGCAACGGTTTACGTGGGAAGCCGGAACAGCGAAAGCCAGTTGCTGCCCGCCTTGCTGTTCTCAATGAATGCTGGCTAGTCCCGCCCGCAATAGGCGTCAGGTTAGCTATAACACAGTGTCCTAGACTAACTCACAACCACCAGGAAGTAAAAAGAGTCCATGTGGAGAGCGTTTCGTAGGAAACGTACCGGACGCACAGTCTAGAACCGAGATGCCAGGAAGGTTGATATTCGGAGCGGACCGCTGTTCCCGCCAAGTACTTTCAAGTGAACAGACGGTCGATTGGACGACAGCCATGATTGAGGATTTCATTCCGGGTATGAAATACGCCATGGCCGATTTAGATTCGAGGCATTGTTGAAAGTGCGGACGCAGTGGGTGACGGAGCGCTTTGCTGCTTGAATGTATTTTTTGAGCAATGCAGGCAGACTGCGCATGAGGCCGCCTTCACTACGACTTTATATAAGCTCGTGTCTTATTTTCAACTGCAGGGTCCCGATACCTGTCAGGTACGGGAGTCAGATCGGCAAGATCGGCAGGGTAGTTGAATGAAATATGTCACAGCGCTACACGCAAATTGCTACTACTTCCATCCTCATCGACCATCGCGATAGGGTAATGGGTAGTGGACAAATTGGGAGTTGTTGGTGTTGGGTTCCGTCGGTGATTGTGTTGTATTTCCTAGTCCTGCGAGGCTGCAAGTCAGGCCCGGGTCCCAGCGTCCATGTCTGGTGGTATGCGGCATGTCTGGGAAGTCGTGTGAAAGTCTTCCGGGTACCGAGACAGAAGAGCTACATTGAATACAAGGCCAGAGTCGTAGACAAGGTATAAATATTGAAACCTGATACCGATCGTATTCTGGCAAAGACATATCGAATAATGAAATTACTCGACTAGATGACAATGTGCGCCCGCATAAAGCGTCTTGTAGAGAAGCTCCCGGAGACTTGCTCGGGCTATTACGACAAAGGCGTAACATGCATGGCAAGTTGGCAAGCTGTGTCGGCATTTAGTGGTCGCACAGCACAAGAGAGCAGGGTAGTCGCAGGAGAGTACATCATGGGACTTCCAAGGTGTTACGGTGGTAGTAGTCTGTTGTCCGGGACAAGAAAAGTGTGGACGAACGGAGGCGTCTGCTGCGTCCGTGAAAGGATTCAACGGGTCGGTCCAGAGGATTCGGAGTGCATTTGGACTCGTTTGATGTCCGCACAGTGTCATCCGCTAAGATGACGGTCAAATGTGATGGCAAGATAAATGCACCGGTATGGCTCAAAGCTGTGTTCGAACCCAGAAGGCCATGTCGCGCGGAGTTCCAACATTTGAAACTTTATGACTGGTCGTTCGAGAACGGGGTCAGACCACAGCAGGGGTTACATCGTTCCCAAGTCCTCAATTCATGGGGAGACACGCGACCACTGCGTGATATTCGATCGATGATGGGTCGGGAAGGTACTGAAGAGCGGGGATGGAGGAGGAAATATTGGGAAGGTGCCGATGCTCATTAGCTACCCTGATGCAGTTGAAGTGCGGAGCGCTGCATCCTTTGAAAGTACCCAGGTAGCTAGAATGTCAAACAGGCTGATTCCGCACACAGGCCACGAACCAGCTTCCCATTGACAGTCAGGCAAGCAAGACCCCTCAGGGGCTTGGAAAGATGGCGGTAGGAACGCAAGATGGCGGCCGCAAATGCGTTGCCATTGTCGGGAACCGAGTCCTGCGGCAGCATATTTCAGTAGTATTTCCCTCCCAGCTCCGGGCCCTTGGAGATGGCCTGCGATTGACCTGGGATTGCGGAAGTGTCCCAAGGGGCGGAACAAGGACCGAAACCGAAACCGCCCATCAAGGAGGACTGGCCACGTCCGTGTCGAGCCGAGAGGTAGACATTGAAGGTCGGTGCATGGAACATTAAAAGAAAAAAGACATGATGCAGGTGGAGATTGGACGACGAGCCAACAGTTTGAAGCAGAGAATGACAGCAAATATGCACAACAGAATGGGCATGAGCGGAGACCACGGAAGCACACGCCCCTCCTTCGTCCTGGAACTCGGGATCCATGTCACGATTTGCTTGCACACTTGGCGAATGATTGCACACCGATCGAATCTGGCATATGGGTGGGCATCGGCACTTGGGTACCTGGGTGGACATCTGTCAGCGTCGGGCCTTTCCAATACAATTGAGTACCTCTGGCAAATCGTTGGTGCGGCCATGCGACAGGGCTTGCATCCAAAAGAGCCCAAGATGCTTCATGGTAGCCATCATAGCTTCAGCCATCATAGCTTCATTGTTCGTTTGGTCAACAGGGAGGGCGTCTGTACTGCTCTGTGGATCTCGGCCGATTCCTTGCAGTTTGGGAAGGAGCAGTGGACATGGAGGCTTGGGTTTGCCTTACCCCGTCTTGTGCGGGATATTAGGTCAATACCGATGCGAGCGCCAGCGTAAATGTGCAGATGAACATTCAAGGCTAGACGAACATGGCAGCGTCTCCCGGCCCTACTGTAGGTGCCGGGAGGACTAGGTGTAATGTGGCCAAGGCACCGATCCTCTCATGACCTCATGGTCCATTCTCTTCCATGCTTCGAGGCCCAAGTTGCAACCAGACTGGTTCTGTCGGTCGTCACGCGGCCTTTTTGCCTCTACTTTTCGCAGCCGAGCGTTGAAGCGCGGTATTGATGCTGTTTTCGCATCGTCATGGAGTAAGGTTAAAAGTGGCGATCCGCGACATGCAGAGCCGATTTTGTCTTGATCCTGCTTCCTCCCCTCTTCCGTACCTAGGTAGTCATCACCAAGTGTTGATTTGTGAATTCTTCCGCCCCGTGACTCTCGACCGTCGACTTTGGGGCCAACGCCACTGCCACTGCCGCACGCCCCTCCGCATTGTTCTGAACTTCTGCCCCACCGCAAGACCCCTGGATGGATACCCCGCCAGGCACCTCCACCCTTGCATCTGGTGGTCCGTGGTTTTGCACTCCAAGCTTCCTCATCCGTGCACTGTCTCACCCTCTTCTTCTGCTCCTTTGCCCTTCCGCCATCCATCAAGTCCATCTGCATGCTCAGCGTTCCTTGTGTCTTGCTTGCCAGAGTCAGAATACAATCGAGCGAACCGCGACGCGTGCACCAAACTAAGCCTCGATCAGCCAGCCAATTTGCGCCAAAGCCAAACGCCGGCCCCCTTCCATACGAGTACGACTAAGCACCACGAATTTGGCGCCCATTTTGCCGACCGCGACAACGGAGCTTCATCGTGCGCCGCCTGTCTGTCTCTCGTCTTGTCTGCTTTGTTTTCTGAGTTTCTCGGTCGGGTACTAACCCAGTAGAACCGACACAACCTCCAAGCCTCATCCTTCGGACATTTTGTCAAGTTCAACTTGGCTCCCGATTGAGTCATTGGATGTGTTTGCTGTGCGGCCTCGGCCTTGCGTCCATCCTTCGTTGTTCAATTAAGCCTTCCACTTCCCTGAATCCGGTTTCTGCTATCGGTGAGGGTTTGATTCGATTACACTGCATCTCCAACTTCGTGGAACGCGGCCGGCCGCAACCACGCGCATTGCCAGCATTGAATTTTTGATCATACATTCCACATTTTGCACGCACGCGGAAGCGCACACACCTGCACATACGCACCCCCTGCCCTTGTCTGTGACCTGTCTTTCCTGCATACCGTCGTATTTACTCTTTCCCAATTAGAACGTCCCACATGTTTCTGCCTAGTATAAATACCACGGGGGAGGACCTCTACGAGGTTGTGGTTGAGACGCCCTGGTTGTCAACAATCTACTCCCCCGGCCTTCAACAAAGCTTGACGCGGATTCCTAGCGTCATGAAGTTCGTCAAGTTTGCCTCGGCGGCTGTTCTTGCTGTCATTGGTGGACAGGTGGGCGCCGATTCTTCTTTCACTCCAGCTAGGCCTCCAGCTGTTCCTCTGGCTGTCCGTAATCCCTATCTGAATGTCTGGCTTAACGGGCAAGAAAATGGTCCTCACGGAATCCTCCCTGGGCAATGGCCCGAATTTTGGGCGTAAGTTCTGCCCCCCAGCCGTGACCTCAAATCACACAAGACTTTGGCACCAAGATCACCGGAGTGCAGTAGCTAATTCTCTAATTCTCTGCCGTGTACAGAACCGGGATCCAAGGATGGCAAGGCTTCGTCAAGGTCGACGATCAAGTATATAACTGGATGGGTGGTGCTCCCGGAGCTCCGAATGTCGACCAGTTGAACTTAGAGTATACGTCAACTCGTAGCATTTTCAACATGTCCGTTGCTGGGAAGGTTGACATGAGAGTGGAATTTCTGTCGCCTGTCTACCCAGACGACCTGAGGCGCCAATCTATCCCCTTTTCATACATCAATGTTGCTGTTAAATCTCGCGACGGCAAGCCGCACAGAGTGCAAGTCTATTCCGACGTGTCGGGAGGTCAGTCGGCGCCCCTTGGCTCTCTTGACACTCGTGGCTGTGATATGTTCTGCTGACGTGTGTCTTCTCAGAATGGGCATCGGGAGACGCTGGAGCAGTGGTTCAGTGGGATACTTCATCCAATTCTGGCGTGCGTAGCCACAGGTTCTGGAAACAGAAACAGACCGTCTTCCAGGAGGATGGAGAAAATGCAGCTTGGGGCACTTGGTACTGGTCCACTGGTGACCAGAGTGGTGTAAGCTACAAGATTGGTGCTGACGTGGATGTACGCGGGCAATTTCTCAACAAGGGATCTCTGGACGACCAGGTTGACAACCAGTTCCGTGCCGTCAATGACAGGTGGTGAGTCAAAACACTGCTGCATGGTGACATTTCTGGGAACATTGCTGACCGAGGATCAAAGGCCTGTCTTTGCGCTTTCACGTGATTTGGGCACTGTCAGGAGCAGATGGGCCGAGACTGTCTTTACCATCGGAGTGGCTCAACAGGAGAGTATTCAGTGGGTTGGTCAGGCCCCAGAGCCCCAGAGCGTACCGTCTCTATGGACTGCATACTTTGACGAGAGAGACCTAGTCACATTTTTCTACCAGGACTACGACAATGCCACGCATGCTGCCAATCGACTGGATCTTCGTATTCAGAGAGACTCTGTTGCTGCTGCTGGCCAGGACTATGCAACAATCACCACCCTGTCTGTTCGACAAGCCTTTGGTGCCCTCGCATACGCAGGCAGCCCGGAAAATCCTTTAATTTTCCTCAAAGAAATTTCGTCAAACAGTGACATTCAGACTGTTGACGTTATCTTCCCTGCTTTCCCCATCCTCTTGTACTTGAACCCGAACCTGCTCAAGTATCTTCTTGAGCCTCTTTTGCTCAATGACAGATACCACTATCCGAATGACTTTGCACAGCACGATTTGGGACGCTTTCCCAGGGCCCTTGGCTACGCTGATGGCAACGATGAACACATGCCTCTGGAGGAGTGTGGCAACATGATCATAATGATGCTTGCCTATTCTCAGTTGAAGCATGACAACCAATATCTTTCGGACAATTGGGATTTGCTCGTCAAATGGGCTCAGTACATGATTAACGACGCCAAGATCCCTGCTAGCCAGCTCTCTACGGATGACTTTGCTGGCCACCTTGCGTATGTCCAGCCCAAAGTCACTTGAAGACGTGTCCCCAGTTAACCATGTATTACCATAGTAACCAGACCAATCTGGCGATCAAAGGCATCATTGCCCTGCAAGCCATGTCCGAAGTGGCAACCCGGGCCGGGCACAAGAAGGAGAGCAGCAGATACTCTACGCTGGCCAAGGAATATCTTGATTTCTGGACCGAGCATGGTGTTAATGCCGAGGCCGGGCATAGCATGCTGCAGTATGATAACAAGGACTCTTACGGTATGCGCACTGCACGCTCTTGAACATTGACCCGGGGCGAGCTAACACAAGGCGTGGCAGGTCTCCTCTACAATATCTACCCAGACAAGCTTCTAGGTCTCGAATTTATTCCCCAGAAAATCTACGACATGCAAAGTGACTTCTACTTAAAGACGCAAAAGCAGTATGGCGTTATTCTCGACACGCGCAACGTCTGGACCAAGGTGGATTGGGAGCTGTTCGCGGCCGCTGTAGCCAAGACCGAAACCCAGAACATGTTCATCTCCAAGATTGCCACATGGATCAACGAGACGCCCACCTGGCGTGCCTTCACAGACCTGTACGACGTGAATACTGGTGGCTATCCTGGGGGTCTTCAATTCACGGCGAGACCAGTGGTGGGCGGCACGTTCTCGCTGCTTGCGCTGAAGAAGTAGACGAGCACAAATAGTGTCGCGATTTAGCAGCGGACTGGTCCTTGATTGAAGCTATCTATCGAGGAATTGAGGCCTTTTTATAGCTGATGATGGCCTCTTGGTCGCGATAGTTGCTTTTTCTAGGTCTCGGGTTAAAAGCGGCCCTAGCAAGGGTTTCCAGGGACTCTGACTACCTAGATAGGCGTAAAAGGGGTCACTGGTGCAATTTGCAGGTCCTTCAGGGGGGACCATGATTATCAACATGATGAATCAATTCAACTGAACATGTGCAGCATGATTAATTTTGGATCTGGCAAAATATATTTGCCCACGAAGAAGTACACAGTAATATACTAAAGTATATTTTCGTACAGAGCCCCCAGGTACCTGATCCGGTTCAATACTTTTTGTCTCGCACTGCAACTCCCTTTCCCGCTGTGCAAATTGCTCTTCAGCCAACGGCTTGCCGACTCGGTGAGTGGCACACGCAAAATAACGAGTCCCGCCAGACACAGTGATCCGAAAGCTTGCGCGTAATACGGTACAATGGGCAAACACGTCTTGGCTGTGTCACGATGTCATACTTTTGGTCTACATAACAGCAAGCGGTGCTTGTGCGATTCTGAGACTCGAGGCCGCGACTGCGAGTAGTTTGCCCGCTCCCAAACCACCCGCCAGCAAATGACTACCGAGTGAGTGTCTTGTAGTCTGACGTGCGGGCACACATGGACTCAAATATTTCAAGGGGGCCGAATGTATGCACCGGACAGGGACCAATCAGCACAAGGCGGTATATTATAAAGCTTTGATGAATTCTCTGGTGCTATTCTGCGTTGGACTAGTTGTCTTTCCACGCCGTGGCTTCCCCCGTTGCTTCTGCATGACTTGAGCTGTCAGCAGCCGTCAGTGTCTGTCCTTTTCGTCCCTGGCGCCTCTACTCGAGATCGTCGCAGTGGCCCACGGCAAAGAGATCCTGCGACTTGGCGAGCAGCTTCTCAATCTCCTCGGCATAGCGCTTGGCAATGTTCTTGGCCATGCCGCTGCTGATCTTGTTGACAATGGTCTGCGTCAGGCCGCGGCCGACGGAGCTCAGGGCGCCGAGCTTGTTGCGGGTGACGCCGCACTGCCTGGCCTTTTTGACGTCGTCTACCTTGTCCTTGACGTCGTTGAAGAGGTTCTTGGCGCGCTTGTCCAGGTCCTGGACGGGCTTGAGGAGGGCCACGGCGAGGGAGAGGCCAATGGGCTCCGAGTTGTCGACAATGGTCTGGCAGCGCTGGATGGTGGCGGTGACGCCGTCGGTGGCCTCGACGACGGGCGTGATGTTGCCGTCAAACGACCTGGCCGCGTCGTCGAGGTGGTTGATGGAGGCGGTCACGTCGTTGAGGCACTTGGGGAGGGCGTTGTCGCGGGGGAGCACGAGCGCGTGGGCGCCTGGGATGGCGAGGAGGGCGAGGCCAGCGAACTTCATGATGCCGGGGGTTTTATATGAGCGGTGAGAATCGAGTTGGGGACGGGGCGTCGTGGGATTTGGGAATTTTTCCAAGCCTTTATGTTGGTAGATGGCCGGGGGCTTCGTGCGGGTTTTATATAATGCATGTTTTAGCGTGGGCGGTACGAATCTTGGGCTTGCTAGTTGGCAAACATGCTTTGTTTTGCCGCCTGTCGTTTGCGTCACCTGGACGAGGACGATCCTGTAGGCTTGGTGGTGCCGAGGACCTAGTGTCGAGCGAGGACATCTACACCGAGCTGTCAAGTGGAAAGGGGCCAACTGGTTCTCGTGCGTATGGGGCGCAACGGCTCACGCTGCAGCCAATTCTGGATGGCGGGCCGGGGTCAGACCACTAGATGCGCGTATGAGAATCTTGTCGGTTTAGCTTATCCTCGAACCTGGTACCATGCCGTCACTCTGTGTTCCGGCGCAACTTGTCGAGGGTGCAGGCACGGGTGGTGAATGGGCACTGAGTTTTCACCCATCGAGTCGCTTGAGCAAGCTGGGCCTAGCGCAGGCTGCACGAGGGAAAACGTGACATGGAGCTTCAATGTTGGTCGGATTTGTCTTGCTGCCGACGCCATCATGCCATCATCGTCTGAGCATCATGTCGCCAAGAGCGGCAAGAACACCGGCAAGACGCATCATCCATCAACCGAGGAGAAGCGACGGGACGTGAAGCGCCCGCACTCGAGACTGTGTAAGCTTTTAGCCAACACGGGCTTCCTCAACATGGCATTTGGGGAACATTTGAACTGACCACGTGTTTTCTTCCGACATTGACTGTGCAGTACACGTCCGGCACTCGCGCCAGTTTCCAGACACTTATGTGGAAATCGCGGAGTCGTGTTTCTATCTGCGGGTACGGGGTCGCGGATTGTTTTGGTCGCTGTCATATGATGACGATGCAAGCAGGACTGCTCGTGGGCATCACGGCTTGAGACTGCGGGGGCCGGTAATGTTTGCAGTCTTGCAGTTTCGACGGCTCCTGTGTTGTACCACGGCGTCGTTGGACGTCATCAGCGCATGGTGTCTAGCGCCGTATTCACACATAAGTAGAGTCGGACTTGGCGCAACGAGGGGGCGAGGTATGATATGAGGAACTGGTGGTGCTGACAAGAGTGCCAACAGGCTTCGAGGACTTTGAGACAAACTTTAAACATGGCCAATCATGAGTACTTCCCGTTGATTTCTATAAAATGATATTAGTGTACAGCTGGGTACGTAATGCTTGCATGATGCTTGCACGATCATTTGAATTTAAAAAATGTAAAAAAGGAAAAAAAAACCTAATAGCACAGCTAATGTAAACATGCACAATAGACGGCAGACTGTTTTCATCCGTGTCAAAGAACGCACCGAGACCGTTTTTAACGACCAAGGTAAAGTTCAAGGGACATGATGTGACGTCCAAGAATAGGGGTACACATCCCTGTGACGGCGTCAAGTGGCCAGCCTCACTCTGAACCCCCAATAGGCTGACGGCTAGCTTGGATACTGCATCTAGAGTTGGAAATTTTATACTCTTTCGTGCCACCCATCCATGTCTGACTTTTTAATTGACAGGATTGGAAATGACGGGGACAGCTGGCATTGATTCGTCAACTACAAGTATGCAAACCGTTGGAGAATGTCAGTACCAGACCAAGGAGAATGATGGCATCCTCTAGGCTTATTCTCCCCATTAGCCGTCTCTTTTATAGCTGAGGGCCTCGGTCACACTCAACTTGGCGTTGAGACAAGGTTCCGTAGGATAAATCGGGAGACGGGAGCTCCTGTGCGCCCTGCCAATGTATGTGGTGTCGAGACAGATGGGGATGGAGTCGTTGTAGTGACCTTTGGCCGAGTTGGGGAGAGATTTGTGAAGGCGGATGAGGATGAATGGAGCAGGTCGAATTCTGTTGTTGTGGGACTGAAAGAAGAGCGATAACGGACTATACCTGGGGTGTTGGCCTTTTCGTAATGTCTGAACGGCTATTTTCAGTGGCACGGGAGGATGCAACAGGGCGCATAGCAAAGAGATGGTTCTTGCTAGGATAAAGACTCTGGGCTTGTTTAAAGATGAGTAATATTAACTGATACTAACTGGCCAGTTACGGTCAATTGTAGTAGCTGCACGTCGCGCGAAACCTGCAACGCTAGAAGGAGACTCAGGTGCCCTCCCCCCGGGGCCGCTGCAATTATGATACTTTTTACCTGCTTGGTGATCGTCTGGTATGATAACGAATCTAATTTTCACATGGTTTCAGTCTCTTACATTATAAGATGAGGATCTGTTGGTTATTTCCAGGCTGCCTCACAAGTGCGCGGCGTTCGCCACACAGATGAATGCCTGGATCGAGAGGAATTGCCGTTCAATTACACCCACACGAGCAGGAGATATGATAGATGAATACAGCTATGCGTTTACCGATGAAACTCCTTCGTGAATACATGATGGCCGGGCAAAGAGGCACATGATGTGTTTCAAGTCTTCTACGGCACAAGTGGTGGAGGGTAAAGTAGACGGAACGATATGAATTGGAGAAATGCCAACATTCTCTCAGTCTTTTTTCATTAATGCTCAGAAGGCTCGAGATGTATAACTCATGCAATTGGCTCTCCTCTTCGATTGTCTGAACGTGTCTTTGCCGGAGCAACGAGTCATGTCGATATTCAATTGGCAGCGCAGAATCACATGCCGTGGAGGTCAGAGACTACAGTCTGGCGCCTCAAAAACTCCCGTGCCATCACGAAATACTTATTGAGAAATGGTCACCAGCGTGCAGTCTTTGCGGCTCAGCCAGTAGCACAACAACCAAAGCAGGAGATGGCCCATATGGGCGGCTTCTCCCCCATTCCGATCTCAAAGAGACCACAGTTTCTTGTTTGATGCTATCGGGAAGTTCACCATACACCTCTTCCGCGGAGCTAAAAACAGACCATAGTCGCTATTATCCCATGCAGTTACACCCCTCATTGCGGCATCAAGGTGGCCTATGGATGAGAACCCCAACAGTAAGCGTATTGAACTAGTAGGTTCCGTACTAGTCTAGTATCCAGGGTAGAATTAGTATTTTTGAATGACTTCAAGGATACAACAATCGCCTTCGCTCTGATGGACGCGACCTGATAGACTACGTGGTCTAAAAGAAAGGGTTAGGGTTAGGGTTATGGGGGTACTAAATGCATGTTATTGGAAACACCGGAGAAGTTAGTGGCAGCGGATCTGGGGTGTTTGGCGACGAGGAGCTAGCCGCAGCGAAGTAGAGTATAAACGAGACAGCGAAGCGCTTTATTACAGCACGTTCCAGGTCCCTTTAATACTAGAAATGTAATTACAAATTCTTGAATTACTTGCAGCTATGGCTATTGCCTTAAATCTCAATATCGTCCTTGACGGACAAGTATGAAGATATAAATTTCTTGGGGTTTTAACCTATTTTAATGAACTTGTTATTTATTTTTGACCTATCCGAATATCGTGCAAGCACTACATCACGTAAAGCCTAACGGAAGCAATACCATGCGGCTGGCCGCACCCAAGCCAAAGAACCGCAATAGACCACGTAATACACTATGAGTATGACGGATAAGTATATGTGGAGAGTCTGTGTAGTTTTAAAGCGATAAAGGTAAACGAACAAGAAATATCTCAATACGACGGACCAGAAGCCAGAGAAGAGAAACTCAATAGGTTAGATTTGTCATTAGACTTGCTTCCATTTGACCAGGCAACTTGAACTGCAATGTTGGCCAGTCCTTGGTATCTGTTCCATTCTAGCTAATCGTACAAAGGATTTCAGTCTTTAAAGTCGTAGAGATAAAGGGGTCAATCTTCCGCTCCACCCGTTACAAGCCAAACGGCCAGGTCTCATCGTACTCTAGAGGTTCCTCCGGTTGGTAAGTTTCAATGCCCCTTACAGGGGAGGAGCTATCAAACCATAAGAAACCATCAAACTGTTCCGGAAGAATAGCCGAAGAGTAGTGAGATCGTCTTTCCGTCTTTGGCTTGTATATGACGCCAATAAACCTCTCTAGTCGCTGCTTCATCAACTCTTTCCGCAGGGTTCCGTCACATTTTCCAGGTCTGAGGTCCAGAGCAAAGTTGTCGACGCCCGTGGCATGCATCAGCTCCTCATAGCTACCGGGTAATGCTGGCTGTACTTTCATAACTCTCATGTCACCGCCCCAACAATCTGCTGCTGCAACACTTCCGGTGTAAGTGCCACAACCTATACTCAGGCAGGATTGGCCGTACGTCTCCTTACACAGTTGACCAATGTTGATTTCACGCCGGGAAACGCCCATGCTAGTCGCCCGGGCGTCCCCAACGTGGCTATTATGTGCCCACACGATCGCTTTTGCTTTGGCACCTCGGTGCTTGAGAATCCGGCCTAGTGTGTTCGCCATGTGTGTATCTCGCAGGTTCCAGGACTCATTCAACCCATAATACATTGTCTTGTAGTACCGCTCTGCGTCTGTGATAACTCGTTAGTAATTGCTATTTGGCAAATATACTCCCCATCTGACTTGACTCACCAGCCACAACTCTCGCATTCTGTTCTGCGCTATGAAACTCGTCCCCGTCCCAGTAGACCGAGGAGTATTGAACTCGCTTTTTGAGTAGGTCCTGCAGCATATATATAACCTCTTTTTCATAGCCTTCGAATCCTGGCGTGATGGCTGCGTAGGCGTAGTCGTGAGGGTCGTCAGCCCACATCATTAGCTGCTCATACCTGTGCCTGGCCAACTTGGCCATGTCGGCGTCCACCTGGTCGAGATATTCAATGACAGCTTGCATAGAGCTGCGAAGAGAATATAAATCCAGTCCATAGAACCCGACGGATTCATGCACAGACTTGCTTTGGCTTGTGTTGTATTTCCGGAGCCACTCCACAAACTCCTGTACTTCCAAGTTTCGCCACATCCACGTTGGGAAGCGCATAAATGGTGCCTCACGTCCATCATTAGTCTTGCCCGTGGCCGTGAGACTGACGCCTTTATCGGGAAGTGTTCGGCGCCGAACATATCTATCCACAACTTCTGCGTCTGGCCAGTCGCCCTCAATAGCAATAATGTTAAACCCGTGGTGTTCGATCATGTACTTGGACAATTCCGCGCGCGCCGTGTAGAACTCAGATGTCCCATGCGAAGCATCACCCAGCAGTAATACCTTGCATTTTCCAAAGTCATCAAATGCCTTGTTATAAGTCGCGCTGTCTAGCGCAGAGTCGAACGATACGGCATTGGCCGCTAGGAGATCACAGGGTGAGTTTGGATCTGCCCTGGGTTCTTTGCCAACAGAAGTCATTGTTGTAGAAACGTCTCTCTACGTCTCATTCAAGTTGAATTTTTGGTACTCGTTTTAGTGTGCTGTTAAAGTTTTGTTAGCGTCTGATTCAAGTTGAAATTTCGAGGGTTTAGATACACTTACGTGCAGTGGTCAGAGTATGGTGGCTTGTTCTTGTTCCATATAATACTGACTTCGCCTTATCTAGAGCTTCATTGAATCATCCCGCTCGTGGGGTATTATAATTCAAAGCCGGGCGACAATTTAGCCGTATTCAGCTGTGAAGTATTTGGTGATGACTACTGCAAGACGCCAAGGCATACCAATCACTAAAAGTGTATGGAACAAAGCCCAGCACCCTCAAATGAGAACGTAGCCGTGGAATTGGTGGGAAGATTATGACGTGACATATCCGTCATGCAGCGTCTGGTCTGTTTTGTGAAACCCCCCCCCCCCCCCCAGTGCGATCTTACACGATTCACACAATCACCACTGCTCCGAATGTCCCTATTGGCTGGATTTTCAGCCTTGGTCGCAAATTGTCGCGAATGACAAGCGCCGCTGTCTGGACCGCTGGTCATAACCACATCAACAGGACAACGAATCTCGCAGAACTCGCGACGCCAGGCAAGAATCCCGAAATGGCGACAAAACTGGAGTCACGTATAGTATCCTTCTTTATCCGAGGCAGAATGAGTATTGACGCGAGAAGGGGGTAGACGACAATGGGCGAACTTATATAAATCTCCGTTCTCTTGCCCAGGCTGGAGAGTCCGTCAACCGAGTTCTTTATTCCAGCAGTGCGATACAACTTGTAATACGTGCACATGTGCTGTAAAAGGCGCTGCCTCTTATAGGAAGGCGACTTGACTGGTTGTCGAAGTCTGGCAATACTCGCCCCATATTCCAAAGGCCGACTACTTAGAATAGTGAATAGGCACCCAGTGCCCCGTAGGGTACCAAAAATTTGAAGATATTCCTGTCAGCATTCGAAGCTAGCTAGGAAGTTAACTTATGACTTCCCTTTAGTGGCTTCAAATGGTGACTCTACTGAGACTTCTGGATTCATCGTGCCTGGCGACTCAGGCATGTCTGATTCCTCGCCAGAGGATACAATGACAAGCTGTTCGGACTCTATGCGCGTTGGAACCTTGACGCCAGCTTTTCCAGGCCGCGCTCAATGTTACATGGGGGCAGAAAGAAATGGAAGTTGACTCTTTCCATTGAAATAATGCTTCAAGTCATACGTCTGCATTTAACCCTGATAGGCGGAACGGGTGAACGATAGTACGGACTGTAAAGGCGAGTAAGCTACACAGTAGATAAGGCCACCTTAGTGGCAAAAGTGGCGGAGTGGCTTCCCCCTTCAGCACTTGGGGCCTTCAGGACCAACTTGGAGTTAATAACATCTCGCCATATTAGAGAATTTACCCATTAAAGTAATTGCCACGTGCGTTCGCGACGACATGGTCTCGTCTCTAGCAAGACACAGACTCATCCCGACGGTAACCTAGCCCTTGTCCGTTTTCTGAACGATACAGGACGACGAGCTGCAGGGTACACATATAAAAAAATGGAAGATTGCTGTCGGCTGAGAACGCGAGGTTTCCGGAACGCTGTGCTCAGATTACGATAACCATCGAGTCGGTCATAGCGTCGGATCTCAGCAAATAGATAGTTAAGGTGTGTGTTTAAATCGCGCTGTTGCCCGGAATCGGGTTGAAATTGTGTCGGTCTAAAAGGATATGTTTAAGTGCCAAGATGACCAAGTGGCCTTAGAAGGAACCCTTCTATTCGATGTGGGTGACAAGGGGTTGTTTAAAAGGGCTTGAAATGGTATTCATTTCAGCTCATAATTCGCTTTGATATTAAAAGTCTTTGTTTTCTTAAGGCCTTGAAGGGCAGAAAACTCTTATTTATAGAAAGCGGCGGTGAGTAAGCGAGCCTTGGGCCCGAGGCCTCAACTATGTCTCAAGCCCTTGTGTAACTATCTCAGGTTCAAGGGTCGTCCCGTGCGTTTATTACGTGACGCCCGTGCAATAATATAGTACAAGATTTTCTAATTCTGGTGAGGGCTGTAGTAGCATTAAAGACAAAATAGTCTTATTATCAGCTTATCTAAAGTATGCTAAGAATATTCTGGTATCAAGCATTACAGCTGAAAGTTGAGTGGGCATTTTCGCTAGCAAGATAATCTAAATCTTAAGCTTGTGGATACCCTTTAGCCACCTCTCTCAGTAATCTAAATGCTGTGAATAAATAGTTTTATAGGGATATGAAAAGTCGTTAACACTTATTGGTAGTAGGAACTAGTCATTACCAGTGGATGAATCGAAAGATTGACAATCACATCTCTGTAGGTTGTGAGGAAACTACTCACATTCATTGTACTCGTACAAGAGAGCCGTGGGAAGGTTTTCTGCAATTTTGTCTACTTCTGCAGTCGTTGGACTGTAAAATTGTCTTTCGGTTCATCTACAATCTTCCATTCTTGCACCATTCGGGCATAGCATAATGGGGGCGGAGGTTCATCAATGACCCCTAAAGTATCGAGGAGTGTGAGATAGTTGATCCCATCTTCAATACTTTTCTCGACGCCCTCAATCTCCCTCAGTCTCGGAAACTTTTCGCTCTTTCAAGACCGGAGCTCATCAATGCTTTGGTCAAGATCGACAACTTTACCCAGAATATTATTGCAGATGTAAAGATACTCAAAGTAGGCCGGGGAAGCTGAATGAGTGAATTTTTTGTCTTTGGTTTGACCCGGCTATATGTGCCAAAATATGGCTCAATGACGGACCGAAAGAACATCTGCAACGAGATACCCAGGTGTGTGAGCGATGTGAAGTCGTGAAGGAAGCCGATTCCATTACAGGGTGGCTCTTCTTGACCGTCATCTCCTTTCAAGCGAGAACAGCCCTCCACGAATAAGAGTAAACTCCTCCAATACTTTTGGAAGACGGAATATTTGGCCTAGCGGGGTGATGCCCAACTGGATCGAGTAATATGTAGCTTCTCTATATTACCAACCTACTCAATGGAGAATTCTGAGTCCATCTCGTCCCATGCGCCCTCCATGGATACTGTTGGTGGTCGATGAAACATCATAGTGGCAAGGAAGTCAAAGCTGTAAAAGTCTTCCAGCAACTCATGTCCTGGCTGAATGGCGCCCATACCAACGTGCTGTCAGCTTCAATCCGGGCCTGGCTGCAACGTCTGGCTCAATTGCGCCCGGCTCGAAGCTTCCAACGGCCTGGGTCAGCAACCCGGCTACGAGCTTCCAACCCCACCGCCTGAGGAAGTCTACTATAGCAGCTCTGATGACAGCCCGGTTATCGAGTCATGAGGTTATTACGAGTGCTCGTCAGACAAGACAGCCAGGAACAGCCATTTCTCTTCGTGTCGGCGACATCCGTTACGTCCCGGAGTCGGGTGATGGGGCAGTACGTGGAAGCTGCCCGCAGCTAGCAGGCCGGATTCGACCCCTTTTTATAGACAAGCAAACATGACACGAAAGTCACTTCCAAGTCGTAACAAAGTAAATGTTGCGGACTGAGAGCCTCCGGTTTCGTACGTACGTTGTGGGCCCCTAAATTCCCTCGTACGTGTATATTACGTGTACCGTACAGCACTCCAACGTACGTACGTATGTACAACGCAATAGTGTGCAAAGTACGACATGACAATATAAGGCCCATTGTTTAAGCTTCTCGATAAAATTATTTCTCTTGTTGTGCCCTCTCTTAAACTCTACAAACTCAACATATATAATCTTTCAGAATACTGTTTCCTCAATAGTAGTATAACGATCTACTGTTGCTACTTACCACCCTGGCGGCAAGAGCGCTTGCGTGTTTCAGTTAACAGAGGCAGTTTTATCCAACCAGACAGGACCCACACTTGTAGTACACAACACATCGTCTTCTAACCAGGTTATGAAAGTCATGTAGCACTTTTATGTATCCAAAGAATCTTTCCGTTTATTTTGGCCAAAGATAAACTACTAATTTATTAAACTTTCATTAGCATACCTTGCAGAAAATCTAATTCTGTGTGGGGCTCGGGGCGGTAATAAGCTCAAATTCAATATATTCCGCATTAAACAATCTTAGGGTTATCATAAAATCTTTCTATAATTCTTGGAAGGGATTTAAAATATGCTTCTTATATGGAATTTTACGCTACTCTAATCGCCTGTTACGTATATTTGTTTTTGTCTTTGCCTTTGTCAATTGAGACTTTATACTAATAGGTGCAACATCGCATCCACGGTGAGCTCATCAGCTGTGGCCCCATGGCTGTCTCACCCGAGCGGGAGCTTTCTATTTATTTAGGTATTTGAATCTTTGACGGCTTTTCAAAACGTAGTATATTCCAGCTCTTAACTTCGCCAAGGAATGTTCATAGAACATGTTGTCTGCCAGTAATAGCACCAGTTCTACCAAGGAGACTCAAAGTAAATAATATGAGAATTCAAGTTTAAGTTACCACCCAAAACTTCCGAGCTAACCTACTATCCTCTTCCCTCATTTCCTGGTGTTCTATTCGTTTATGCTCAACTCTACTATTGGACTTGCGCCGTGGCTTCAGGGCCAGAACATTCCGATGACTACGGGCCACTACGCCCTACCCGGTAATACATACACTACTACATGACGCTCCAATAAGTCGTCAGGTGCTTATAAACAGGAGAGTGATCAAGTATAAATATCTGCTTAATTTCCCAATATTGCCTTCTCATTCACCACGCTGCTCTTCAAATCTCAAGTTACCGAGCAAAAAATAATGCATCTCACAAAGTTATTCACTCTTGTAACTGCCGCTCTGGGCGTCGTTGCTCAATACGACGACGCTCAATACGACATGGACGGCGATCAACACGACGTGGACGTGGACGGGTCTGAATACATCCCAGCCCCAGCAGTAGGTTGTCCCACCCCTCAAAAAAATGCACCCGCAGCGTTAGTGGTCTCACATCACATTGAACGCAGGCAATCGTCTATAGAAACCCAGATGATGGCAATCCGCAGCAGGTGATTACAAAGTATAACCAGTGTGTGCCGATTCATGGTCCTATGTAAGCCTAGGGAAGCCCTCGCAAAGTGGTGATGGCGTTTTTGGTTTATTGACAAAGGTCAATAGCGGGGGAAATGTGCGCTCGATTCGAGTTATTGGCGCACATCGCTGCGCCCTGCATCGGTAGGTGCCTTCCTTGACCGCTTGGTATTGATTTCGATGTTGGCTGACATCAAATGTCACGCAGGGGTCCGCAGTGTCAAGGCCCTGGGTATATCTTTAATAGGAAGCCCTTCCTTCAAAGGGTATGGCCCGTCGCCGTTGCGTCTCACTCTATCAAATGCGTTTAAGATCCCTTGAAGGATTGAATGCACCTCATTGTGGGAGCTAAAGGACACGGAAATGGGCAATGGTGGAGCTTCTAGGACGCCTTTGTGCAGGTTTTTTCCCCCGCGGCTTATTTATCGTTAGGGTTTTCCCTGTACTATCATGCGAATGCAAAGGCTTTCACATTTCCATACTGGGTCACCCACCTATTAACCTACAATGATGTGTGAGGCGCTCGACAAGTGAAGTGTGATTGGCTATATATTTCTGCGCAAAGTACTACGCGGGCTGCAAGGGATAGACTCATCCGAGGTCCTGAGAGTCCCTGCAAGAGAGATCCGTACTGCAATGCGCTGTTTTTACTGTACCTGTTGCCGTTGTAGCGGAACATGCCTCAAGCGGACAAGATGCAGCTTTAGAATGATATCTTGAAAGCGTCAGTACCTATCAATCCTCCATCTATATTAATCTACACGTGTAGTGCGCCATGAAATAACCAACAGATGACCGATGTGCAACATCTGGACCTTGCAGATATTAGCAGCCAGCTCCCAAAAATCCTCGTCTGATGAACGTAACCTGAATTTCCCCGGCTTTTGTTCTTATCGTGGTAGTAGTGACTTGACGTTTATATGCGCCAAGTGTGATGTTGAGCTTTAAGCAGTACATAAATATAGTTTCTATCACGTTTACAGCTTGGTTAGAATCAGAAACTGCTGGATAATGGAGCATATTCTTACGCTGGTTGTTACACGGAAAAAGCCCAACAGATCGTGAAGCCCAACAAAGGGGCCTCACCGACAAAGGACTTATCCGTTACACAATGAGATCACGAGAACTATGGGGCCTACTAGGCACGGGCCGTTTCCTTCATGTATATAAGACGGTCTCCCCTCGCCTCAAGGCTTAAGGAAACCAAGGACCTTTGATACCATACAAGATTATCATTGAATTGAGCCCTTTTACTCCAAGCCCCTTGAAAACAAGCCCTTGTCACACTGGTGGCCAGCTCTGTCACACGTACAAAGCCACTTCGACGGTCTCCCTTTGCCAGAGACTCAATCAAATACCCCGTCTTCCGTGATTAAAAGTGTCTCTGATGTCCAGCTACAAGTAGACAACCTCATGTCGAGTCCCTATGTCGCAAATGTTGAAGTTCTGCGATGAATTAGAGTGAGACCTAGGCTTGCATTGTTTGCTAGGATCCACATGATAACGACACCGCAGGCACAGCTTTTTAGATGTGGAATGAATTGTGCCATAGGTAGCACTATGCTACAATGAAACAATCCAGCCTTGAAAAGCCGCAGTCCTTGGGGCGCCCTGTCACCGGCAGGACAGTCTGAGGGCTTGGACCTCGTTGAAACAAACAGGCCAAATTAAGAGGCGCGAAAGTTTCCAAGTGCGAGTATCGAGTAAATGTTTTAATTGATAGTCGTCTTTCCTGAGACTTTACTTGTCGATTATACACTCAATTAGGTACATCACCTTACCTCTTGACATCGCTCCCCTTTAGGCAAGCCACTGGGGTATCCTACTAATCTGGTCTATGGGTTTCGAGCCTGGTTTCGCGTATTTATCCGGGAACTGGTTGCAAATAACTTAATGGAGAGATGGAGAATTTGAGAACAACAGGATCGAGCTGCTGTCGCCCGAAAGATAAATTGTGTTGTAACTTTCAAACTAAAAACTTTACATTGTGGCCAAACTCTTCAACTAAGATTGAAGGACCCTCCCGACGCTAGGCTTTTCCCTTGCTGCCCTCTCTGGCTTCTCCTTTGTTGCAATAATTTGTCATTTCACTTTTGCCTTTCTCCTCTCCGGCTTTGAGCCTCAATTTGATTTGTCCTGGGCCTTCTGTTTTCCTTCCTTCCCCTTCTTCTGACTTTTCCTCACCTTTTACTTCTCCTTTTTAACGGGCTTGGTCTGTGATACTTGCCGCCTTTTTCGAAGATTCTCCTTTTTCTCAAGGCCTGCCGTATTCTTTTTTATAGTCTTCTCCGCGTTTACGTGTCTTGTTCCTGCGTCAGAAGACAGCGGACCCGTCAACTGTTTTGCGACATCTTCAGAGAGAATCTTGGCCTATTATAAGTCGCTTAGCATTGTAAGCACCTAAAAGTATGTAGGGATATACTTGAGTTCTGGACCTTTAAACATTGCACTGCTGGGGTCAGCTTTGTAGGACGCCAGCAATGTCGCCGTGAGATCTTTCCGAACATATCGCTCCATGATGAGACGTGGTCTTCTGGCCATAGTTCGTATTCGAAATCCGAAGCTTCCTCCACGCATGGATGTACAGCCGAAATTTGATTTACATGCCTGTCACATAGCTTTCCCGTGATAATGGGTTCCTCAACAGTTTGGTAGTAAGCCTCCCCAGTAGGGTTGAAACGCTGCGGCGGAGGTTGGGACAAAACCGTGACGATGTCGCCTCCCGCAATATACCAAGCGAATAGAACCGAAGCCCCATGTACATATGCTGACCACGCATCATGGCCTTTATGCCGGCGAGGGCATCGCGGATCGTGTATGTCCATAAGTGGTCCCATTACCGTCGTCAAAGTCTGTAAATGGTGTTTGTCCGCCCAGCCCTGGGCAACTTCTCTGCTTATTCCGCTCCATAGAACCTGTTTGTTCCGGACGCAAGCCTGTTGAAGCTGTGCTAGTATCTGCTCAGATTCCTCAATCGAAACAAATAGCCGCGCAGCTTCATTGACTGATTCAGGAAGCCCTTCACGGATCCGGGGCTTTCGGTCTGGATTGTTCTGCTTCTGGCAAGGCTTCATTTACAGCAGATAAATGAAATTCGTTGCTGCTTGGTGCTAAAAGAACTGGCTTCGGGGTCCATACAATATATATGGTCTTTCACCAAGCGGGGTCGGTGTGTTAGACTTCAAAGCTTAAACCCGTATCCTCGTGACCACCGCCACGTTGTCATAGTAGGGGTATCCTGTAGCATGGCTGGAATATGTACGAGGGCTAAAATCTGAGGCAAGCGAGCCATCGTACCCGAATGGTGATCCAAGTTCAAAGGGCCTTCTAAACTTTAGAACTCGGTCAGAGAGGAAGAACCCCGTATCGGTATTATTTTCAGCTTCGGCCCCGAGAACAAGACAAAACTCTTTAGAGGAGCTAGTCGTCCTAAGATTGACCTCGTCTATCGTATGCTTTCATTGCGGATTATTAGCCTTATGAGTCTCGAAGACAGCTTAACGACAGTATCGGTATCCGCTCGCAGGGAAAAGAGGGAAGATGGCTTGCGCTGAATGGGCTATCACCTGTCATATTCACTCCCAACTGCGTGAAGAGACTATTGGTTCCTTCATAGTGTAATTTCGTTGGTTACAGGCACTGCAAGGGCCAATCTAGACAAAAGAGACCGACCTGCGACGTAACATATTATACCAAGGACCGTCGGAAAGACAACGTCATTATCGAGCGGTACGCATAGCAGAACCGAAAGCTTGTTGAGGGCTGAAAATAATGAATTTGGCGATATAAATGATGGATACATTTCTTCGTTGAAAGCCCTGAAATCCTGCAAATTTGACCCTTTTATCCCCGGTCAGACCCCCATCCGCCGAAAACGCCTGCATCGTGACTCGGCATTGGAGCCAAAGTTGGTCCCTAGGAAAGCAATTTTCGTGACCAAAAGCCTCTAAACATCACCTTTTAACCCAACAAGAACACCCTGGTTCTGGATTCCTCCATCCATGTCCGCTAGGAACTGATATTGAATGTGACCCCATGGAAAATGAACACTCAACTAACGGAACATCCCAATTGAACATGCTGCCCCCTCCGTGGCCTAACCTTCGTCCTAAAACCACTCTTCCCCCAATGCTATCCTCTTCCATCCATTGGCGGACCGTGGTTAATGTGTTATCGCGAATGGTTGAATTCTTCCACGCTACTTTAACGTATATAGTTATCGCTGCCGTTATATTTCCATATAAAGCTAAACCGGGATACGCGATACCAGGCTTTCCGCTGTGATATAAAAGTGAATGACTCTTTCATGATAGACTTGGGAAGTTCTTTAGAGATGGTGGTAACCGCTTGCGTGTTCAGAAATAAAAGATCAAGATTTAAAAAAGTGAATGGGGTATGGTAATAATGTCCTTAAATTATGTGATAAGGTTTTATTCTTAGTTCTTCATTAATTAGGCGGGTTAAGCCGTGATATTATATCACTTGGTCTAGCTTTACATTTTACCGTAGGATAAGAACCACTTCGCTTAGTACCCTATTATCGCTAAGTTTAAATGCAGTCTATAATTGAAAATTAAATTACTTGGTCTTTAGATTTAAATTAGCATCTCTGGTAAGCCCGTCTTTACACTTGTTCGCTACTGGGGCCATTTCGTCGTCGTCCATCGGACGAGTAGATGTTATCGCAGGCGGTGTTAAAGATCTGCTAGGCTCTCACAGGATACAGAATCGCCAAGGTCGCCATGGAAAGAATGACAGATAAAAGAAAGGGCAGGCCTGCCCATATATCGCCCAGCGAGAGACCAATTCGAAAGCTAACAGCCGACAGCGGCCCAGCACTGATCCCGCCTATATTCTCAAGTATAGCTGTCGTTGTGAATAATGCCGCTTGATGATATGGCTCGGCCAGCTGGGTAAGCGAGCTTCGCAGAACGAGGCTGTACACAGTTTCATCTGGCGTGTATGAGAAACTGGGCTACTATGCACAATTTCCAGGGGCCGCGACTGTATGCGTCCACAAGCTTGCGGAGCCTTTGGGAAAGCCCTTGGGGAGAAGGATTTCCAAGAAGGGAAACGACGGGAGAAGAAGGGGAGCGGACACAAATGTCAAGAAAAAGAAAGGAAGCAGCACCTGCGGTGATAAAGTTTCGCTGGCGAGGCCGTTTACCGTGCAAGTAAAACAAAATTGTATCCCTTTTATTTGCCACTACAGGACTCCTAGACAAGGGCGTGTGCGTATGGCAGGAGAGACCCTGGCCTTTCGCACGTGGATTGCTTTAAACTTAGGAATATGAGATTTAATAGACAGTCCGCCTAGCACATACGATCATAGCCGTTAGCAAAGTTCAGGGCCTCGTCCGATCCCCCATGATAACCTGACGAGCGCCGGATTAGTAGTTGGGTCGGTGACGACCAGCGAATACCCGGTGTTGTATGTTTTTTTGGTTTGAATTTATTAATTCATGCCTAATAAATGAAACACTAACGTCTACCGCCATAGCGCCAACCTTAATTCTCAGAGGGAAGGCATCGCCTCCAGAAACCACGCCGCATTAATATCCATTCGTTATCCCAATCGCAAATTATGTTTGCCTCCTGAGGTACCGCAGGGCCACTTCTCCTGTCATCCTGGCTGTCTACCAATGCAAGGCCGAGGACCATGGAGATATTTAGGTACCTAAGGTAGAGGTACCTTGGCAGGTACTTTGGGGTCTGGTCTGTCGTGTTGGGAGTACGGAGTACGTACGTACATTACAACGACCTTGGCGACCTGAGCATGCAATTTCGAACAAGACCATGTTGTCATGTATGCATATTCCTAGTGACCGGGTCTTCAAGCAGTCCACTCTGTTCTCGTTTTGGTTAATTCCCATAAGCCGAGGATAGTGTTGTTCAAGACCCTGTTCAAGGCATGGTCAAGAAGTTGTTTTAGTGCATGCCAAAGGCAATACGCAGAGAAGTTTTGCAGCTCCCATATACCCAAATGTACAGAGTTTCGTTGATTAGACATACCCAATATGATGCTCTACGCCGCTCAGAACACCGTATGCGGAACGAGACGGGCTCGACTCGGAAATTGTCAGGATTCCCAATGTAGAAAACAAATCCGCGCAAGAATTCCAAAGCACCTGGAGCAGTAATGACACAGTTTACATCAAAACATGGCCGACAGTAATATTAGTCAAACTGCGCCCTTCTGGTATCTAGCGCGTCTTCGCTGACGCTGCCCAGAGCACTCGGCCTCACTCTTGGTTTCATCAGCTTAATTTGCAGAGTGCTGTGTGGCATACCGAGACCGCGCACTCGTTTCTGGCGGGTTAAAGACATAGCATCTGACTGGAAGGTCCATTAAGCTTACATACAGGTAAGACTCTTTACTTTTTTAATGTAAATCCTGTCTCGACGTGTCACGCTCAAGAAATATACAATCGATCTCGGCTGATGTCTCCTTCCGCTCGTCCATGTAACGCCGCGTCATCATCTCTTTTCCCTCTCTACTTGGCATGGTTAAAGTTTTCGTCCCGTTGCTCCTCCGGCACCGTCAGAGATGGCTCCCACTGCTCCTCCTTTATCTTTGCGGATGATGCATTCTCCAGTTGGATATCGAGGCTAGCAATCCGGACCTGCCGCCTCCGGACCAGCATGCTATTCCCTCTGGACGACTTGGATCGCGCCGTTGTCGAGTTGACGGAACTTCCAAATACCCGTGGCCACATTCGGACCAGTATGAGTCGGACCGTTGGAAGACAAGCACATATGAGGCCGATGTTGATCTCAATAGTCGACCACCACGCTGTATGCCACAGATCCCAAGTGGGGTTTTCCGAGCTGTAGAAATAGAGAAGTGACTGCAGTCGCAGGGATGGATACAACTGTTACACTGCAAAATAGTCAGCGGCTGCTGCTCCAGGGCAATCAATCTTCGATTGCGAGCCCCAAGCCACGCATCTCCTAGGCTCAGGTGGGACATTCGCCAGCGCCGTCACTTACAATGTTCCCGTCAAGAACATGATTGCAGCTCCAATCTTCTTCTTCCAGTGCAGTTCCAACTTTTTAATCTGAGACAGCGGGATGCCGATCATCCACACGTCAATGCCGACACTCACGGCACCGTTGATCCATCCGAGCAAGTTGATATTGAGGCACCTTCCACCCTCTTCTTGCACGTATTGCATCCAATAAAACCGGATTGGCGCGCATTGAAATATAGAAACGATGGTGGACACGACGCCAAATGATGCGCTCAAAGCAACAGTGATCCATAACAAGAGCCTGGTGGTCTTGCCTGGGAATATCGTGAGATAAAAGCACAACAGACTGATCTTGATGCTCGTGATGAGAAAGACATACAAGATTTGCTGTATGTAGAAGTATCGGGCAAATTCGGCGATTGTGGATGGCTGCAGTGTCCAGACGTCCTTGCCCAGCCCGTAATGTGTAAGTCCTGTAGTGTTTAGAATCGTGCATGGTAGTCCGACGAGGACCGACGCGATAATGGCCCAGTCATCTGCCTTCAAGGTCCGTTGGTAACTGAAAAACCGTTTGAATACCAGTCGAGCTATCACAAGGACGACCGTCACAGCACACATGGCTATGCTTGTGGCGTTGTACTGGCCGGACCGATCCCGAGGTCTACGGTTGCAGGCTGTTTCGGTCGAGTTTTTGGTAGCTGTAGCCAAGGGTATGCCTTGTCAGCGAAATCATCTCGGGCCAAAACAGAGTCAAGGTCTTGCGGAGCTTTGCCGGCAACATACCTAATTGTTGTCCAAAATCACAAGAAGTTCTGACACACTCGGCTGCGCCATCCGGGATGGTTTGATCTGAACAGAGACATGACGTATCACGACACTGTGTTTTGGATAAAGATGCCGCCACGCAGGGAGTCTATGTGTACCCGGTGTCAGCAAGCAGTTTCCCGAGTCGCATACACATTGTGACCATGACTTGGGGCCCATTGCACACGCTTACAGCACAAGAAGGCAACCCCTCTAAATACGCACTCAGGTCGCTAGAATTTGAGGTCGAACTGGGCAGTACCGCTGTGGACAATATGGTGGTCGAAAGTATTGATGGGTCGGAAGTTGTGCTTGTGCAAAGTTTGATGACACTCGCGACGGCGAAAACGAATGGCGAAACTCGTCGCTTCATCCTGGCGGTCCGAGCACAACGTCGCAAGTATTAGAAGCAGATTTGACGCGTAGTCCAGGTTGTTCCAGTTGGTGAAATCTCGGTGCTCCTCTCCCTCATTCCCAGACATGCCAACATTTCCTTTGCCTCCCATGCGGCGAATATTCGTCCAGATTCTTTCCAACGCTGACAAGTCCTTGGAATGTTTCTCACGATGAGGGAAGAAGCAAGGAGACTCGGCGGAAGCCTGAGGAAATGCCCGCTGTCGTGTCGACTCCCCTGGTCCATGCGGGAAAGGGATCTCGTCTTTTACATGGTCGGCCAAGGGGGCCCATCCTGGTATCCCAAGCCGCGTCCGGATGGACGGCATGGTCCGCATGGACAGACCGGAAGCCTTCGGATCCACCCCCGCGAATTGTCCCAAGCCCAATTTGGTAACGCTTGAGAGGCCATGTCGACAATTCACCCAACCACAAACCATACCCATTCCCCACATGGGCATGGATAGAGCCGTCATGATGGGTCCTGGTCGAGGGACGGGAGAGTCGGGTTCGAGCGAGCGTTGCAGTTTTGTCAAAATACTACTCATGTCTTACTTCTTACGTCTATGTGAAAGGAAACGCTACCGCTATAATTGCATCCGGGTAATTCCAAAATCCAACCGCCGTGAGAGTGGAGGAGACGAGGGGGCAAGAACAAAGCCATGGTGAAGACGTGATCCTGCGACGTGCTAACGAACACGGCTGGCTGGTGGCAAACACTGGGTCCGAAGGACATATACGTGATGCCGGACATATATTACCGTCACGGCAAGCGGGGCCTAGTAATTACACGGCAAGATCAAGCGGCTCGTACCATCGCGTTCCGTTGTATCAAACAGGTCCAGTTCGAGTCGCTGCGCTAGTGTCGCTGCCAAATGTGAAGGAAATGGGGCGGGTTTCCCCAGACGAAGTGCTGTCCGCAACGTCTCGGGGCGAAGCGGACATCTCCGTAACGGTGACGATGGCGTGTTGGGCTCCATTGTAACCAGGAAGACCCTGGCAACCTTCAGGCGGTGCTAACCAAGTTTTAGTCGCGATTGGCTAGCGTACCCCGTCTGCAGAGTAGGATCAACACGGTTGGCCACAATGTGCATTTGCAGAATTTGAGCACAAGAGCATGTAGCAAGAGCATGTAGGGGGAGAGAAAATCCCGATAGCGAACCCTGTTTGGTACTATCATGCCCGATGTAGCCTGTCAATATACTATAAGTAGCAGTCACCGTCGAGTCCCGAGGAAGAAGTATCTCAGTGTCTGTGTCCTTGTAAGCGTCTTAATAACAATTCCCTACCCAGTCAAGATTCATCGGCAGACATGTGGTCGCCAGGATAATGGTAGAGGCTTGCATACCTCGGGCTTTTTCGTCTGTATTCCGTACGTGCCATTTTTACCATTGCAACCCCTTGAAATTTCCCATGTGTCCTCATAATTCTCAGCCGGAGACAAAGCCAGGTTTCCGGGTCCGATGCAAATGGGGATCAGTGGTTGTAACGAACCCTGATACCTGGCATTGGTCCGAGCCGGGAAAGGGAGCACATGACACAACTCGTCGTTCTACCATCTTTCATTATTGCTTACTAATAGATTTGAAAATAATGTGCAATGTAACAGAACTCGCCCATGTAAACTTGTTTACGCTTTGCTTGTGCTCTTATCCATTTCCGGCCAAACACAGCTGAAACTGTGACAAGCCATCAAGATGATATTGATACCTTGTCTGCGGACTGATGCCTCGGCGCCCGAAGCAGGCGCCGCCCGTACCGAATACACAGCACACACGTGGTGATCTGCACAGCCCATGAAATTGCTCGAGCTTTGTTCTTTTCGCGAATAGGGGTATAGGTAGCGCCGCGAATGCAATTCTACTCTAGAGCGGAGTCGTTGAAAATGACCGGTTTTTTTTTTGTTTTTTTTTTTTTTTTTTTTTTTTTTGCTATTTCCACCTTGTGGTTTCTACGAGCCGAGATCGTTGGGGACAAAATGCTTGTTCCTGTTCAGCACACCTAGAGGGCCGGCTACGCAGCGTTACAACGGCGAATTGTTAGTGCCAAGAATCTTGATTCTGGAGATGGCAGATCTGCCAGTTTGTTCAGACACGTGTGTGGACAGGTAAAAAAATTAGCCGAAACATGAAACTGTTTTCCGGATGTTGATGACACGCCCATTATTTACGGTGGTGTCCCCCTTTACTGGGATCTGCCAGGGGGCTTCATCCAAAGTTCACTATTCAGGCATACGAATCATATGACACGTGCCCTCTTTCCCCCCCCTAAAGCTTTTTTGACATGCTGTCGGTCTGTCGTAGTCCGGGGAATTTGGTCCTTGGCGCCGGGTCGGGATTCTCTGGATGGCTTGTCATGTCGAGTCATATCACGAGCAGAGCCGAGACTACACCCCTCGGCCCGCCAGTTACGTGAGTGTATGCAGATTTAGTTTGAACCTGATTACCTTGCGAATTATTAAATTTCCGCCACTTCGTCACCTTGATGGCAGTGTCCTGCGCACTTACCCGTAGTTAGCAGCGGGCGGGAAATGAAGTCTACACTAATGGTTACAGGTACTCCATCTAATTGGTATGGTCGCTGGGACGACTACTGTGTAGATGGACTCGGACTTTGGTTTCGTCGTATTACGATATGAGTCTGTGGATTAGGGTGGCTTTGAATTGCTATATGAGAGGGCAGGGGTTGGCCAGGGGCTAGGCATGCTGTTTCAGCGACTTTTTGTCTCCAACTGTATTCATGTTGCATTAGAGGTCTATGCTGTCAGGTCTTGGATCCACCACTTGGACGGATTTGTGTAAATTTGCAGATCGAATTTAGGCCGGAGAGTACTCTGCTTCCTAAAAAACCAGGCCTCATTGTCGACAACCAAGGTACTGGTAACGTAGGACGCGTCAGTATTGGATTGCCCACATTCAAGTCAGCCGGGTTCATATGACGGGAAAGCTACTTACACCTCGCCATTCACAATTAGTTCGTTGGTTCTGGACTCTATCTAACAAGGCTGTGGTTATTATATCTCGCAGTTATGGACCAAATGAAGTAGCGGACTTGGGCCTCGCTTGAGACTATCTAGCTATGCCATTGGGACCGTCTTGCGCATTTAAGCTAGCTGCATATAGTCGCTCTTCAGAATCTTAGACTACAGCTATGATGCAGCGCTGCTTTTAATAGTTGTTGAGATCATGCTCAGGTAAAAGTGGTACGTGTACTCAAGCTCACTCCATCGCCAGTAATAATAATATCTGGAACTATGCTTTTCGAGGAATTTTAGAATTCAAGGAGTTCCCTGCCTCTATGTGAAGTCTCCCAACAGTTTCCAGTGAACAAATCTTCGGATATAGTGAGGAACGGCGCCCTTATTCCGATTCCCCAGGAAATCACCAATGCCGTCATCGGCTGGGAGAAGCTGTAAACACGGATAAAAAACCTTGTAAACCCCTGCAGCTCAGAGGACGTATCAACCCTGCATTAATGAACTGCTTCAACATGCCACCCACTCTGCCTGCCGCAGCAACTTCCCTTCCCCAACCATTAGTGAAAACTGCGCCAAAAGTACCCAATGATGGACAAACACCATACATCTCCTGACTGTACTGTCTCAGAGGCAGGTCCCGGAGTTCAGCAGCAGCATCCTAGCCTGAATAGCGCTCAAGAGCAAGAGCCTCCTGCTGCCACGATAAAGGGCTCAGATTAAACACACGGATATCGATACTGTTGGCGTCGACTTGCACATAGAATCTACCAGCTTGATTTGGACGGTCAATTTCTTCAGAGTCTTCAGGTGTCCCGAGGTTTGCATCTTGGCCGAGAATTGTACGAAGCCTATGAGGTAATTCTGTCGCAACTCCAAGAACAACATCGTCAAGCTGGCCTACGCTTAAACCGTGTTCTTCAAGGCCCGGCACATGGAGGCATGTGATCGACTTCCAGTCGCGAGGATTAATCTGTCGCACGGGATTGTGTGTATTTGTTCATTCGCTGTTATTGCATCCAATTTCTCATCCTGCGCGTTGATATCGTTGCCCCCGCATATATGAAATGCCGGCATCACTGGAGAGCTCTTGTCGAGTGGTGAAGACATAGCTTTGGGGTCTGCCTCTTACAACCTGGGCAATAGTACTAGGCGTAGCTCGAGAGAAGTGACAAATTTTTCTAACCTTCCTGTATTCTTTTCTTCAGATTTTGTATTGCAAGTCCCGCAGCTACGAATTTGTATATACTAGGTTAGTACTTGTATATCACGTTACCAAGCATCTACCCACAGATCATGTTCAGTTGGAGCTATGATCAAATTGTAAGATAGCTTTCACCTAAATGACCAATATTCGAGACAGAACATGGATATTGCGTCAATTTGTTTTGTATTGTCTCCGTGTCGAGTCCCCCAGACTTGTCAACGCAGTCCGAAGTAAGTTATCCCAGCCGGAGATAACCGGCCAAGTATATGTATATGTTTTCAGACGAGAGTACTACTTCTGCGTGTCTTTTGCAACAACAGAGTCCCACTACGCAAGCTATCTTGTCCCCTCCGTAGTGACATGTACAATGAATAGCCCTCGGGCATAGGTCTATCCTGTTATATGCTACCGCTTAAACATGCAAGAACACTTAACAGGTACCAAGAATTGTATTCAGCTTGCGGCCGGCCCTGCAATCTTCTCTGATTGTGTGACTTGTTCCGGACCTTTGGGAGCAAATAGGGGTCGGTCGGGCACTCCCTCCCCTCTTACACTTGACAGACATGCATCAAGAAATCGCGACACAATTGGCAGTACAAAAGCTAGCCGACGTTATGACAGCTATTATTCTATCTTCTTCATCTCAATGCCTACTCATCACTCATACGAGTGCTACTAAGCTATTATTCCCTTTTCTCGCCTCCAAAACACCCCATAAGAGTGCCCGTCATTCCATTCTGGGTGACTTTCTTACCCATCGTCAGAACAGTTGAACAAAGTAAAGTCTTTAGAAAATACCTTCAATAGCCGTGGTTTGCACACATCGATGTGGAAATATGGTACGGGGGCAAGTGGGCTGTGCTAGGCTACAGAATCCCAAGTAGAGTACAGAACTGTAAAAGAGGGAGGATGTATATCAAAAGAGCGGAAATTTGAGAACATACCTTACTCTGTGTAGGGCTTTTTGGCGACTGAATTATCTCGAACCCCACAACGCGCTGAACACTCTATCATGGAGTCATCAAACCGGGTCTACAGTTGCCAACGTCCTGATTATGAACACACGGCACCTTGTGAAATTTGTGATTCAAGGCCAGCCTCGTGCCACCAGTGAGAGCAGCATCATCCAAGGCCTTTTCCTAGAACATCGTATCCGAAACTATGGACAGGTATTAATAAGAATGGACCTCAAGGTGGGTGCTCCAGGCACTTCGGTATCCTTTCCCACCTGAGATATATTGACGTTGAAGTTGCAGGTGATGAAATCTGAGGATAGCCCATTTGAAGCGACAGAAGATAGCTCAATGGTAGGCTACTAATGTCATCGTCTTTCACTTTCTCATTGCGAGCAGTGCAAGAGGACAACACATTTAACAGTCGACTATAGAGATGAGCTGGTAGAGCTTACGACGAATATGCCCCTTAAAGATATCGACGGGCCTCATTGACTGCTTGACCGTCAAGTTCCTGTGAGGAGACTAAGCGTTTTTGCAGAAAAACAACTTGGGGACAACTTAACAACCACGTCTGCGGCAAGCCACGAAAACACCATTTTACCCTACTATTTACCATGTACCTGTTGGCGAAGAGTCCGGCCAGTGTGTAATTGCGACACCCGTGACATGCTACCAAGGGTTATCTCCCATCGCACCTAGGCTGCGAAGGAGAATCTTCATGAGAAAATCCCCGCTCTTGGGATGCCCTGCAAACGGTGCCTTGTTACGGTAGTCCTGTACGAGGGTCCCCGACTGCTACCACCCATCTGTCAGCTAATTAATCACCGAGCGAAAAGGTCAATTGCTCTTGACAATGAGAAAATTATACCCCAAGGCACATATGCTGGCTATTATTGCTACTCAACGAACCGAGACCCAGAGACTCGGGGCGCTGACTCTAAACAGTTCCGTCCTTAGATGGGGCACGGCTAACGAAGAAGGCCAAAGGTCGTATCGCCTTCGGCGCAGCCGTGCCAAGTCCCGTTTTTTTCCACGATGGTGAACGAACTTGCCTTGGTGAGAAGTATCCCTTGACCCAGATGAAGGTAATTCTTTTCGTTCTGATGACAGAATTCCAATGGAGCCTAGATCCTGCATGGCTTGAAAGAATGTCCCCGGTAGGTCCCAGTCCTGTTTTTTTTAGTATATTGTGCGACCAAGTAATGTTTCAGACAACACCGCTGCATCATAAATGGCTCCAACTCATTTGGGAATAAACAACGTAAGAAGTAGCTGATTAAGCGTGCGAAGAGAAATGTCAGGACTGATTTGACATGGAGGAGTGACTAATGAGATGACACAGGACGGCTCGCTACAGAATAGCTACTAGGTAGGATCGTCTAAGTAGCTGTATTAGTCTCTGAATTGTCTCCGTAATACGCGGCTTGGGTACCCCTTTTGTGTCCAATGCCTCCCTCATAGCTAGGTCGTAGCTAAACGCTATAAATGCCTCATATAAATCTCCCAGGAGGTCCCGGATGCGTTGTAGGTCTGTACGTTGGTTTCTCACGATTGGTCTCTGACAGGGACAGAGATATGCGCTGTTAGTTACAATTTACCGAATACGGCAGTTCGCTAGCAGCACTATCTTCATGCGGAACTGTAGTTCTGTCCGAGAGCCAGAAAACGTAACTTTTATGTCGATTTTGTGGACTACTATTCGAAGTGCCGTATCCGATACATTTCATCAACAAAGAATTGTCAAGAGGTAGGGACAATGTTGCCTGATCAGGTAGTTGTATAGGGTCCACCCCCCCAAGTTTCCAATTTTACTCCAATAAGAGACCTCGTGATACGCATTGATGCTCGGTGTGGCACAGGTCTAGTCTGCTCGCAAGCCCGTCTCATTGGATACGGGATGCCAAAGCACAGGACACTTCACGATGTGTAAGCTACTTAAATAGTTGGCTTCCTTGCGTGGCTGATTCGACTTGCAACCCCGCGCAGCGCCGTCGCGTTACGACTCGTGATCAAGTTTCTCTGACCATGGTTGCGCCAAGGCGGCATCGTCTGAATCGTCTGTATCACTTCGTGTGCAGCCTGACACTGGTCCAACTAGGCATCGCTGGAACCCACTTGGCTCAACAAAAACCCGTGTCTGACGGACATTCATCTATTCGAAACCCATTCGATGAGAACTTTGGGGCATTTGCCAAAGAGACGCTGAATGAATGGCATGTCCCCGGGCTGTCTATTGCCGTGATTGACCATGACCAAGTTTTTGCAGAGGTATATACTTCGCCATGACACGCTGGAACCCCTTGCTGATGCAGCACCAGGGCTATGGGATTGCGACTTTTCCAGACACCCCGGCTACCCCAGAAACAATATGGTACGGTGCTTCCACCACGAAATCTTACGTGGCTGCCGCAATGGCAGCAGTGATTGACTCAAGAAACTACTCGCAATTGACTCGTGGATGGTCGACGCCGGTCTCATCCATCATCAGGGATGACTTTGTGCTGCAGGATGAGTGGGCAACGGCGCATGTTACTCTTGAAGACGCCGTTAGCCACCGAACCGGTCTCGGAAGTCTTCACTTTTCGAGTTTGAGGGTAGAGAACGGCGTCCAAGTTACCCCAAGAGACGTTGTTCGTCGTTTGCGCCATCTGCCTCTTTTTGCGGAGCCGCGTACGACGTATGCGTACTCAAATGCCATGTATGTGACGTTGGGGTATGTCCTGGAAAGACTGACGGGGAGTCCTCTCGCCAGGGTCCTCGGAAACTTGATCTGGGAACCACTAGGGATGAGGTCAACATATTTCGACCTGGACGATGCCATCAAAGCACCGGAGCATTTGGCCTCGGGGTATAGGTGGGATCCCAGTCACGGCAACTATACGGAGATGCCATACATGGTCGTCACAGAAGTAGGCGGTGCTGGTGCCATCTTTTCCAACGTGCTCGATTACGCCAAATGGGTAAAGTGCCTGCTGTATGAGTCCGCTCCATTGTCAAAGGCAGTTCATAAGGATGTCAAGACGCCCAGGTTCATCACGAGCCCGCTGCCGGGTAACGGGTTTGACTCGGTTCTGTACGGGTTGGGATGGGAGCGCACCTTGATGTACGGGCACGTCGTGTACCAACATAGCGGTGGTATGCACGCGTATGGCGCCTACGTTTACTGGCTGCCGGAAATCAAGTATGGCGTTGTTTCATTTGCTAACACGGCGGTCACATCAAATGTCGCCGAAATTGTTCTCGCGACAAGATTGATTGCGGATAGGCTAGGCATCCCAGAGGAGAAGCGCTTCGACTACGCGGGAAGGTAAGTAATCCTTTGCAGGATGAAACGCCATGCATGTGTGTAAATCAGGACTAATGACTTGCTGTTAGTGAGAGAGACCAACTAGAAGAAGAGATAGAGTGGCTAGAGCACGCTCTCGACAACCTCTATCCGAATCGGCCAAAGACACCACTACCTCCAACTCTGAACACAAGCCAACTCGCCGGCACATATTTCCACCCTGGATTTGGGCTAATTAGGCTTCAGGAAGAGACAGACCCTCAGAACCCAAAGGAAAAGGTGTTGAGATCGGATAGAGAGGAAGCTTCATGGGATCACAAGTTTACATTTCACCATGTAACGGGCGATAACTGGATGATCCGAACGGAGATGTATACTATCTTCCGGAATACTGCTTTCAGGAGTCAATTCAAGATCGGCGTTGATGGACAGACTGCCGGGTTAGAAATTGAGTTTACCAATCGCGGAGCAGAAGTTGCTGAGGCAGTGGTGCTATTTGATAGGTTGAAGGAGTGACGAAGAGTTGTCGGAATAGACTGTAGCAATAGCCACATAGAAATGGATTACCCTGTGTCGAGATTGGGCACGAATGGATGGTGGCGTGCAAGAACGCATCATCGATGTCACAACATGGTGACGCCCAATTGGCTTTGGTGTTTTGCCCGATGTTTCGTCGTGTCGATGGTCGGAGTCTCGGCTGCGGGCGGCGCTAACAAGAAACGAGAACTCCGCAGGTTGACAGCCATGTACACAGTAAATGAACGGGCTGATTTACCAAGGTCTAGGTACTTACCTAGGTATCTACTAGTTAAATATTCCCCCACAAGCTACGGAGTACTCCGAAAACATACGGACGTCCCAGTTCACACTGTATATATGCAGGTGTGGTGGGCGAAGACATCTGGATCGACTCACCACGGCAGGAAATCACGTGTTGGTCACTTCAAAACTGTGTTCTGCCTAGCTCTCCCAGCCCTTCCCCGCTCTGGCAGCCAATCAGGGGCCTTCCATTGCCCAATGATGGTGCAGGGGGAAAAGTTCGTCTCGTGCCATTGGCATCTCCATCATTCGATTGCTCTGCGTCTGTGAGCAGAATCGCCTCCGTGCAGTCTCGCCGCCTCGCTCTTATTTCTCCCCCTCTTCATCCCTTGCCATCCACTGGCGTCTTCGTGCATTTTTGTCTGCCATCTTAGCAGCCAGTCTGTTCGATTGGGATTCCTTTTCCCACACGCAGCGCATTTCATCAGCCTTGCGACGGTGCTGCAGCGAGGCACCGAACTTGGCTGAATCTCATGATCAGCTCCGAAGTCTCCGAGTGAGCTCGAGGGCCGCACATATCAATCAGCGACCGGCGAGATCCATCAAGATAGCGTTACTGCACCTGCGACTTCTCTTTTCTCGCCCTCACCAAAGACCTGCCACGCCGGTGAAAATGGTCCTCACACACACGACCGCGCACACCTACTTTCATCCATTCCCGACCGTCACCCTTGCGTACTTCCTCCGCTACTCTTCTCCTAAGCTCAATCCCTTTGCCGCCCATGTGTTGAGCACCGATACCATCTCCAGCTACGTCGACCCTGAGACCCAACGGCTCCACACTACCAGAATCCATTTGAAAAAGAGCCGTATGCCCGGCGCAGTCTACAAGCTGCTGCCGGCTAGCGTCACGGGCGGCGGCAGCGGCGACAAGGCATCGTATATTCTTGAGACGAGCGTTGTCGACATAAAGGAAGGATGGATGCAGACCGAGAGCCGCAACCTCAACTTTACTGGTGTCCTCTCTGTTATTGAGCAGCAAAACTTCAAATTGCCGGCTGAGAAAGTGTCAAGCGAAACTGATGTGACAACGTCGGTCATCTTCCGGTCGAGACTGGGCGAAAAACTCCGGGGAAAGTTTGGTCAAGCTCAGCAGGAAGGCGGTCTGCTTTCTGGCTTCATCGGCGGCTGGGGTACGAAAGGCGTCCAACGCAGTATTGAGAGCCTTGCTTCCACCAAGACTCTCGACCAGCTTGGCAAGAGCCGTGACGGCATGCGACTTGTCCTTGAACGAATTCGCAACAACGGTGTCATCGGGGTGCTGGAAAGCCTCCGACGAGAGCGCCAACGACAATCATTGGGCGCTTGATCAACCCCAATTGTAACACTGTATATGAATTGCTGGATTGTGGGAAGCGATCAAACCACGACTAGCCATGACAACCTTTTGACGACTACGGATTCTGTATCCTTATTGTATAAAATCTCATCTCCCTTTAGCCAGGCGCTTAGTGTCTTTTCTTGGGTTCGGGTACGGGGGACAAAGCTACGTGGCGAGTAGTTGGAAAACGCAGACAAGCTCTGTAGTGGGTGTTGTAAGGCAGTGGAATAACGGACTGCACAGAACTTTGAAGGAAAAATTATTAAAAACATACATTTTATACTATTTTGTCTATCATAAGTGATGTCGCTGGGATTCCTCCAGTCAAATTGTAGACCGGACTTGCTGCATGCAATCTCTGTGCTTGAGCTTCCCTTTACCCCTCGCCACCCTTCCAAAAAAAAAAAGGAGAGAGAGAAAAAGTAAGAAAGAATTCCTAATTGAATGTGGAAAGAACGGAAAGGAATAAAAGAATAAAACAAGGAAGAACTAAGGGACAAAAAGAAGCACATGACGAGCCAAATCCATCTCATTCCCGCCAGGCTGGGGGTGGGTGTGCCTGTAAAATCGAGCATAATGGCAGGCACACGTGGGGTCGGGCCGGCTAGATCTCCCAACGTAAGCAATTATCGATCAGTCTTCTGCCCTCCAAGGTGGTTTATTTTTTCCCTTGGCGGGGTACCACGCAAGCTTCTATATCTCTCCATTTCTTACTTCCTGCCAAGACTTGCAAAAAGCAGCGGCGGCCAAAATGCCTGAGCCTGTGTCGGTGCTGTTCGTCTGCCTGGGCAACATCTGCCGGTCCACCATGGCTGAGGGCATTTTCCAAAGCCTAGCAAAGCAGCCGCAGTACCAAGGCAAGATTGGGCGCATCGACTCTTGCGGCACAGGTAGGTGCCCGAGCGCGAGCCGATGCGGGTGACGATGGGGTTGCGAGTCCTGTGCTGACACGAGCCGTTGAAGCTGCTTACCACGCGGGCGAAGACCCGGACTCGCGAACCATGTCGACGCTGGAGGCTAATGGGATTACCGACTACGAGCACGCCGCTCGCCGGGTAAGTTGGGCCGTTTGGGGATCCCGACGTCTGATGCGGTGGGCTCCGTGACTGATCCGTGACGCATCTACAGTTTAAAACGACGGATTTCGAAGTGTTTGACTACATCTTTGCCATGGACCGATCCAACTTGTCTGATCTCCAGCGCCTGCACAAGGGCAACCCGGACACAAAGGCCAAGGTGATGCTCTTTGGGGAGTTCAGCGGCACGGGTAAGGCCGAGGTGGTCAGCGACCCTTACTACGGCGGACGGGACGGGTTCGAAAAGGCCTTTGAGCAGTGCAGCAGGTTCTCCAAGAACTTTATCAAGGATGTTATTGGCGAGTAGGGGAGTGGTTGGGAGAGGAGTATTTACGCTGTGATACCCTGGGGTTGGACGAGCTGGTGGCCTGACCTGCACACCGAGTAGACAAGATTGGTGCTTGATAGAGCAGCGAGAGACATGATGGTACTCTGAAGAATAATGACAGATGATGGCGGAGAGTCGCACAGGGGGGAGAATAGGAAATAATGCTGAGCCAGTCTTGGGGAATGCTTACGGTGTAATAATGACGGACATGATTTGATGGTTGTCATTGGTCCCTGAAGTGTAGCCACAGTCGGACGTATTGATTGAGTGCGTGCGTGCAGCCAACAAAATGGGATATGGAGCCAAACACAAGTTCAGCTGGCCTCGGGACTGGTATGGTCGAGGGCACTTTTTGTTGGCGTCAGCCTAGAAAGATTACGGCTTCGCGATGCTTTCGTCTGGTAGGGCTGGATCGGAACGGGACCCTTCCAAGCGGGTTTTGTGGCATCGCATGGGTGGCGCCATTGGTGATATCAAGGTTGGCCATGGCTTTTGGCTTGCAAATATCCCACCGATGACAAGCGTCGAGCAACATCAGTTGACGTGCAACGCACAAGCTATGCACTTTCGGCCGTCTGGCGAGCTTATTGGCAGAGGGCGTGAAGCTTTGAACTGGCCACGGGGCAGCTCAGCGACGCGCGCGCTTAGAACCTGGCAGCCTGGGAATGCGAATGCAGGAGGGCCGTGGTGGTGAGGCGGGCGGGAGTGGTGCAAACGCTCATCCTTGCAGTCGCGATTCCGCAGCGCTTTCTTGCTTGTTGATGTGATGTGACGGATAGACGGTTCTATGCGGGCGCCAGATTTGAAGGACCAGACCGGACGATCAAGCCTTCAGCAGGGGAGCCAGTCAACTGGTCCTGCGGCAAGACGGCGCATCAATCCGATCCCACTTGTCAACCCGTCAATCTCAGCGCAGGCGCTCCAGAGTTCCACTTGGCCAGGAAAGGCTCAAGTGCTGTCCTGCAACGTCTGAACCATACGAACCTCCATCTGTCATACATATACAAAGCCTGTCCCCGCCCAAGCTTGCAATTATTTTTTATTTTTCTGTGAGCTGTCTTTGCAGGCCGTCGCCATTGCAGCTTTCTCCTGTCGGCCTATTCGTCTACCTTGGGCTTTGCGCGGTTTCAAGAGACGCAAAAGCAAGACAAAGCTCGTCACCGTCCCCCCTCTCTGCGACCCCTCCTCCCTCATCTCTTCCCCTCCCCCCCGCTTCGACAACGGCGATACAACGCGCAGCCGTGCGCGTCTAGGAAGCCATCATGGCCGATCTTCAGGGACGCAAGGTCTTCAAGGTCTTCAACCAAGACTTCATTGTCGACGAGAGATATACTGTGACCAAGGAGCTGGGACAAGGTGCCTATGGCATTGTCTGGTAAGCTGCCGTGACGCGGGATTGAGATGCTGCTACAGTCATGCTAACCCGGGCATCCCCTTTCTACTCAGTGCCGCCGTGAACAACCAGACGAGCGAGGGCGTTGCCATTAAGAAAGTGACCAATGTATTCAGCAAGAAGATTCTCGCCAAGCGGGCGCTGCGAGAGATTAAACTGCTGCAGCACTTCCGCGGCCACCGCAATGTAGGGCAACCCGCCTCCCAGACAAGTCGTCTGGTGCCTCAACGGGCTGACATGAAGCTACCAACACTAGATTACATGTCTGTATGACATGGACATTCCTCGCCCCGACACCTTTAACGAGACGTACCTCTATGAAGGTTGGTGAAGAGTGCTGCACACCACACTCCAGCCTGACCCCGTGCTGACTCTGTACAGAATTGATGGAGTGTGACCTGGCGGCCATCATCAGATCTGGCCAGCCCTTAACCGACGCCCATTTCCAATCTTTTATTTACCAAATTCTTTGCGGCCTCAAGTATATCCATTCAGCCAACGTGCTCCACCGCGACTTGAAGCCGGGTAATTTGCTGGTCAACGCCGACTGCGAGCTCAAGATTTGTGACTTTGGCCTTGCTCGTGGCTTTTCGGTAGACCCAGAAGAGAATGCTGGATACATGACGGAATACGTCGCCACTAGATGGTATCGAGCACCAGAGATCATGTTGAGCTTTCAGAGCTACACCAAGGCCAGTATGTTACTAGCTGCGCCTTCCGACACCGCTTGTTTGTGTTCCGCTAACTCTTGACAGTCGATGTCTGGTCTGTTGGCTGTATTCTGGCCGAACTCCTCGGTGGTCGACCCTTCTTCAAGGGCCGCGACTACGTCGACCAGCTGAACCAGATTCTGCACATCCTGGGGACCCCCAATGAGGAGACGCTCGCGCGCATCGGCTCGCCCCGCGCACAGGAATACGTCCGAAACCTCCCCTTTATGCCAAAAAAGTCATTCCCCGGCCTCTTCCCACAGGCCAACCCTGACGCCCTCGATCTCCTCGACAAGATGCTCACCTTTGACCCGTCTACACGCATCAGCGTGGAGCAGGCGCTGGAGCACCCATATCTTCACATCTGGCATGACGCCTCAGACGAACCTGACTGCCCCACCACATTCAACTTTGATTTTGAAGTCATTGACGACGTCGCGGAGATGCGCCGCGTGATTCTCGATGAGGTCATGCGCTTCCGACAGTTGGTCAGAACCGTACCCGGCTCAAACTCCATGGCTGGCCAGGGCCAACCATCAGCACCAGCACAGGTTCCTATGCCCCAGGCGGGCGGTCAATGGACAGCAGAAGACCCGAGGCCGCAGGAGTATGTCGCCCACGGAAACGGACTCGAGCAGGACCTCCAAGCGGGTCTGGATGCGTCTAGGAGGTAAATGGCACTGGCGTCCGATGGGGGGACGGAAAGGGTGGAGAAAAGCACATAGTAGTTACTTGTGGCCGAGACAATACGACGCCCGTTAAAGGGCTGCAGCTTAGCATCAATGTCACCCATGGGCCCGTGGGGTGGCGCTCTTCTCAACGTATATGATGAGATTGAAGACCGTGAATGCCGCCGTCTGTTTCCATGAAGGCGGAAATGTGACGATTGATGCTGTTTGATGCTTAATACGTACAAGTTTGGTAGAATGAATCTATTCATGCTCCAAGACATGTCCGCAGCTCCAGTCAGTCCTCTCACGAGTGCTCTTTCAAGAGTAAGCAACGCCGTCGAAGAAACTTGGCACTTTGAACACAGCGATGGCGATCCCATAGGTGTACGTACCGAATTTGTCTCCTACTATGTACCATATGTACCAGTTGGCTTTTTTCCCTATAGCTCCCCATGGCCGCCTTGACTCGGCTCGTGCTCTCTAGATGGCGAGTCTTTCCACCCTCTCTCTGCCTCTTGCGTTATAGTTCATACAAATCGAATTATTCACAGGAGGCGGGCCACGCTTACCCCCAGGTTATCGCGTACAAGACGTACCGAAATCGTGGATACGTACATTATATGCGTAAATATATATCTATTTCTTATATGTTTTTTCGTTTCTGTTTCTTTGACCTATCCCAATATTTGTGCCAGCACTGCATCGGGTAGGGCTCAATTGCACAAACACCGTATGGCTGGTCGTACCCAAGTAAATACGTCTACACAAGTGTGACAAAGGCAGGGCGAGGGCTTGGAGCAATAGCTCAATTCAGCTAATAGCGGTCTTTGGTATTGAAGGTCCTTGGATCTTCAAGGCCTGGATGGACCAAGAGCTCTATAAATACAAGAAATCGGTGAGTCTTGTGCCCTAGGTCCCGTGATCGTAGCCCTTGTGTAACCGTGTGACAACGAGCTTCATCACATTGAACTTGCCCCAGTCTCTATACCCTGTCCTATCCATATAGTATGAGCCAGCATGTCAAGCTTATCCTAATACCAAATGGTGATTGACAACATTTGACTCAAGGAACTTTTGTGATTGTGGGAACACAAGAATTGCGTAGTTGCTTTGGACCGAGTATCTGCTGGCAAGTTGCCTTGTTTCGGCGGTATCAGACACATGAGCCGATTTTGGACAAATGAGAAGTAAAAGCAGAAACCATCCGATCCTAGCGGGGCTTGAATATTTATGAGCCGGGTTTCCTTTTTTTCTTTTTTATTGATGTCGGAGCGTCCCAGGTCTGGCCTATTTACTCTCTGTATTCTGTTTCTATCAAGAATGAAGATGGCCCCAGTCTATTCCGGGGAGAAAAACAAAACCCAATGTACAGAGTAACTCGGCTGATATTCAAGCAGTCGCCGAACCACATGCCAAGTCCCATTGATCGTTCCCCCCGTAGCACCCCTTGCAGATTTTCTTCTTTTCCCCCACCAGGTTCTGCTCAATGTAGACCAGCGCAGCAGAGATCCTGTCCCAGATTTCGCCCGGCTGGGCACTCACAAGACCAGCGGGCGAGTAGCAAGTCTCGTTTCTGTTCGGGGCCGCCTCGTTGAATAAACCTGCATATGGCCCGCGATCTACAAGGTTGAACGCCTCCCTGCCGACTGCTCCATCCAAGGGGATAGCCTTTGCCATGACTCGAGATGCGGCCACCCAGGCCGGTGGATCAACAGGCGCAGACTGGCCGTCTCTGGATTCGGGAGACTGGCCGTCTCTGGATTCGGGTCCCGGCGTCATGTCCCTATTTTCCGGCTTCACGTCGTCCATGTACCAGGCGGCCAGCTCGCGGACCTTGTCCCCGTCGTCGTTTGGGAACGACGGAAAGGCGCCGTTGGAAATGTATTCGACCGCCTTGTCGATATCCTCCGGCTCGACCTGGCCGCCCGCATTCACTTTTTCCCGAACCTGCTCGCGGTGGGCGATGAGCCGGGTCCTTGCCTCGTTCAGCCGCAGAATGCCGTCTTCAAGGGCCTCGCAGTGCTTGAAAACGGCATCCCGCAAGCCGTCGTCGGCCGGCGGCGTCATGGCAGCCTTTCCACAAGCCTCCCGGAGCTGGGCCAGTCCCGTCTGCCAATCCCTCTCCTTGTCCTGCTCCGTCCGCCCGGCGTCCTTCTCTCGTAGCCGTTGGCAGGCTCTGTCCACAGGACTCGGAAACCTTGGCTGTCCTCTGAGCCAGCAGATCATTCTGAGCTTGAGCTCGTTTCCGTGAATCTCGGGCACCTGCTTGCCTCCAATGGACTCCTGGAGGCTGTTGATTGCGTCGTCAAACCATGCCACGCCACGGCCTATAGGGTGATCCCAGTTTTTCAGTGCGTTGAGTGCATTATGCGCGAAAGGTCCTAGCAACGAGATGGTTGCCACGAAACCAAACTGACCGGCTGGCCGGAGTTTGGTCGCAATCTTTGTCGTGGGCTTTGAAAGGCTGGTTGCGCTGCTGCTGCGGACCTTGCCGCCTGCTGGACGGCCTACCACGGAATGTTAGCTTTTATTACGCAACAGAGACGATCCGAGGGGCAATAGGGTCCAGGGATGTTACCTGGCATTTTTAGTGAGGCCCCAGGTGCTCCTATACTTGTAGAACCCGGCAGTTGCAGTCGCCCAAGCCTGCCCGGATAGGCGGATTTTATTATCACCAACTCGTCATCCATGGGTTTGGCCGGATCACAGATGACCACGCTCCTCTTCATGGTGAGGCACCCGGGGTAATCCATCAGGGCGTAGTTTTCGTTGTCAATCCTCCGAGACCTGTCTGACGGATTGTCCCCGTAGACCTCGTAGGCGTGGGATATACTCGAGCCGGGAACAGGACCAGTCGCAGGCAAATTCCTGGTTATAGCCAACTGCAGGATTCTTGTCCGGCGGGAAGATCCCAGGCACCCAGTATCCATCGGGCACGTCGGTGGGAGACACGACATACACATAGCCCCTGCCCGTCTTTGCCCCCGTCCGGCCAAACGCGTATCTTTCCGCCGATCTGCGCGATCGGGTGAGGGATACCAGTCCCGAGTCGCCCGCAAAGCTCAGGTGACGACGCAGGCTCAGGTCATGACCTCTGGGCACGAACCCCGACTCAAAAACTTCGGTCGGGGGGCGAGAGTCGCCGCGGTAGAAAACACCTGGCCTGCCACCGCCGGGCAGCCTTCATCCTGGACGCCTCTTCTGCAGATATGACCGAGTGCTCCTCTTATACTCGGAAGCTTTGTCGGACGTGATGCCGCGTGCTTTGGGGTTGCTAGACGCTTCAGAATGGCTCCCCGTAGAACCAAGTCTCGCGTGTTCAGTGTCTCGCTGTGATCCGGGGAGACTTGGAAACAAGTTTTTCCCGCAAGAGCAGAACTATTTTGGAAATCGTCAGAGCTCCGGACAACCCTTTGTTCAGAAAAATGCGGACTTGTGACCAAAGGGGCTGCAAGGGCACGAATTGCCAAGACTACGAGCCACTGATATGCCTTCATACTTGACCTGCAATGCCGAGAGCTATTGTTCCGTAGCTTTCAATGAAGTAACGTAGGTTTTTTGGAAGAAAAAATTGAGAACCTAAAAGTTCACGAAGCGTGGAATGTGGAAAGACCGGCAGACTCTCAGACGCCGGCCAGTCTTATATTCTGTTAGGACTAGAAGGGAACACCCACCACCTGTGTATCAGGGGTATTCCACCAAGGGCCACTGTTGTGGGATCTTTTTGGATGCATGACTCAATGGTAAAGCAACCATATTACCGTGTAATGTTGCATCCAACTGTACGGGCCTGGCCGAAGGTGCAAAATCCATGTCTTCCACCAAGTAATCGTCTATTGGTACAGCCTGCGCTAAATGGGCTTGTTCAAGGGGGGCGGGAAGGGTAGTATTCCAAATATCTTTAATACAATACAATATTATGTTCATGGTGTCCTGCGTGGTTAGTTACGGTTCGCTGGCCTAGGTACGGTCAAAATACAGTGTTACTAGATGCCCTTCAACTAGCCCTTTTTGTAATGATTTGATTTAAAAAGAAACAATATTATTATAATTACAGTCGTATGGACAACCAGTATGACCGTCCCGGAGAAGTGCCTGTGTCTGTGCCTCTACACGGCGGGGAAACACTTTAACGACAACTCTAATCAAACTTTAACAACCAGGTCACAAATCACTGCATATCAATTCTGCAGTCTCGAATCGTATCCCCTCTATTCTCTGGCCACTCGGTGTAATGCACACTGGCAAGCATGAAGGTCCCCATACCGCGGACGGTTCGTAAAGCCTATTGACCGAAATAAACGTCACCTATGGCAAGAGGAAGCGTACTGGTGACCAAGTCAACGAAATGGTTTACTCGAGAGACGTACCAAAACTCCTACTACCCCTCATCATGGTAGCAGGACCGTCATAATACAATACATTGAGGTACCCTTCGGTATCACGCCTTTTTACTTTCTCTGCCAATGCCCCCTGTATATAGCCCGCAAGTGTTGTGGTCATAGTGTCGGCGGGTTTAAGTGGTAGCAACTTATCCAATACTGGAGAGCATCTTGTTCGTTTAGATGGGGATAGGAATTACTTCGACTGAACTTGCCATTGCTAGTAATATTCCATGGAGTTCAAGGGCGCAAGTAAACCAAACAATATGACAAACCGCTCTCCCCATGCCCTGTGCTAGAGTTCAAACTGTACTCGAGTCATTCCAGCTCACCCCACGCACCCACATTGCAACACCACATGGCAAAATATTGGGGATACTTCTCCACGAGATCCAGTAGCACGGATCCTGTGGGCGTCCCAACCAGTTATTGTAGGCCGCAGAATTTGACATGTTGCTCACAGGACTTTAGATTTGGTCAGTCCATCAAACTAAGGATATCTTGTGGCTTGTAGAAAACATAGCTAGGGTGGATTGCAAGCCCAGGCTTTAATACCACTATCATCACTTGAGCTCTCAATGTTCTAGTTTATATCAAGCCCAATTGGCCTATATCATTTTCGCAGCAGATTCCACAACGTATGAAGTATGATTACCATTTCACCGTCGGGCGCTCTTAGGCCATCGAAATAGAGGTTTCAGTCCAGTTCAGCGCTTCAGCGGTCCAAGCCGAGTTGATCAACGTTCATATCGGCGATATGTCGTAGGGAACTAAAAACATTTTGTGCCTAGTTCTTTCATAAACGATTTGAAGTGGTTAAATGGTTCTGATACCACCAGGTAAAGACGCTCAAGGTGGTCAACGTGAAAAGTTAAACCTAGGATAAACAAAACCGACCAGGACCATGGCGATATGCTCATTTCAGTCTAATCTTGAATGCCCACATTCACACTGTAGCCGCGCCATCAACGACTCAGGGTAGCCCACGCCAACCTTTACTAGTCGTGTATAAATGGAGGGCAACGCGACACCGGTCTTGGCAAGCCTACGGAATTGTCCTTGCAGAGAGGCCGGACGGCAGAAGGTCTTGGCCCAGCGGATTCCTGTGAAAATTCGAACTGGGGCCCCGTGGGAAGGGAAGGGCTCCAAACTCCATTCCGCGGAACACTTCTGGGACCAGTTGCTGACGGAGGCAGCAGGGAACGCTTCCTGGCTGCCAGAGAGTGTCGAAGGGATGCGACGGGGGAGTCCAGAGAGGGACCTGTCTGATATTTCGTTCCTTCACTGACCATCCACGAGCCATCACCCTTGAGCCTCGGCGTGGGGGGTCAATAACGGCGTCTGCCTGAATACATGCAACCCGATTCATACTAAGCTTGGATTGAACATACCCAATGGCTCTGGGAATACATATCACAGGAAAGCAAAAGCCTTCATGATACGAAGCAGTCAAAGTAAGCCGGTCACAGGCACAACTCGCATAGCAAGCTTCACAATAGTCTGCAGCAAGAGCCAACCTAGAACCTTCTCTACCACCCACCCTGAACAGAGTAGCACATGTAATAATTTGGCATGTCAGTCCACTTAGGGCTGCTAATCTTGGTAGCCACCACTCCACCATACTACGTCACGTCACCTTGCAATCAAGGGTGCACTGTGCTATCAAGGATTAGGGCCACCGGACAGTTTTTTCCCGTCAACAGATATGTCACCACTAGGATTCCACTGGAATATACCAATAATTCGACTGGATTTGTGCCGGGGAACTTCCAGAGTCCTGGTGGAGAGTCCATTGGAGGCTTAACTGCCAGTGGGCGGGACGCGGCTATTCAAGCCCAAGTACACCGAAGATATGCAGAAGTGTTTTTGTTCCAATCTTCTCAAGTATACATAGAGATCAGGGTTAGCGTCAAACTTGGAGCATGTAGTTCAGACGTAAAGACCACATCGTACAATCACGTGGATTTATTAACCAACTTCACTCATATTTTCTGCTGCGTCAGTCAGTATTGTATCCGACAGACTGGGCTCGTATGCTTCTTGCCATGAAGTAGGCCTATGGCGTAGAGAATAAACACTTTATGCCTCCCTGCTGTTACATGTGAAATGCACAGGCGGATCCGGCGAGAGCGGCTAAATCGTATGTATGTCTTCGCATAAGCCAGGCACAGAGCCTGAGCAGGAGACCGATAATACAGGGGTTTCACAAAGAGAATTAGCCATCGCGGCGGTATTGAAGTAGAGGGCGGAAGGTATTTGACCATCTGCCATGGTGCTGCTGCTCACTGCCACAAATAGCAAGGCATACTCACTCAGTATGTACACAACAGGTAGGGAACATACCGGTAGCTAAGAACTGCGTAGCACGTGGCTTGTTTCTATATATTTTATAAAACGGACCGGTTCATACTTCAAGCCGACAAAGGGCCGGCACCCTACCAAAATGGCCTCCCGTCTAGGTGACAAGAAAAATGCTCGTCGTATGGGCTCGTCTGGAAACTCCCGCGGTCATCACAGCCCAAGGGCCTACGATCACGTTGCAACGCTGAAGAAAGAAATAGCGTATGGTACCGCTTTTATTGAGTATATACGCCTCCGAACCAGCTATTCAGTCATCCCGGCATATAGGTAATCCCGAGTCTATGTACGGTCGTCGTTGCATCCTGTTGCAACTATGGTGTGAATTTTGAAAAGGATAAGATCAGAAAATGCCCAAATGTGCTGTGCGCCGTTAAAATAAGTAATAACAGTGAAATTGAAAAAGGTCATTAAAATGCGTATAGTAGGCTGCGAGAGGAAGGGATGTACATCATGTCGCACGCGCCAACCAAGTGGACCACGTCTATGCATAGAACCAGTACATGGCAGTGTACTTGGTGCTGTCTTGGCCGGCAGCCTTTTCACAGCCGTGGCTGTTACCTCCGGCTGTTGCGACCCGGTAGACCAACTTTGCGTCGCCCACGGTGCCCTCTTTTGCGCCGAGTTGGAGCCATGCAACGGCGCCGGTGCCGTCTGGTCCCTTGTCCGCATTGGCGGGAGCATCCACCGCTGCGTTCTTTCCAGCAAGCACGTTGATCTTGCCACTGTCCAATATGAACTCGGGGACGCCGGCGCTGTTGAAAAGGTGGTGTCCCAGAAAGTCCAGTTCCAAACAGTCGAGGTCCAGGGGGGCATCTTCGGGGAACGGATTGGTTTGAGAGGCGCCAGGAGATTCAGGGTCGACTCGTCCCTCCGTAGAGGAGTTGAAGTTCAAGGGAACCTCATGTGTCCGCAGAACGCGGCAAGTAAGGCCGTCCCAATCCTCTCGCGAAAGAGACTGACTGCTTTGACCGGGGTATAAGCTGGTTATATCGTAGAGCATGGCGAGAGCGCCAGTAGCCGCGGGGCTCGCGCCAACGCTGGCGCACGTATAATTCTGTATACCAAAGCCCAGGGCGATGTGGAGGAGCTTGGACCCCTCGGGGGGCTGTGGAAGGTTGCTGGCTGTTCATTGACTATTAGCGGCGGTTTCAGCCGGTGGCAGGCTCTCATTCGACTTACGACCACCAGTTTGGGGGAGAGCTGGAGCCTTGGGGTCATTCGCACAGCTCGAACCAGTAGGCAGTGCCAGTGCCAATGAGGCTGATAGCAGGACTAGATATGCCTTGAACATGCTGGCTGTGATGATGAACTAAAAAGAACGAGAGGATGGAGAAGAAAGAGACAAGAAGGCGCAGAACAAGTGCAGATCCTCTACCGTAATGGTGAATTCGAAAAGACGTTAGGAACCACGCCGACTTGATATAGTTGTTGGTCGAAGGAGTGAAGGCGGCTCGGAGACGGCAGCTTCGTGGTTAGACTAGCCCGATTATGGCAGGAAGGTAAACAATGTATAAGAATAGAAACAAAGAACCACCCAGTGGCCTTCAAATTGCAGCCTATTGGTGGTGTACCCGCCTGGGCGCTTACAATGACGGTAGCGTGCAGTAGTGTAAATTCGCTGGAGGCGGAAGACGGATATGGATGCCGGACACAACTCGACCGGAGAAGACAGCAGGGGCAGGGCAGGGCAGTTCAGGTTTTGCCAATATATTCCAGACTCGGCATTGAACAAGGGCGGCGTGGTGATTTGGAATCCAAGTAACTCTGAGTAAGATGAGTTCAGTGATGGACGGCGGCTTATATACCTGAGTAGATGATGGCGTAGCTGTGTAAGACTTTAGTGAATACACCATGTCCGGGGAAATTGCAACGGAGCTCGGGGCGTAATGCAATACAAGGTCTCTTGCAACAACGACTTCGGATGATGACTGGGATGGGTGGGCGCTTCGTTTGGTCTCTCATGGTCATGGGAGATGCTGGTGGTGCCATGTGGTAGTATGCATGGCCAGTTGATACAAGGCCCCGACGTCTACTTTGCTGCATCTGCCTTTCGCCAAGTCGATTGAACGGGCGTTTGATTCGGCATCTTGAGGTATACTGGTACCGATCTCCCGTGCCCGCCAAGGTCCAAACTTTGCGTCTAGTCGTATAAATTGACGCCAACCAAAGCATAGCCTGATGAATTGGCATGCCCGCAAAGCAATACTGCAACGTCATGATGAACCAGACAGCCTTGGCGCATCTCGTTAGTGTAGCTTGCAAACTATCGCCTGCCTCCTAGCCGTCCAGTGGCAGGCTAGCAAGGTTCAGCCCGAGATAGTTTCAAAGGGCATCGGAGACATGCAGATATGCCGTGGCCACAGATCTGCTGAGCTGCGCTCGGTCATTGTCCTGAAAAAGACGCAGGTTCGCTGTCTCGACAGCTGCATAGCTGCATGACACCTGAGACGCACCACGTCGACACGACTCCATGATCCTTGTCGAGCGCGAATGCTGGTTGCCGGTAGCCGCGCTTAGCACTCCATCATATGAACCAACCGCAGGCCAGATAGGCGTCCACTCCAGATGCCCCAACGCACGAAATGGTGCTACAAGGAAGACTGTGAATGGCTCGTTTAGCGGAGGCTTGCGGATTTTGGACTCTGCTGGGGCAAAGAGGCTAGCTGATGCGGGCCGTATGCTACCCGACGATGCATCGTCAAGAATAGAAACCCGTGGCGAGATGCAGATATTCGCGGAGTGGACTTGTTTCCAGATGTTTTCTCGGTCTTGTCGGTTTCTCGTCCTCTTGTTTTAGTCTACCCCAGCCTCCCCCGCCCCCAAGTGATCTACGCTTGGCAATCCTCAAACGGCGGACGGTGCCATGATGATCCTTGGTCGGTCGGGAAACGGCACGTGCGGCTTGCTGCCCTGTCCCAAGATCAGGGCAGGAAAGGGAAGAGCGAGCGTGCTGAAACAGTTTGTTGTTTTAGCATCGGCCGTTGGGCGTACAGAACAAACAAGTCTGGTTCAATGTTGAGCAAGACGTCAACTGGGGGTCAGCTTGGCGAATCCAACACGCACGGGTAGTGGCACGAGGCAAGCAGTACGTGGTGCGTTGTACCTTGTACCTGTCTCAGCCACAGGACGCCTTCCCCTTTCCCACAGCTTCCTTCAGTTTTCAATGATCCGACATCAATCGTCAATAGCTTCCAACATAATCGGGTGCTCGGGCCGTTTCCTGTCATGATATCGTATCAATACGCCTAGATTTGTTTCGCATCACGACATCCGCGCCGCTATTCCCTAGTCCCATGCAAGTACGAAGCACCCGGTCCAGCTTGCAATTGGTCACTGTTCACCTATTGTCGCGGATATCGTCATTCCGTCCCAGGACCACGGAAACGTTCCTAGGCACCATCTTCCAATCCTCTCTTCCAATCCTCCGATATGGTTTCAGCTACTCAGCTATTGAGTTACAATGCGCAGCAGCCACATCTTTTGCTTGGCGTGATGCCTGAGATATGATCGCATCTGAGCAAGAGAGGCGTAAAGCCTACAGTCACAATGCCATTAGTGATATAGCGCGTTTCACTAATACATCCAGAAAGTTTCCTCCCAGTTGACCCGACGAATGAGATTAATACCCTTTGCAGAACTGAGCTACTCCGATTTTAAACCGCCCGTGGCCGAGAACATACTGTATATGAGTGGACGAGCAATGACGTCTTTATGGGGTGCGAGATTGTCATGGAGACTGGCCTAACTGACACCTGTCTTGAGGATTTCACAGGAAGTGGTTGAAGCCTGTGAGCATCTATGGCAAGTCTGGACAAGACGTCAGATTCTTTCATCATAAGTATGAAGCACGTCCTTGAACAGGTTTGGGCTCGGGCTGGTTTCTTCTTTACGGCAAGGTGTTATTAGCAGCACCTTGGGCGCTTTGCTTGCAAGTCAACGGACTGTATAGGTGTAGCCTAATTTACTAGCTTCAACTGTTGTCAATATCATATTAGCAACATGATAGACTGGTCCAAGTAACCAGGTTTCTCGCCTCTGACTGCACCGGTAATCAAAACGGTGATCAATTCAGACGACATTATTGCTTTATACTAAATCGCCAAGGAGGTCATATTAATTGCGGCGAAAGAAAAGTAGGCTAGATATGACGGAGAGCTAGAGGCAAGTCTTTCTGCTCTCAACCCATTCGGCAACAGAGTCTCGTTATGTAGCTCCGAGCAAAAAGCAGACGTGTGGTTATTGGAGTCACGCCAGCTTCTACGCGCAGTTGGGCGTTTGGGTCCATCGCTCACTTTCCAATGTCACCAAGCATAAGCCAGCATCATCAGTGTCATAATTGATGTTGATCTAGCTTAGCCTGTTCCAAGGCAACCCGTAAAATATACTTTGCCAATTGAGCTGCTGAAAGTCCGCTTCATTGGGATCGACAGCCCCGTCGGGTGTCATGTCCTCCAGCTGTGGGAAGAAGGAAGTCATTTGTGATGGCCTTTTGTTTCCAATATTGGCCTTCAATCGGTATAATCGAACGGAACTCCAACAACGGCGTCAGATAAATCATTGCGTGATCCCCGAGCTCTAACAGCCTCGCGAAGGTGCATAATAATGGCAGGGTGTGACTTGGCGGAACGCAGCCTTTTTCCGTTTCATTAGGGTTGTATCTGGGCAGACCATGGCATCTCTCCTCAAGGCACCTCGCCGCAAGAAAAGACAAACGGTGGCTTCTGAGTCTACTGATCAACGTACTGCTGGCTGCAAACCGTGTTATTAGTTCAATGAGTAATATGGTGGCCGTCAATGCCTCTCCCAAACTGGAAGCCTCGGAAACCCTAAGAACTAGTTAGGGTTGGGGTTATATCACCGCATAGTTGAGGTGCTATAATATTTTCTAGCCCACACTTTAAAGCGCGCTTCCTAAACAAACCCATGGCGATTTTTTTTGCAACCAACATTCTCCTGTCCACAGGACCAAATCTCACTGTGGCGACTGTCATTGACCGGGGACAGTCAGGACGGTAACCGGCGTATTGGGAGTATTGCAAGGCAAAAAGGGTAGAAGTCCATCTGATTCATTTCGCAAGGCTTCAAGAAGTGTGGCGAGTGAAAAATCTGCCCGTCGTTCTTGATCCGGTAGATGACGAGATCTACGACCATCCTTTGTTGTATTTTGTACTGTCAAAGGGTATATGGGCTTCCAAATGGATGTCACAAAGCCCTTGATTGCATTATGATTCCGGCATCGCGTAACACGGCTACAGGCTCTCTTGATCATCCTCGATGGGAATGTCCTAGAGGGTTGTTTGAGAATCGAATATTCTCCCTCGCGGAATAATCAACTAATTCCTTGGACCGGTGATGCCATAATAAAGAATTTGTGCCAATTTTCTTTGGCCTTTATCTATACCATATCCGGCGCTACATGTAAGTGTTTACTTACTCTAAGGCAGGTCAGCATTGAAATGACCAGCCCTACGTCCAACATGGCAGCCAACAAGGCTGCATGTTCATTACGCGCCGCGTAGCAAGGCAGGATCATGATGATCCACACCAAGATACGTACCGACCTCGACTTTTTGACCAATAATATTAAGACCACCAGACTAGAAAATAACAGGACTTTTCAAGACTTGCGGCGAAGCCGCTTGACCTTTCCATCTGATTCAGCGCAGCTTTGTTTAATGTAAGCCAACTGCCCTCTGTTAGATCTTTACCCAGCTTAAACACACTGCATCCCATCCTTCAAGCATGACCGTCGGCCGCTCAAACGCTGAGGCTGGCAGCGCGCCTCCCCCACCACCGCCGCCTCCTCCTCCGGGCCCATTAGGAAGCACAAATGCTCCCGTGCCTTCAATCAAACGGCCAAGTGTGGCACCGGTTGGCTCTGCAGGGGCTTTTCTAGTGGAATTGATCACCTACAACGGAGCACCTTTTAAAGACCACTGGGCATACTGGGTCCGTTCTCAGAATGATCCGGACATTGGGATTCAATTGCACGCCACTGGAGATGTAAGAAATGGATTTTCACTCGAGCTTAAGCGAAACCATGACCTCAGGGATACTGGAAACATCCCCTCCTCTAGGATTCCGTTACAGTGGGTTGATGGTCGATACTTCGATGAGAAGGCAATGCTTAATAACGGCACTCACAAGCTCGATACCGTGCCGGTATGCATGTTCGAGGCGTCAGCAAGCAAAGTTCATGCACCTGGGAAGACACTAAACTCAATAAGTACCACTGTAAGTACGATGCGCCTGAATTACAGTCGGTCCCAGTAATTCCGAAAAAAAAAATCCACTTAAAAAATAAACTTATACTTTTTAAAAATTTATATTAAATAATATATAAAAGTAAAGTAAATATTAAAGTTATTATTTAATAATTTAATTCTTAAATATTATTTATATATATTTTTAATATTTTATATTATTTTATTTAAAGTAAAATTTAAAAATAAAAATAAGTTAAAATTTTAAGAATATTTAATTATTTTAAACTTAAATAAAATAAGAAATAAGATTTTAAAAATATTATAAAATAATATTTATAATTATTAAGTATTTATTTATATATTTATAAAAGTATTTATATTTTTAATATATTATTTAATAGAATTATAAGCTTTTAAAAAGTATAAGTTTTAGTGTAAAAGTGGGCGTTTTTCGGAATTACTGCGAACCCACTATACATGAGCGTCAGGTTGTACTTGCAGAGCCAAAGTGTGTGATAACACGGCTCAGTACATCCGATAAGGTCGGCACCTTTAATTTAAACCGGCATCTACAACTGTCTACGGATCCAGTCATCCTGAGCTAAGCTCTTGGCGGAGCTGCGCTTGTCAGGCTCCCATTGTAGCATCCTTCGTACAAGACGTAGAAAGTCCGCCTTGTCCTCGCCGCTGAGTGAAGTCTCCCTGTGCTCGAGCGTAGTTCCCTCTGGTATCATGTCTTGGAAAGAAAATTTGCCTTCAGAGGAAAAGAATTTGTGGCTTAGTTGGCCTCGGGCGACAAAATGAGGCGCCGGCGGCCCTGAGAAGACTTATCATCTCAGCAAGGTGAGCTCGGCTCCGGTATGTATGGAGCTCTGGGTCCTGGCCGGTGAACAGGGAGTCGCCTTCGAAAATGTCCCACATCTGTGAAATAAACGTCAATTTTACAAGTAAAGCACCGGCTCTTCTCCGGATGCCCTGCTCACCATGCAGCCCACGTTCCATATGTCGATGCTTTCCGTCCAAGGTACTTCCAATATGACCTCTGGCGCACGATAGATGTTTGGTTGTACATCTTCCAAGTGTTCTATGCCGCCGATCACGGCGGAGTCAAAGTCGCAAAGCACAGGAGCACCCATTTGTTTGGGCATTGTGAGCTCCCGGGACACATAAATGCATCTTCCATCCAACTCTTTCCTGGGGCAAGGGGCTTGAAGTTCGCCTTGCTCGAAATCGACAAGAACCGACTCATCAGAAAACTCGAACATGATGTTGTCTGCCTTTATATCTGATGAAATGGTTACATTACTCATGCAACAAAGGAATAAAGATGGAGGGCATACCGGTATGTATAACCTGGCATTCTGTGTGCAGGTAGTCCAACGCCAAAAACAAGCGCTGAAGAATGAATGCGAGCATTATGTTGGGGAGCCTCTGAATTGGGTTGCGGTGAAGAAACGCCCACACGCTCTCGAATAAGGGGGCATGTACGAGGCATTGGTGCTTGTCCTCAGGTCCATCAATATTGAATGTGTCTAGTAATGACCTTACCGCAGACCGCCCTGGATGCGACGTGGCCGTATTGCTGATGCGTGTATATATCTTCAGCTCGTCATCTAGTGCTTTCCCCATTGAAGCACATTTGATGAAGATTTTGAGAGTAACATAACGACGATGTCTATTTTCTGTTTAAGCGCGCATTCCAGAAGAGGACAGGTCGCGAAAGTCATGAGATACTCACTGCATGTCTCGCGCCAGCCAAACTGTAGAGGTTGCCCCATAGCCTAGCTTTCCTACCACTTGGTAGCGATCTTGGAAGGTTTCCCCTATCCGGGTGGGATAATAGCGAGTAGCGACATAGCCCGAAATGGTTTCTTCTTCGATCTTTTGAGTCGCAGGTATCCGGGCAAAGTTTGCGTTGGCGAAAACAAGAGGCTTCCAGGGCCTGCGGAGCCAATTTGCCGGCCGAAGTCCCGACAACATGCTTTACAATGCCTCCTCACACGAAAGGAAGAAAAATGAAGGGTAGGGTCGACAGCGGACGGAAAATTATGGACAGACACGGGGAGAAGAGGGACATGGAGGAATATAGGACAGCAGTTGGCGCTACAGTCAGTCAGGTGATCTGGGCATGGAACGGGAATGGGTAACCCAATACGCGAGTGCGCCTGGGGCAGAGGCAGCGTGAGGGTGATTTGCCCCGTCATGGTGTTATCGCAACAAGACGAAAATGAACAAGTTGCGCTGTAATGCCGGCCGCGAGAGAGGTGGGTAGATGAGAAAAGATGCGAGTTGAAGCAGGCAGATCTGAGGTGGGCAGAGGGAGGCGTTACGAAAAGCGGCGAGCCGCTAGCCATTTGGATGGAAGGCTACAACACCAACATTATACCAAATAGGCTTGAATTACTTAAAATACAATATCTTTTTTTTTTTTCAGGATGCTCATTATTTTGTACCATTATACTTATTTTATAGCTAGAACCCTCACACACAAATTGTAATGATTTGTCCAAATGGCACGAGGCTTAGACAAGCCCATTGTTATTATGGGCACGCCAAGATAGTAGATTGTAAATTCACGACTTACTTTTTGCATGTCAAGAATGGCTAGCGCTGATGCGCTCCTGACCAGACTTACTTGGACCAGGAAGACTACTTTTGAGTGGCAATTAACCCAGAGTCTGCGACACAACATTTGCCCACCAAGAAGCACACATTCACATGCTGTAATGTATTATAGTATAGAGCGCAGTAGCCTAGCACCCGATCTGCTGATATACCATTTGCCTCTCAGTCAGACGTCGGGCAATCACTGTTCGACACTGCGAAGGTAAGCCGCAGTCTCTGCACTGAAAATTCCATCCTTGACAAGTTGATCTGCCGACTCAACGATCCAGGTCTGGCAGTTTCGCTGTTTAACCGTACTTCGCGGGGAAGGCTGGGGAACCATGCATCAGCTCTTGCGCATTCACATTGCTACAGTGGGTTCGCAGTAATTTCAAAAAACGCCCACTTTTACACTAAAACTTACACTTTTTAAAAGCTTATAATTCTATTAAATAATATATTAAAAATATAAATACTTTTATAAGTATATAAATAAGTACTTAATAATTATAAATACTATTCTTATAATATTTTTAAAATTTTATTTCTTATTTTATTTAAGTTTAAAATAATTAAATATTCTTAAAATTTTAACTTATTTTTATTCTTAAATTTTACTTTAAATAAAATAATATAAAATATTAAAAATATATATAAATAATATTTAAGTATTAAATTATTAAATAATAACTTTAATATTTACTTTACTTTTATATATTATTTAATATAAATTTTTAAAAAGTATAAGTTTATTTTTTAAGTGGATTTTTTTTTTCGGAATTACTGGGACCGACTGTAAATACCAGCTCCCGCCCTGCAAATGCTTTTCGCGGCGCTAAAGTAACCACCTACGCTACTTGCCAGCGGCCGAATAACGCTACTTGGCATCAAATCCAATGTCTCGAGTGCTGGCTGCCCCGTGTCTCCCAGGTAACTACCTTGCTAATGTCTTCACAATCACTTAGATTAACAACCCTCCCGTTATTACTGCGGCGGTATAGCATCCTGAAGTCGCGCCAGTATTGGTTGACAGTTCTCTTCTCAGGTCCCTTACGCCGTTTCTGCAGCCCGTGTTTCGCGGATGCAGTGGAGAAAGACCGGAATGAGTCCTTTATCGCAGTATTTCGGGCTCAACAGCCTTTCTTCAGCCGTGGTTCACATTGCAGAACCTTTTGTCCGAGTATCGAGTCGAAGTAGCTCGAAAACAGGTGAATCACCTTGTACATCGCTTTCTGATATACTAGATGTTTGATTTCTTCATCTCCGCCTCAAGCGACTGGATGAACTCTGTGCTGTTCAGCTGTTTCTGCAAAACGTGGCAGTCGTCTTCATAGTTCCGACAGTTGGTACCACCCGTTTGCACCGGTAATGCTCTCTTCAATGTGTCCAGCTAGCAGAATCTCTACAACGGCTTACTTTCCATACTAGGAGAACGGCTTACAGTGCCGGATCAAAGACGGCGACTTTGACTGTGACAAATATTATGACTAGTGCGACTCTACGACTTCGCCGCGGTAATAAATCTGGCGCGGTTTAGCTCCGAAACGCACCACCTCTCGCTGCCTGTCGCTCGCAGCTACGAGGACAGCGGGAGGCCAGGGCTTGGCATGGCATGCTTACTGCTGTATAGCTGTTGGGTCTTTGGGGTGACGAGTTCATGTGCCCCGTGAAATGCGCCTTGCGTGGGAAGCAAAGAGCAGGGACAAAGTGGTGGGCACTGGGACTGCTTTTATATGTCTTCTGGTTCCCCTTTTTCTGCTCGTTATGCACCTCGCACCTCGTGCAAGTTGCCGAGTCGCACGCAAGTCACTCTGTTCTAGAGGAAATTATGGGAACATGGAAGGACACGGATAGACATGCCGCCGCCAACTCGGATCCACTGCAGCTCCCCGCCCAACGTCACCGTCCCCTTCAACACCAAGCCGCACGCAGGCTCCCAACGTCAACACCGTCACGTCCGGCCACAGCCCACCATGTCGCGCCGCCCAGCAAAAGGCGACTACATTGAAACCGTACCTCTCCCCCCCTTTTCTCCATCCCACGATCCCAACTAACTCCCCTCCCGCACAGGACACGGGCAACAAGGTCGCCCGCAAGGCCATCCTCGTGGGCACGCAAAACATCATGCTCGGCGGCAAGACGGTCATCCAGCCCGAGGTCATGATCCGCGGCGACCTGGTGCGCACCGCGCCCTCGTCGTCCTCGGCGCCCACGAGCTCCACCGCCGTCGCCATCGGCCGCTACTGCTTCCTCTCGCGCGGCGTGCTCCTCCGCCCCCCCGGCCGCCTGTACAAGGGCGTCTACACCTACATGCCGCTCCGGCTGGGCGACCACGTCTTTGTCGGCCAGAACACCGTCGTCCAGGCCGCCACCATTGGCAACCACGTGTCCATCGGCCGGGACTGCACCGTCAACGAGTTCGCCATCGTCAAGGACTACGTCAAGATCCTGGACGGCAGCGTCGTGCCGTCCTTCATGGTCATCCCCAGCTTCTCCGTCGTGGCGGGCAGGCCGGCGAGGGTCGTGGGCGAGGTGCCCGAGGGCGGGCTGGACGAGTTCGAGCTGCGCGACATGTACAAGACTGTTGGGAACAACCCGCAGCCGGCGGCTTAGGCGGTTGGGCGAAGGCAGACGCTGGTGATTTTATCGCACCTCGCGAGTCTGCCTGACTGGAAGAGTGCCGCAGGTCTTGGTGAAGCTGCATCGCAAGTTGGGAGTACGGGATTGCCGCTTGTGTTGTTGGTGGCTTTTTTTTTTTTTAAGCCCATTATTGATACCCCGAGAGCAAGCTTTTGAAATATGAAGAATATAGACGGAAGGCTTTGATGATCTCAAACAAGAAAAGAATTTCACATATTCCGGTTTCTAACTTTGCTTTAATCTAGCATACGCCTCAATAATCCTATTGCCAACCATTTCACCGCTCCAATACGCCCCCGTTGCTGTTCCCAATGCCACAAACGGCGCTGTGTGCTCGCCCGCAAACCAAATCCCTTGATCTGGCAAGCCTTCCCTCATAATTTCTATGTCCTTGTCGCCATTCTCCAAGCCCACCTGGAAATTGCTGTAGCTCCCATTTCCTGCGAATTCGTCATTCAACCACTCCGTCGCAATGAACCCTAGTGGTTTACAATCCGGTGACTCGGCTGAATAGTTTGGCAAGAAGGAGTAATACGGCTGGAAAAAGTCCGTCAGGAAGGCCGTCCGTTTGGCCTCGGTCGTCAGTTGAGCGAGCGTCGACGTCATGTGTCTCGACTGCTCGCCAAACGTGTAGAATAGCAGGGTTGGGTGGTTGTCTGGCGCGGGAAGGCTGCCGAGCTCAAAGGCATCCTGGTGCCAGCGGCGCGGGTTGGAAGGGGCGTAGGTCGGGGTGATCCATTCTGTGAAGCCGCTCATTTTGGTGGCCACGAGCCAGAATGCTGTGGGGAAGGTGACATATACCTGGCCGTGGTCAGCTACGACTGCCTGACAGTTGAATGAGTCAACTTTTCATCCTTGAATACCTTTTCGAGGCACCCATACCCGACTGAGTTGATGGCCTTTGTTAGTCGCGCCGGGAGGCGGGGGTTGAATGCGTCTGGGTGTCTTTTTAGCCACCCCAGCGGTGCAGTGACAACAACTTCGTCAAAGAGGAGATGACGACCACCGTCTACTTCTACCCTGACCTTGTTGCCGTTCTGGGGCGGGTGCGTTATTTCCGTCACCTTGGCGTTCAACATGATATCCGCCCCGGCGATGGCGGGAGCCGCGATGTGATCCAAGATTTTCTTGTACGTGCCGGCGCAGAACAAGTTCTCTGATGCGAGGTCAGTGTCTAGTACAGGTTTGGTGGTGGTGGTCGCGCGGGTGAATCACCTCCTTCTAAGCACTCCTCCATCCAAAAGTACTTGAGGCTTTGTTGCGAAACCGGACTGCCAACAAAGGTCCCCCACATCTCAGCCAGGCGAAGGACGGTTTCTCGTTTCTTGGCATATTCTGCGTCGCTTTCGGGAATCATGGCCGATATCCTTTCACGGATAAAGTCTAGCAAGCTCTTGTCGGCATGAGTCTCTGCGCCGTACGTGTTGGAATGCTCAAATGCTTGTTGAACGAGGTCCCACACCATGGCGCTGTATTTTTGGCCATCTTCCTGTGGCATCAAGTCGCCAAGATGATCATGCGCCCACACGTTCGAGTCCAAGCTTACCGCGGCGGTATTTGTGTGTTTGGCAATGGCGAGAATGGGGTTGTCGTCGGTTCCATGGATCCAGTTGGGGCCAAGATCAACAGCCCGCCCGTTGGGGAGCCTTTCCTGATGCACTCGGCCGCCTATGCGATTTCTTGCTTCAATTATGGTGACCTTGATGCCATTTTGTACGAGGATGTCGGCACAGCGGAGGCCAGCCAGACCGGCGCCAATGATTGCGATGCTGGGTTTGGATGAGGATGACTGGCGCCGCTAGGAAGAGAATTTGCGTAAGCTACTGAGCATACTGATGAGTATTGAGCACTACTTCATGGCACAGCCATGATGGAGTTCCAGGCTGTGTGCAAATTTACTGCAAATGCCAAAGCCAAACAAGAGGGGGGTAATTGAGTTGGATGCGCAGATTGGTTTTGGCACGATAATACCTTGGAGGCGCGGGGCTCGGAAAGACTCATGTCGTTCATATCATTGAATGCCACACAACTACTTTGGGCGACGAAGCTGCCAAATAAAGCTGCTCTCAGATCTTCATAAATTCTCGATGGATGTCGTAGGGCTGGGCTAGTACGGCATATCGAGTAAGCATCCATATCCAGAATGGAGGGATTATGGGTCACGCTTGCACGCTTGGGGTGGGAGGAGAGGGAGGTAGCTCGAGTGGCTCTTGGGGAAATGGATGAAGATAAGAAAAAAAAAGAAGTGAGATAGTCGCAGGCGAGGAATTAGGACCAAGTTGTATTCCTGTCAGTCGTCGAGATGCAACAGTGGCCTACCCCTATCTTGGTTTCCATTGTGGCTGTTTCTGTGCGCAGCCACATGATGTCGCGGGGGATTGACATTCGTTGGCCTAGCGGAGACGGGAGACGGGCTCACACGCATTGAGGCCGAATGGGCACAGAGATAAAAGGCCGATGTTTAGTACTAGAGCCCGGTGTGCTTGAACGTGGTGCAGGCAGCAGGAAGACGGGTTGGCACCATAGAGAAGTAATGATTAGGGCACGAAGAGTTGCGGAGTGCAAGTAGCAATGAGAACTGAATGAACATTGAATGCACTTAGCAGAAGGGGCTGGCATCTGCATCTGCATCTGCATCTGCATATCCAGGTCTAGTATATGAACATCGAGCCAGACACCAGCACTGAGCGCAGTCAAAGCCAGCAGCTGATGCATAAGGAGCAGTGGTGGGCTAGTCAGGTGGTGATGTGAATATGAGATTGATGGTTTTAGTATTTGACAACGTGCGTCTTGGTGATCACGCCTCCATGGCCGGCCCCACTCTGAACACATGGACATGTGGGCTTGAACCAGAGACAAGTCTGGTGCAAGGGCGGCCTATCATCGATGTGAGCTGGCACCTGAGCGGCAACAGTCTGGTCCAATGTTCAAGTCGCTAGCGCCCCAGCGAACTCGACACTGGTCTGGTTGAAGTGACATCTGGGCCAGTGCTGGCTGGAGCGGGGCCAGATCGGACCAGACGCCACCTGAAGTGTCAAGTTGGTCCATGTTTGGCCCATGTCCACTGGTTGTACTCGTCAAGTCCCAGGTGCATTGATGTCACCACCACCGACCAATGCCGGCTCGGCAGCTGCCTAGGCGTCTGGCCTGGCATCAACTCGTCTCGCCCCTTCCATGTTCCAGGCCTCGCGTGTCTTCGCCCCAACAACCGTTTTATCAACACAAAACCTTATCCTTCGGCCAGCCAAAATGCACGCTATACACCGCCGACCTTGAACTTCCTTCCATCGCATCGACGTGTCTGGCAACCCCGACCCCTCCAGCCCAGCAGTCCCGCAGCATGAATGGCCTCCTCCCCGGGTTTGCGTTTGCGTTTGCGTTTGATACAGAGCCTGGTGATCTTGCGAAGACTCCGTGCTTCTCTCATCGCTGAATAGCCTAAAAAACTCGCATTACGTCCGCGGCCGGCCGGCCGGCCTACTGTGCCCCTCAACTGTACACAACTGCATCTCGTGGCCCGTTGCCATCAGTCACCCCGTCATCATGGCCACCTTGTTCCAGTCGTTTCGAGGCTCCGGCATGCCTAAACGCCTGCTGCGCTATGCCCTGTCGCGCCTGGACCTGCTAGACGCCGACGCTCTCGATATGGATAATCTCGATTTGGCAATAGGAAGGAATACCGTCTTTGAATTCCGAGATGTCGGCATCAAACTCAAGGTGTGTTGGTTGCTGAATCCCTTCATGTTCTGTTTTGCTCCTACTAAGCCCGCTTCTAGAAGCTTCAAAAGCTACTGAGACTGCCACCTACATTCGATCTCGACAAAGCCAAGGTGCTTCTCCTCCGCATAACTATACCCATGGACTTCTACACGAGCCCCATTATTGTCCAAGTCGATGGTGTCCACGTCCGCTTAAAAGTTCTGGGTAATATATGCAAGACGGCTCGGACATCGAGTACGCCAACTCAGGAAGCTTCTGTGGTTCCAAATACGGCCGATTTGGCGCAGTCTTTTCTGCAAACGGAGCCATTTTCCGAGAGGAAGCAACTAGAAGATGCGCTGGCTGCAGAAACCAACGATTTGGGCGCATCCGTCACAATGAGCGAGGATGGAAGCGAAGACGAGTCGCAATTCGGCACAGGACAGCCGCTGTCGCTGCCTGGATTTCTGACAGACTTTTTACAGGGCATTGTGGACCGGACACAGATCTCCATAAACAACGTTGTTTTCCAGCTGGACCTGGAGGTTCCTGCTGAGTTGAATTCATCCAAGCTCGAGCCAGTTTCTTTCCAGGTTGCCTTGGGACAAATTAACGTTGAAGGCATCACCGCCGATGCTCAAGGGGGAGATGGCGGCGCTGCGCAAATCGTCCACCAGGAGGGTAAACGCCATGTTTCGCTTTCGAGTATCCGCGCCTGTTTGATATCCGAGGCCGGTGCCTTTGCCTCGCTGACCCGTTCGCCATCCACGGCCTCTCCATCCCTTGCTTCCTCACCAGCCATGACGAGAAACCCACCCTCTCGACAAGCCACTTTCCTATCACAGGGCAGCTTCCATGAACAGCCTATGGCAGCCCTCCAGGAAAGTTTTCGGGGGCGCCTATCGGACGATGAAGCTTCAGATAGCCAAGACTACCCTCTTGGTGACAGCGAGGACGCACTAGCGATACCATATGACTTATCGGATACGGAGCATGACCCGCATGAGGAATCCGAAGGCGACTTGGACGAACAAGGCCCACTAACCCCCCGCGCATCGAAATATCTCGACTCCTGCGAATTTCCAAGATCATCGCATCTATTTCATTCTACTATTGAATCTAGCATGGCGTCACCTATGCATAGTGAGCTCCTAGGGCCAGGCTTGGCCGCTGTACACGATAATTTGGGTCACGCCGAACAGTATCACGAAACTGGCTCGTCTCATCTGGCCTCTTCGGACCTGTACAGCGAAGCGTCTCCTTCGTCAAGAAGCCAGCTGCTGTCAGGGTCTGCATCTGTGGCCGATTTGGCGCAATCGCAGATCTATACTCATGAAGAAGCGGAGAGCATGTATATGAGTGCGTTTTCACAAACTGCTGGTCCACGAAATATATCCTTGGTGGATGAGCGGGATCCCGAGGCGCCCGAGGATACGCCCGAGGATGTAACGCAGGCCCAGGAGATGGCAGTGTCTGAAGGGCTAGAACATTCGCAGGCTGTCGAAGCACAACAGGACGTTGGAAATTCCAAAGACTTAGAGACACGGGAGAAAACAGGTGCGGCAGATGTACTACCAATCGATGTGGATCAGCCTGCTGAGACGCTCGTTGAGCTGCAAACCGAGGATACTCGGCCGATGACACCAACTATGCCAGGAGCCTGGGATGATAGTATGAATACGCTGCCTGACCCTCTTGTGCGATCCGCGGACGAGGTTGGAGAACCGGGACCTGTTGCTAACGAGAAGAAAACTACATCTGATGGCTACAGCACTCTGCCACCACCCGCATCTGGTCGGGCATTCCCATCACGCTCTGAGCGACAACCACCGCTTGGCCATGCGTCTGATGGCGGTGCTGCCCCTCGAGGCCCACCAAAGCTAGTCAAGGAGATAATGCGGCTTCATAATATTTCAATCTACCTTCCCACACAGCATCAGCACATTCATGTTCATGTCGACTCTCCCGAATCGCTCAACCGACTTTCGCAATCACTGGGGCAGTCATCTATATATCCTCAAGCTCCTGGAGCATTTTCCATTCATAACTCCCCATCGCCTGGGCAGCCCCAGCCTCCTAATAAAGAATCACCGGACTCTGGAAAAAACGGGGTTCTAGAAATAACTTTGTCCCCAATCATCATCAACTTTGATGCTTCCATTGCCTTCTTACTAGTTGGGGTTATGGAAAAGCTTCTTCAGGCGTTGAAGAGTGATAAGCAGCCCTCTCGGCAAACAACAAAGCAAGACTCAAAAGCAGCAGCTGTGCCTCGCATGCAAATTTCTGTGGAGGAAATCACAGTCAACTTTCTTAATAGGCTAAGTGGCTTGATAAATCCATCGCACCCGCATGTGGACTTTCCCTTAATCAATGTTGACGAAGAGGTCCTCCTGAACATGACTCTTAACAATCTGAAGCTATCATGTGTTCCTGTGTTGGTCAATACAAAAGTCTCCATGATGGGGAGCAGGCCCTCCTTGCCTAAGCAAGGCGACACGCTAACAAGGATTGAGCTTGAAAAATTCCGCTTCGGGTACGCAAGGGGTGACATACTTTCGTTTGATGGCGCAAGGCAGATGAGTACATCCATTAGAGACTCTTTCCTTTCCACTGGCTACGATATTGGCATCGAAATCTTGCAGTCTGGAGATACCGTCCGAACAAATGTGGAAACACTTCCGCTGGTCATTCAGATCGATTTACAGCGACTTGACGAGACCTTTGACTGGTTTGGTGGACTCAGCAGCTTTCTTAATATGAGCGCGTCCATGACTTCCAGTCCATCACCAACAACAAAGTCCATACAGACTCTGTCACCAAAACCCCGCGGTGTTCGATTTGCCACGCCAATTGACCCAAAAGACAAGTCAGCCTCAGCGCAGAACAAGATCAATTTGAGAGTCGGGGGAGCATTGATAGAACTTGTCGGTAAAGATTGCAGTGTAGCTGTCGAGACCAGCGCCTTAAAGGTCGTCAGCAGAGACGAGGGTATTGGCATTGGTTGTAGCAGACTACGCATTTCGGGGCCGTATCTAGGGTATTCGTTGTCAGACCCGGCCATCAGTGCAGAAGTCGGAGGCATGAGGCTAGAGTTTCTTATGGCGCCAATGGACACGGACCTTGAGAAGCTGCTTGAGCTCATCATTCCCTCCAAAGTCAAGTTTGACCACGACAATGATGAAGTTATGGTCGACACCCTCCTGCGACAGAGGAGGAAAGGCTCTGTGTTAAGAGCCACTTTGGACACCGTTAACGTGTCTGTCAAGAACATTGGCCAGCTTTCTGCTCTCCCGGCCCTTGGCGAGGAGATTGCCAAACTGGCAGCAGTTGCCAAATATCTGCCAGAGGATGACCGGCCTGGCCTGCTCACACTGACCCGAGTACAGAAGCTCTCCTTCAATTGCGAACTTGTCGAAAATATTGGCCATATTACTTGCGACATTCGAGGTCTCGAGGTTGGCCAAATTACCGTTCCATCTCTGATTGCTGTTGCAGTCCACGGTATCAATGTTCGGCGAAATAGGAATGAGGAACTCATTGGTTCTAGCCTTTTAGAAGGTGCACCGGATTCAACAACAAACGGCCCGGTTCTTATGGTGCGAATGATTGGAGATGAAATCGAGCCCATTATAAAACTCAAACTACAGGACCTGAGATTTGAATACAGGGTCGCCACTATTATGGACTTTCTCGATCTTGGAAGCGATGCTACCCCGCAAGATTTTGAAGCTGGTCTTGCGGCATCGGTTGCAATCTTGGGGGATCAAGCTCACACGGCTCTTTTGGGCCGGCCAGCTTCACCTGGCGCTGAGAAGCCCACAGCTCCCAACAAACCCACGATTCTAGACCTGGCTTTGCGAGATTGCGTCATTGGACTGAACCCTTACCGTCTGCCATCGAAAATGATTGTGGCACTGACTGATGCGCACGTGGAGGCCGTATTACCTAATCACGGCAGGACGAAGGTTGCGGTTGGCGTTAGTAAGGCTTCCATTCTCTTAACGGACGACGTCAAACAAATTCAGAGCATAGGAGAGCAGGCCGAAAGTCCAAGAGTTCGGTCGTCGTCTCCCGTCTCTCCGCAAGTAGAAGAACTCTGCGCTCTTGGGTTTGTAGATATATGCTACATATCATCGGCAAGCGTCGTTGCTGTCATCATCCCCGACCCGGAGAGCGAGGCAAAAATCGAAGTCGAAGTACGAGACGATCTCTTGGTGCTGGAAACCTGTGCCGACTCCACACAAACGCTCATTACCTTGGCCAATGCCTTGAAGCCTCCGACCCCTCCTTCGAAAGAGAATAAATACAGAACAAAGGTCCTCCCAGTACAAGATCTTCTAGCCTCCATCTCCGCTGAGGCATTTGGGCGACCAGAAGGTGAATACGACTTTGACCAAGATTTTGCAGGAGCACAAGAGATGGTGGGAAGCGGCTCTGAAGATGAATTTGGGAGTGGCAAACTGCTCCCAGTAGACTCTAGGTTTTATGGATCTCAATCAGCGGGTGAAGAATTGTTTGACGCAACAAAGAGCATGGAATTGTCACAGGATGCTTTAATGGAAGACACGAATGAAGGCGTCTTGCTCACAGGATTCAGCCAGTCTCGGAGTGAATTGACCCAGAGCAATGACGACTTGGTAATACATGACAACTTCTATGATGACAACACGCCTGAAGAACATGCGGCGATGGTATGGAACTCAAACAACAATTCTTACGACAGAGCACCTGCCAATCTCATACATGCTAGTCCTATCAAGGTGTCGGTACGGGACGTGCATGTTATCTGGAACTTGTTCGATGGGTATGATTGGACTGGTACTCGTGATGTCATTGCAAAGGCTGTTGAAGATGTGGAACTGAAAGCTACCGAGCGCCAGTCTCGGCGATCCGGTGTGCAGGTTTACGAGGAGGATACTGATGATGAGGAAACCATTGGAGATTTTCTCTTCAACTCTATTTACATTGAAATACCCTCCAACCGTGATCCTCGGGACCTTACGCGGGCCATCAATGAGGGGCTGAATGATAACGCGACAGAAACGGAGTCTGTAGCGACGACAGCTATGACAATGAATACGACACGGACCGCACGACGCAGCCATCCCAAGTCCAGGCGTTTGCGACTACATCGCAGCAAGCACCACAAAATCACATTTGAGCTACAGGGCGTGAATGTGGACATGGTCATGTTCCCACCTGGCAGTGTAGAGACGGTCAGCAGTATCGACGCCCGGGTTCAGAATTTCGATATTTTCGACCACGTCCCCACATCGACATGGAAGAAGTTTGCGACATACGACCAAGATCACGGAGAGCGCGAAATGGGTACCAGCATGATCCACATGGAGCTGCTGAATGTGAAGCCAATTGCAGAATTGGCTGCTTCGGAAATCGTCCTCCGCGCAACAGTCTTGCCACTACGACTGCATGTGGATCAAGATGCCCTGGACTTCATTACTCGGTTCTTTGAGTTCAAGGACGATAAAGTACCTGTTCATGCATCGCCAAGCGATGTCCCCTTCCTTCAGCGCGCGGAGGTGATGGACATTCCAGTCAAGCTCGACTTCAAGCCGAAGAGGGTTGATTATGGCGGTCTGCGATCTGGTCACACCACCGAGTTTATGAACTTCATCGTGCTGGAGGAGTCTCGAATGGTACTCCGCCACACCATCATTTACGGCGTTGCAGGCTTTGATCGCCTTGGCAAAACATTAAATGACATTTGGATGCCGGATGTCCGAAACAATCAGCTACCTGGAGTTGTAGCTGGACTTGCGCCTGTCCGATCCCTCGTAAATATTGGCAGCGGGTTCAAAGACTTGGTTGAGATTCCTTTGCGGGAATACCGAAAGGATGGTAGGGTCATACGGAGTATTTCAAAGGGAGCAGTGGCATTTGCCAAGACGACTGGCACAGAACTTGTCAAACTCGGCGCCAAACTTGCTGTGGGAACGCAGTATGCTCTCCAGGGGGCCGAAGATATGCTCACCCAGCGTGGTCAGGCAGAAGGCAATTGGGAGGATGACGACCTGGACCCGGAAGACAAGAAGCAGATATCATTGTACGCGGACCAACCGGCGGGTGTTTTGCAGGGCATTCGCGGTGGATTTAGGTCGCTCACAAGAGACGTCAACCTTGCACGGGATGCCATTATCGCAGTGCCTGGCGAGGTCATGGCAACGCAATCAGCGAGTGGTGCTGCCAAGGTCATGTGGAAGAGAGCGCCAACCATCATATTCCGACCTGCAGTTGGTGTGACCAAGGCCATAGGACAGACGCTTATGGGAGCAACCAATGCCTTGGATCAGGATAACAAGCGGCGGATTAGCGAGGTAAGTTTGCTCGCTCTACTGTCTAACCATGCTGGAGTGCTAACTCGATGAATTAGAAATACAAGCATTAAGCATTTGGAGCGAAGAAGATTTTTCACATGAGCAATGACATGATTGGCGACTGTTGCCACCCTCTTTTTTTTCTTTTTCTTTATTTGCATGTGCATTATTTGGCGTTGGTAGGGCTTTGGAGGTGCTGCTTACTTAGACTGGAGCGATATTTGGATGGTTTTTCTCCAAGGCGATTGCATCATACAGACTGTGATTATAGTTGTTAGAGCCCAGCGCATGTATATTGATTCCTACGTAGTCACTTGGAAATATTAATCTCATTGGGTTGAGCTGGATTTTCCTTGTCAGTGACGAAGTGCGTTTTGACTGTGCTGGAAGTGGGCACGTAACGGTCTCGTACGGAGCAATTTCATTTACGACAAGGTCAGTTGTGTGACGTCGATTTGGTCCGGCCTGTTTCTGTTCGCTATCGAGTAATGACGGATGCCCAAAAGTCCTGATGTTGTCCCACAAGGGATGAACCCCACCAATCTCTTGCCTGTATTCATCATCTCGTCACACGCAAGGCTTTCTCAGCACGTCTTGCCCCGCAGCGAACGTTGGCAACCCAACATTCTTCCTCGCTCGATTACCCTCCATCCGGAATCACAGTCGTCTTTATTTAAAAAAAAAAACAAAATGAGCAATCGTTACGACTCTCACACCTTGTTCAGGGTGGATAACCTTGTGGCCGTCATCACAGGCGGTGGCTCCGGCATTGGCAGAATCATTGCCCACGCCCTGGTGGCCAACGGCGCAAAGAGGGTGTACATCCTTGGGCGCCGCGAAGCATCGCTGGAAACCACAAAATCTACCTCGTCTCACCCGGAAAACATCACGCCCGTCGTCTGCGACGTGACGTCCAAGGAGTCGCTGCGCGCTGCGGCAGACAAGGTGCGGCAAGACTGCGGCTACTGCGACGTGGTATTCGCCAACAGCGGCGTCAGCACTGCAGATGCCTCCCAGTACCTTGGCCGGCAGGAAATCGACATCAAGGCCCTCCAAGAGGGACTGTGGCAGCATAGCATGGAGCACTTCACCCAGTCGTTCCACGTCAACGTCACCGGGGTCTTCTACACCACGGTCGCCTTCCTGGACCTGCTGGACGAGGGAAACAAGCGCGACGCGGTGCCGCAAAAGTCGCAGGTCGTTGTAGTCACGTCCATGGGCGGCTTTTCCCGCCGCCCGAAGGCGAGTTTTGCCTACGGGCCGAGCAAAGCCGCCGCTGGGCATTTGGCCAAGCAGCTTGCGACTCGGCTGGCGCCGTACAAGATCCGGGTCAATAACCTTGCTCCCGGGTTCTACCCGAGCGAGATGACGGAGAATATTGCCTTTATGAAGGAGACGGACGAGCCGCGTCGAGAGGGGAGTCTTGCCAACAGCTTTGTGCCGCTGGAGAGGGTGGGCTCCGAGGAGGACATGGCTGGTGCCGTCTTGTTCCTGGCGAGCAGGGCGGGCAGCTATGTGGATGGAAACGTGTTGCTTACCGATGGCGGTCGGGCTAGTATCGTGCCTTGCACGTACTAGTCAGCCTGGGCGGCAGCTCAAGTCTGGAATATTGCTGAAAGCGAAGCGTTTCCTTTTCCGCCGTGGCAGCTTATTTATGCTCTCTACCGAGTTTTGTTGATGGATGCTGCGTGCGTATTTATTATTTGAGCAGAGTATCGTTATCAGGTCAAGTGTTTATATGTTGGCAGTAACGAGTGTGACGTTTGCGAGTGCTACGTCGTCACTGAGACGGTTCGATGACGGGATGCTATACGATACGGTCCAGCGGATTACTTACTCATAATTTCAAGAGAATTTCTTCTTTGCCGACCTTTCAGTGGCTGTTAGAGCGGACAAGGGGATTAGGCAGGTGAGTTGGTGCAAGATGTAGCGGTAGTTGCCTCGGTTGCATGTATATGGCTCAGTCATCCCTGTCAGCGCAATTCAATGCCCTCCTTCGTACTTGTTCATCCTCCGTGGTCCCCTAGGAAGACTCACCGTCTCCTCGGCGCGCTTATGAATGATTGCATAATGGTCAATCTTCTGTCGTAGTCCGGGACCCGGCGGAGCGGACGAGACTTTCTCTACTCGACGACTCAAAATTCCGTCTGATCTCTTACCCAGCTTTAAAGTCGGCTTATAGCCGTGGATATGCCGGTACTACGGAGTAGTACTCTACGAATCTGTCAACAATGAAAATAAAGAACACAGAGTGTTGGCGCACTATCGGCGGAATCCACCAGACAGCACCGGAGACGGGCCGGGAGTCCGGGACATGTTCCACCCCCCTGGGAAGGCCGCCGGGCAAAGAGGGCTCGCAGGCGACCAACCTGGCTGCCCGATGCTAGTTCCTTTACTAAACAGGAGCCAGCCGATTTGTTCCATGTCAAGTCATCAACGCTCTCGGCACTAGGGAACTATGCGGGTTCCTTTGAACCCCAGGCTCTACGCGTCGTGCAAACGGCTACGGCCGCCGCCGCTTTTGGCAACATCAATGCCTGCTTGAGCGGCGGGAAAATAGCAAAGATTCATCTCACATAAATTTATAATCCCAGTTGAGTAGCATGTTATAGATTTCTTGGTCTAGTCCCTTGCAGGGAGAGGCAGCCAAAGAAGACTAACTGGAAGATACCCGAAACATGATATAGTTTTAACACTTTCATAAGGCTGGATTTCTCATCACTTTTATATGCTAATACTTAAATTGGATTTCAGGTTTATGGTGTTGCATGATAATCAGCTCGGATGCGAGATTACAGCCTCACGTTTCGTAGAATCAAGAGATGACCTGGCAATAGGAAAGATTACTGGTTCGGCGACAATACCCGGGAACCTCCAAGCACTCAACAGTCAATCCATAGCTTTTGGCCATGTTGGATCCCAAGGCCTACACGATTGGCTAGATTTGCGCTCAAGGCACCCAAGACGTGGCCGCGTATTCCCCCCTTGACGAAACACATGATGGTTGGCATTGGAGGCGCTGCGCCAAGCTCCAAGCACGATATCAAACTTGGAGATGTCGTGATGAGCGTGACGAAAAAAAAAAAACGGAAAAGGGGGAGTATTCCGGTACCGACTTTGGCAAGGCCATGGAAACCCAGGCCTTTGAAACTACGTTCTTCCCAGACCAGCTATGAATCTCGCGAATGGACTTTCGGCGCAGTATGGGCTCCATTGACATGGACTTGACAAATCAATCCATCGTATCTTGCAGAATAACCGTCGCCTAGCAAAGAAGTATACGCGGCCTGATCCCAGCACAGATCGCCTGTATAATCGAACGTACTGCATCCACCAGAGTTAGGCTTTGACACTTTAGACTGTCTCATAAATTGCGGTGTAGATGTCTCGAAATTGATTGATTGAGTCGAACGAATTCCGGAAGAGGATAATCCTTCTCGTCATTATGTTATCTGTACAAAGATTTATACGATACGGCATTTCTGTCATGTTGTCCTTGCATCTTTGGCATAACTACAGAGTATAGCATGTAGGACATACTCAATGTGCGTGCCCTGCAGCTTGTAGCTTGCTCGCGAAATCCATACTCGAGGCACGGTCTTCCTTGGAAAGTAGACACACAAGCATCTTCTCCCCCGTACGAGAGGTTTTGTGCTATCCGTTGCAAGTATCCGACCCGTCTCGAGGCATTCCACTGCAACGGAAAAAGACCCAACGACTAAGCATTGCTGGGCAGGACATGCCGTGTAACTGCCATGCAGTCAGCCTTAAAAGGTGGCTGTCCAAACGCCCCGCTCCTTCCTCATCACGAGTGTAACCTGGACATCACCGGCGGTCAAGCCAACAACTCCAAAGCGGTCTGGTATAATACAAAATTACGCGCAACGAGAGGGGAGAGGCCGTGTCGCGGCCCAATGGCGCCACATACGGCCCATCATTCAGGTGGCTTCAGTATGCTGCCTGAAAGCACAGTTTGGGCGTTTGAAGAGGGAGAGGGCAACAGAAACTCGGTGACTGCATCAAACCTACTCAACTATCGATTTATTTATTTATTCTCCATTGGACACAAACCCAGAAAGTTGCGCACCGTAGCAACCGCATGTCTCAGCCCAGCTACTCCTGGACGAATACGGAGTAAGCCACGAGGAACTCCAAGCCGTGCCGAGCCGTGCCGTGAAGCGAATCGCTTCTTGCATCAAGCACATCACAGCCGCAGATGGCGCAAGTGCTGAGTGCTCACCGGCGTTGTTATTCCGTGTCATATGTCTCAATTGTTAAGCCAAGCTTCGAAGCCGATCCAAGGGTCCCCAGTCGGTCGATGTCGATCGAGCGGCTCTGTCACTACACCCTTGCAAACGGATTTCAATATACATCGACGCTTGCCTGTCGCCGGCATCGAACTTGCGGTAGTTTCTGGGCCCCGATCACGGAACAACTTAAGACATCGGTGAACTACCTGGAGCCGACCGCTCGGTGCGCGCTCTATGATGAGGATTGACATGTACAGCTGACCGGTGATTCTGACTAGTCCTGATGGCAGGAAGATCTGCTACTGCTCTTGGAGACGGCATATGCATATTGATTCTGATATGAAATAAAAAGACCCCCGTAAAGCTGCCGTGCGTCCAGATCACAACAAAGCGATTATGTTGGCTCTGCTGCTGCACGTCACACCTGTTTCTTTACCCAAGGCAGTAATGCATATTCACATCAAGACAGGTTATTAGTCACTCTGCAGTGTCAGTAAACACCTAGAGCGAAGGAGACTTGTTCGCCATCTCCGCATGACAAACTTAGTACATGCAATGCCGAGGCTACATTCATGCCCCAACTCTGTAGTTCAACCGCGTATAGTCTTCCCACAAATTTGGTCCCCTGCAAACCATTTGAAACAGGTCTTGATATCCGCCTCGTTTAAGCGCCGATAATTTGCCCGATCTACGGTTTGATTGACAGACAGAAGCTGGAAGATGAGTCGTTTTAACGAAATGCATACCGGATCGACGCATAATGACTAGTGGTTGGTAACATTTTCAAGAGGGGAAAAGGAGCACCATAGCCCTATGGAGTGCTTGGTTGGGCTTACATGCAGTCCCTACGCCGTGACTAATAATACGACATCTAGATTGTAAGGTTGAATCGACTCCCCGCACTTGTCTCGAAGTTGGTTTGACCTTTCACGTGCAGTATTTCATGTTTTATCTGCTCTGTTGTAGGGTGTCAATTTGGCCTGCGCATGGGGCTAATAATACCCGTAGATATCACCCGCTGCAAAAAGCAAGCATACGGGACATTTGTTTTACGTACGTGGCATGGCGTACACTGCTTCAGGACTCGTGGTACTTTGTAACCACCGCAAGCGCCCTTGCATATGAATAACATGGTTTCCAGCATATAGTCATTTGCAAGATCATCCTTGCAATTCCCGAGTATTTCGCGAGATGGACAGTCTCAGTATTGGCGATAGTAATATACTTTGGTTCTACAGGATAAGGCCTTCAGAGTACATCTACCATGGCATTCACCGGCATACAATACAAAGTGACGATGAATAGAAACCACAACCTAGCCAACAAGTTCAGTCTCCTAGAGTCAGTGGCAGACGCCATTTCAGCAAGTGTGTCCGGATATGGCAATAACAGCCAGCCACAGAGATGTAGCTTGCATGATATCCGAAACTTGCAGATTGACCGATTCCAATGCGGTAAATGGGGATAGGAAGGCAACAAGAGAAAAAGTAGAATAGATCTCGGGCGATTAGTTTTGAGAATTGGATATAAATAGCTTACTGCTAGCTACCTAAAGATAATTTCCAAACCAAAATCTTGTGCTCAAGTAAACCAACTACCTAAAAAATCTACATTCCAAGCCGAATTCACACTCTTGGTGTACCTGTCAACATGTCAAGCGAGGCTGATAACACCGCACCTGTGCGTGAACTTGATGAAGCTGAGTTTGAGAACGGCCAGCCTAAAGATGGAGATGCCTGGGTGAGTCAGATGTACCTTGACTACATATGATCCGTGCTTACCAATCGTTATGATAGATCAAGTGGGACGTCAAAAACGGCAAGGATCGCACAGAGACACGCGCTATTGGGGTAGACCACTCCCTTTCTGGTTCTCCGTAAGCAACGCATCCTTTCCCTGACTGAGTACCGTTACTAAGTAATTTACAGTTACATTCAGGGCGTGGAAATTCGATCTGCCCCTGTGACATTGCATGTCTGGGTGTGAGTAGTAATCTTGGCGAGCTCAGAAGAGAATATGCAATACTAATTGATTCAGTTCATCCTGGCCAAGTGGCCCTCCATACAGGTCAATTCCGGGTCCTACCAATGGAAAACATAAAATTGACCTCGGAAGAATTGGGTCGTTCCGTTTTGAAAACCGCTAGTCTTTAGACAACTGATGTTTCTACTATTAGATCTAGGTCTAACTAGTTTTAAGGACTACTGTGTTGCTGGCGAAACGGAAAAAGTTTGCAGCAGGCTCTCCAACGTTCTATTCTTGGTCCTAGTTTACTAGTTTGCTTGGACTCCTTTTTACTACGTATTGTTAGGTTACATTCTTTTACCTTGACAATACCAAGGCAATTGACCCTCAAGTTTCGCCCACTTGGTAGTGTCTCGATTTTGGAATAACGCGTAGCATGGTTCCATTACTTCTTAACCTGGGAATTTCTCGAGGCCTAGTAAATTACTACTACTCGTAATTCTCGTACGGGCATGGGGTCGATTCAGCTAGAAGCGTGCTTAGAGACAAAAAAAATTAATTGAATTGCAGAGAGGAGAAACTACAAGTCCTCAAGGAGGTTTGTCTTTACTGATGCAAATGGAGGCCCTCCAACCAACCTATTGATGGACCCCCCCCCCCCTTGGGGCCCTCACGAGGTAAAAGGTAGCGCTATCAAGTCTCGCTCTATAAAATGCGTCAAACGCATCCAATATATGTGTGACGCGGCCCCTCACAGGAAGCTAGAGGAGTGGCCCAACCTAGCGACAGGAAATGGCGAATGGCGGGTTCTCTAAATGCCTTGTACAGGTTTTCCCCGGTATGTATTCGTCGGGGTTTTCCCTGTGCTATAATGTGAATGCAAAGGCTTTATTCTAATACCAGGGCATGTGTCAAGATACAAGTCGCTCATTTAAGGCAACAGTAATTGTTATAGTTCTGCTTATAGGCAGCAGTTATAACATGTATTTCTTAAATAGGAAATCAAGAGTCTCGTATTTTACCTGAGCTATTCCAACAAAAGCCTGCTGTTGTCGCGTAAAGCGTTTCACTTATACTAGAAGAGTAAAGGTGTAAGACCAATGCCTTGAGTTGCTATGCTATCGGCGGCTCCTGCGTAACTGGAGAAACCGGCCAGGAACCAGTAAAAGCACATCTCCTGGATGCTCAAGCAGATGGACCTCAAGTTGTTCAAGGGCCGGACGATGCTGTCATGCCACCATGGGTTTTGTGCATCCCCCGGCGCCCCATGTTAAAACACCAACAACGCTGAAATTATCACTCGGCGATTATTTTCCTTTTCGCTCTTACGAGCTACGCCGCCTACCAGGCCAAGAAGATGCGCAACAGTTCTCCCAGACCGGTAACAATATACGAAGCTTCTTGGCATTGAATACAGAGCTGGGAAGACGGCGGCACACGTCATGTATAGAGCGCCGATTTTCCTTCCACAACACCCAACTCGTTCCTGAACCGTGACGAGCGCCGAGAAGGATGCATAACAGCGACGAGTCGCGTGTCAGTGGTCCGGTGTGTTTCCCAATGCCACGAAACATCACGCCACTTTCCACTTAATGGAACAGTGGGGGGTTGTCTGGGGCGCATCCAAGGGACAGGTAGCCTCGAAGCTTGTAGGTCATAGCCATGGTTGACCAGTGTGGCCTATGTACATAGAGTCGACGTTAACTCTGACAAAACTTGGCCCCGAAATCGGCATCTAAATGACACTCCTGTTTACTTTTCTGGCGCATGTATCTTAATCTCTTTTCATGCGGAGAAGGCCGGATTATTTTGCCTTGTTTATACGTCCTGTGTCGGGGCTTCTCATCCGTCTATTCGTTGAACGAGCAAGGGCATTTGATGACTTGCCCTCGAAACTTTGCACTCTTCTCGTCCCAGGCGGAATTAGCGATGTACTTCACCATCACCAGTACGAAGCTTCCAGATGTCTCTTCGCGGTTGTGGACCAGTTGCCTATTCTGTCCTTTTGGGCATAGTTCTCCATCAACCCCGAGAACTTCCGACCAAACTGGTTTCTCCCCAGCTCAATAAATAAGAAACTTTGCAAATATTTTACCCCCTCGCATTTCTTTCCCATCCTCCATCCTCTCCATCTCTTCTGCCCTCTGCTTGTCCTGGAGCATTCCAGACCGCAAGTTAGCGCCACCAGGGAAAAGGGGAGCCCGACGAGAAAAGGGGGACCGAACCGGCGACCACGCGGCGATTGATTCGCGATTCTTGGCCGTTGATGAAAAAAGACACCCCGACTGCTCCTACACGCCGCAGCCCACAATGATAGTCACGCGGGCTATTTCTCTCACCAATTTTCTTGTTGCCAGCTCAGCGCTGGGGTTTCAAGTCTTCGTCCTGTACCCGTGGCACAAGGAATTAGACGCCGGCTTCGAGGAGCTCAAGAAGGAGCATCTCAAGGTCCTGGACGCCGTGGGGAGCAGCCTCAGCGAGCAGCAGCGTAGGGGCTTCATGGACAAGCTAAACGATATGAAGAGCCAGAGCGCCAAGAGATGGTGGTTCTTCTAGACTGCGGTTTCTATCTCGTTTGTCCATCCCAACTTTGTGAGAGGTGATGCGTTGTGAGACTAAACGATGATTAGAATGCGAATTTTTGTCCCTAACGATTTTCTTTAGTACTTCTGGGTCCGGATTCTGTGCGACAGTACCGATTTGACCACGTAACTCACGTTGCACGTCTCCGTTTCGTCGAAAAATAAAAATGTCCCTCCGAATTTGATACACAGGAAGACGCTCCAGAAATGCCCGGCTGTTCCATAAACGGGTCCTGGTTGGAAACCCCGGCTGTGATTGAATTGCGCACAAAGTAGAGTCTGCTGATCCGGTCGCACACTCAACTTGGGGGCTTGCTTTTTTGTCTCTTTGGAATCTCTTCTTTCTTCTGGAAAACGATACCCTCGTTATATGAGACTTCATCCTGCAAATTTTACGGGCTCTTACTGTGGCAAAGCGTTCCATTCGGCTACGGCCTCTTCTTCTCTCTTGATCTCGCGGCACATGGCGCAAAAAATACTCAACTGAGCTCGAACGCGGCAGACGTCTCCAGGCCGTATGCTACCTTTGTTTGCTCCGGTGAGACTGCTTACGCTTGCGGCGCTTGTGATTTGGACAGGGGCTTCCGGAAAGCGGTTATGGAAGTAGATGGCCGATAGCCAATATATCCCGTGTCTTATCACTCGAATGGAACATCCATCAACTCACAACGAACATTGTGTTTATTGTGCTATAACCAAAACTTGACTTGCGATTCTAAGCCTGGTAAGAAGGACTTGCTGGGCCCGGTCGCATTTAGGTCTTTTGGGTGGTTTGCCTAGGGAAGTCGAGTACTCCGCGCAGCCAAATGCCAGAATCACCGAGTTTCCTAATACGGCGGGTTGCGAAATTGAATCTTTACCGCTTTTGGCTACCTACCGGCCCCATCTTCCGTGAAATACCGCCGCGATCCGTCAAATGGGCGGCAGAGTTGAACGACTGCACCGGCAGACGGGCCGGCGCCCTCGTCTGTTGGCGTGTGGACACATGCCGGGGTAAACTGAAAAGCTGAAACCAACCCTATGAGGTTGATCTGATCCATTGCACAAACTTGCTCTGATCTATTTGGTGAGCCTAAAACACCGTGTTCCGAGGCCATGTCACCTTTTCTAGTTGTGCAACGCTGCCTGGCTTTACTCTCAAGTTGCTGCACCTAATTCTCAACAGGCGACTCTGCGGGAGGAACAGTTGAAGCAAAGTCCTGGCAGAAATCCATACATCACACTCAAGGGCAGACAAGCCATGTCGCCCAAAGACCTTGAGCCATTCAGTCACTATGAAAGGTCCCAGACGCACGATACCTGTCTGTCAGTCATGCCAGATCGCTCCTTGAGCAGGAAACCGCAATTAGGGCGAAATGATAGCCAAGACTGGGTTCCTTTAAGGGAAATCAAGGGGCAACAATTCCTTCGCAGTTGGAGCGCCGCTGTTGTGACAGTGTCAACGGTAGGAACAACTCGGCGCGTGTCTGCAACGTTGATGACGACACATTGTATAAAGCGCAAGTATTGTGCTTCACTCGTCACCGCCACATGGTAAACAGCTACGACAAGGGCAGAATCACTGGGCTTGGAACAGAGGGTTTAATTTAGTCCTTGAAAATTAACTTTAATGTATTAAAGGTCCATGGTTTTCTTATGAGGCCTTGAGGGATTAAAAGTCTTTATGAATACAAGAAGTTGGTGTGTGTTTGAGGCCTGAGGCAGCCCTCGCTTAGGTCCGACTTCGAGCCTCGTGATATTTCCTTTGTTGTGGCCTAACCTGACAACTGGTTGTGTGACCCCTCAATATCGTATATTACATGGAACAATGTGTTTGTGTGCAGCTTCTTGTGTGAAACCTGCTTGATCCAGGCGTGCCGTCTATAGAACTTGACTATTGGTAGATGCAGCGCGTCAACTCTGCCCCACGCATTCTATACGTCTTCAGGGTGAACATTCGAGTAGCCTCTGATGATGTCAAGTATTGCCAGCTCAGGGTGTATTATTCTCTCAGGCCCGATTCCTTTATGTATTGGAGACCAGTAACGATGGAAAATACTGCAGAAAACGGCGAGTGCTTCGTGTTCCCGGATTTGGTCACTCAAGACCTCGAGTTCGTCTCCTTGTTTTGAATCAGGTCGAATGCTTTGACAGTGACCCAGGCAACCGCCACTACCGTCACCGCCAGCCGGATTTCCCTGGCAAACTGAGCTGCACCAGGCGGGAACAGAAAAGTATGGGCATGATTGATGGTCCCCGAATGTTGGGCCTGGAGGAGAAACTGCTCCATGGCAGCGCTGTAGAGGAACGGGGAACCGTCTGGTGCTCCAGTTGTGTTGTGAATAACCGCGTTGTTGTTGGGTGAGAAAGGTGATGTTTGGAGGCTGTTGGTCACGATAGTTGCTTTTTCTAGGGCTCAATTTAGGGCACGGATTGAGGGACTCGGCACGGGTCTTGAGGAGCTCCTCCAGGGTATAAAAGGGCTGGGGTCAATTTTCAGGCTTTTCAGTGTATACAACGGAGATCTTCGTCAATCATCAATATCATCAAATTCGCTCAATCGAGGCCGCCAAAAGCGCCTTGTCCACTGTGCAAATTGCTACTCGTGCAACGCCCCACTTTAGTACAGGTTCGTCATGGCCTCACCAACCACCTTCTGCTGTTGTGATGTCTAGTGCCCACCGAACGTTGCTGCGAATGTCGTCTTTAGCACCACGGATGCGAACAGTCTCATGATGGTAGTATCGGGCGACGTTAATCACGCCTTTATTAGTTGCTAATTGGAGCAGTTCACCCTCTTCGTCCCGGTCGGGATATTGCCAAGAGTCCTTGATAACGAGTGACGTCTGTGGATCATCCATACGATGTGCTTTCCAGCAAGTTGTCGCTCGGCCTGCGATGCACCGTGCACGACTCATAACCTTATCAATAATAAGATATTCTGTCTGACCGTTTCGTTCGATTTCGATAGATTTCTGGCCGTTAATTGTTATTATAGTGGGATCAAACCCAAGTAACTCCTTGCTCATTCGCAAAACCCTCTTGAAGGTGAAATTCGGGGCACCGCTCTATTAATTGATCCAGCCCCCATCAATGATGTTTCTCAGCGCGCGTAATCTCAAGAAGTCTGGTGCTTGGCCAGGTAAGTGGACTGGAGCTGCATTGTTTCAGGGTCCAGATGTCTCTTAAGCTGATTGGCCTAAAGCACCAGACCAGTCGACCACTTGCTGGTAGAACCAATTCACCTCACCTCGCATACCGAGCCTGCCCATGCATTTTTCATTTTTGGCAAGACCTTGTGCATAATGGTGATAAGATCAAAGAGGATATCTGGCACTACAATGGTCCGAACCTCGCTATCGTCCAAGTGCTCAGAATTACATCCGAGGTCGAGTCACTGCTCCAAGTTCAAAAAGTGCTATTTCCAGTCGTCAATCTGCTCAAGCAATATCCAAGCTGCCAACGACTTCCAAAACAATAGGCTACAAGAATAAAACATTTTATCAAGTTTTTATTTGGGTGCCCACATTATTCGTGTCCTAAAGGGGTCAACAACCACCCGCGTATGTATTGCCCTTCTCTCACCAATGATGATTCATTGCCATGTTTTATCTTGGGTCTCTTCCTCGACGGTAGGCCTCATCATCCGTGGCTGCGGTTCGCAGTCAATGCATCTATCCTATGACACGGTGACGTGCATATTTCACTGCAGCGAGGCTAAATAGTGGGCTCTTGTGAAAGATGCGTTAGTGGTGAAGGGTCTACTTTGACGCAGAGTCGTATTCGCGATTATGTGTGACGTGGTCGATGTCGCGAGTTGTAGCTGCGTTGCGAAAAAGAAACGATGCACGAGCGGGGTTTCCATCTCCTCCCGCAGGATGGGCTACTGTATAAATGTTCCGTTTGGACGGGCAGATATTATTGCTCTTGCAGAGGCTTTCGTTTCCTTCGTGCCTGCACAGATCGAGGACAGGCAGTGTCCGTCTCACAGGATGTATCCCTCATTGGTTCTGGGCGCTATCCTTAGCATCGCGAGGTAAGCCAAGACATGGTCGCCGTGTGTTCTTCCATCCTGGAAGCGCATCAACAAAAAGAAGGGACGAGATGGAAAAGACTGCATAAACAGACATGGACTTTGTAGATTAAACCGGCAACTAACATCTTCCAGTCCCACGGTTGCTGTTGCCGCCCTCGAGCCAACAAAATGCGCCACCAAGGTCACAGTCATCACCAGACTCACTGGAACAACAACGATATACAAATCGGTGACCGCCGTCCCTTGGGAAGTCGACTGTAAAGATTGCGATTTGATAGTCATCACTAAAACTCTGGGGAGCGCAAAGGTATATTGTCTGGCCAAGATGTTTTTTTCCTTTTGGAAAAAAAAAAAGAAAAGAGTCAAATTACGTATGGAGGAACAAACACTTACAAGACTTCAACTGTAGCCTACGGTTACGGTTACTTCTGACTACGTACTTATGCATCCCCCGATCTGTACCTGGTTCCCTAAACCGCCTTCAGAACGTCGCCGTGCCTCTCGTAGGGCCGAACGAGCGTCATTGGACTCCGATTGACCTTGGCAGTCGAGGTTATCCTTGTTCAGGGGGGGGCGGATATTCTTTCGGCTTTGACTTGCTGAATCTGGGTCATACAATCTTGTCATAATAGGATTCTTCACGTCGATGATCGAGGATGAAATAAGGGAGTTTACCGGTTACGCCGGTACTTGTGTGGGATAGCATTGCGGTGCGAGTCAGTTTCAAGGCTGGTGTGGTCTAGCAAGCACCAAAGTCAAAAGGCTCGGCTTGGTGTAGGCTATGCCATCATTTCTGTAGGCAGCAGCAGACGATGAGACTGACGCAAACATGGCAAAAAGAAGACTGTTGTAATCGAGATTCTGCATAAGCACCCGACTCGGAAGCGTGGCTGTGTAGTTCTAGATGGAGTGCGGGAGTCGATATGGCGTCGTGACACGCAGCTCTTGGGCTATTTTTGGCGCGCTGACATTGCCGCGACTAGTCTTGAGTGAGGATGTGTCGTCAGGACACGCGTTAGTGACCCAAAGACAAGGCGGAAGGCTCCATATGAATCCGGTGCTGTCAACCTCATGAGAGACGGTTGTCTTTCAAGAGCTAAAGGCTGACGATTGCTCCGTAGCCGCATACTCCTCGATGGCCGGCCAAGGGGCGGCGGGCTACAGGAATACGAACAATGGGGCCATTGTTTTGTGTGCCTTATCTCGGCGCAGGCTGGGCCGCTTTGTTGAGGGACCGTTGGAGAGTTGGCCATGTGAGAGGCATCCCGATGCGCATGCTGTACTCCAGACCCCCGAGTGCTTTGGGTGCGGCGCGTTAGATGGCGTTTTGGAGGCGCGCATGGGTAAAATGATAATCGACGGCCATGTCCATGGTTGGCGTCTGTCATTTGGGTGTTGCCACAGAGCTCAAAGGCCAGGCTCCCCTTTCTAAATTGTTCGACTGTCCCTGTGAGATTCCGTTTCAGCGGAACGGCGCATGTGATGCCAATGCGGCAATGGAAAGTGCCAATCCATTGTTCAGAGAAGCCTCATCTCAAGTCTCGTGGGGGACGGGAGGGTCGCAAAGGAAAACTGGGCAGACGTCATCCAAGAGTTTGGGCGTGGTGGGTGCGAAGCTGAGTGGGCGGAGTGGATGCGAGGATGAGACAAGCAATGGGCAGGCTTTGCTTGTGAAACATCGTGCTGGCACTGGGGGCTCGGTACGTCCAAATGTCACAGCGGATGGCGGCCTCGCAGCCTTCAATGTTGCCATCTTCATTCCAACCCAACACAAAAATGCGTTTCTGGTGTACTGAGCCACGAGGCTTGGCCTGGCTGCAGAAATCCAGTCAGGGAGAGAGGAGGGCGCGCTGGGTCCGCCTGACGTGACGGTTGAGTTTGCTGAGGCTCGAGTCCGACTTTGCGCGGCTCAGATCGGAGACAAAGGAGAACATTGACCACGGGGCGGAAATATTTTATTTCGTGCAACAGGCCCGTCATTGTACTATCAGGCTTGATCTTGTAGCATGTATACATAGGCCGCTTGGCCGCGTCTGTCTCCCCCACATGGAAACACGGAACATTTAAACAGTCGCGGACATGTCCATACTCGGCATGATGCATCGTGCCAGGAGCTTCGAGTTGGAACAAAGAATCGCCCGCGGACTACGGACCGTACTCACAACGTACATACACCTTCAGCCGTAGCCAGTTTTTCGACCAGAATGCCTAACCTCGCTCAATACATGAAAAAGGGTCAATCGTTCGTCGCCGCCCCCGCCACACTCGCAACGCCAGCGGATGGAGCCACTTGCCAGGCAGGTGCGACCCTGGTCGAAGCTCCTTGCTCCTTCCCCCTGCCACTCGATAATATGAAACCCGCCCGACGACTTTCTTTCCAGGGCTTGAAACTGTCATCCGGCTCAAGTGCTCCCTTCCAACCCCCTTCCTTCGTTTTCCTGTCCATTTGGCCATTTGACCTGCTCGTGCAATTGTCGGTGTCGACGGCCGCTTTTCTTTACTGTCGGCGTACCTAACACGTACCTACATACGTTCCTGGTAGACAACTTGACCAAGCTAGCACATCTTGTATGTTTTTGAATGACGACGTTGGACGTTGGGCCCAGGAAATTGCAATCCCCGAAAAAAAAAAAAAGCCAACAACAAGGTGCCATACAGTTCCGACCTCATTTTACAACAACTACTCCGTAGCAGTTCACCACCTCCGTCGACTGTTGCTCCGTACACTCATCACTGGTTACGCCACGCCTTTGAGCTGGTCAGGCGGAATCGCGACCGCGAGACAAACGATAACCTTACCCGTCGATTCAACCCCGTCGTCACTGAAGTCCGCAACATGTCGCACTACAATAGACTCCCTGGGTATGGGGGTGATGGATACGATAGAGGCAAGTCTCGTTGAATCGTACACTTTCCAATTTGTCTTGAGAGCCCTACTCCGTACTCAAACATCCATGTTCTCGTGGATCAACCTCCGACTTGCACCCCCTTCTCACCCCTGCATTCCAAAGATCATGCCCTCGAATGTCCAGAAATCCCGACCTTGTGGACACTGAACTGCCTGTCCTTGTACGGCCTTTTGGCGACGTATTTGCTCATCGCCAAGCAAACGCTAGTAGGCTTGATGACCAGTTACCTCTGTCTGGTAAAATACCTACCGTCCCCACGTTGTCAAAGTGGTCATTATCATCTCCTTTGGCTTCCGCCAACTTGGTCACCCCTATCGCATCTCCCGCAGTCACCTCCCATGGTCTCCATCGCCTTCACCCCTCTTATTGCCTCTGCCACCTCTCCTCTTCTCTCTTCAGACCTTGCCCTCCCTGTTGTTGACTTCTCACGACAAGCGGGACTGGCTCTCTAGTCTAAAGAGACAGCCGTAGCAAGTAGCACTGGCAATCCCAGTCGGCCGACAATCCGCTCCCCCGCAGTCGTATTCTCGCGGTTGCTTTTACACATCTCTTTCCCGGCTGGCCCCGGGGCCAATCTAACATTCATACACAGAGATCGAGATGCAAAACCACGGCTTCAACGACGGGAGCTACGGAGGAAGACGCTCGCCCGCAGCAGGAACCGATGAATATCATGCAGATCAATACTATGACGATCGTGCAGGACATAATTTAGGTCCCTATAGTAATAGTCCACAGGGTCAGCTCTACACAGCAGACTACTCAAGCGAAAGGCTGTATATGCAGCCTCCGGTACGTTGGAAGGGAATGACAAACGTCCTTTGCTGAAATAGCTTATACTAATTTTCGCAGCAAAGTATAACACAGAGCCCAAGTCCTGGGCCATACTACAACCACCAACAAGACCACGTTGTCAACCCGCAGAAAATACACGATCGAGGCGAATATTTCGACGGCTACAATCAAGGGCATCCTCCACAGGAACATCAAGCATACGACGACGATGGCCAGCCATTAATAGAAGATCAGCATGGTTATTCAGACAACCCTCAACACCAAACCCAGACCCCAGCTGGAGGAATCAAACGATGGAAGACGGTCAAACAGGTCTTGCTGTACCGTGGCAACCTCGTTCTGGATTGTCCTGTTCCTCCCATCTTATTGAATCAGAATCCCCACAGCAAAGAGCGTGACGAGTTCACTCATATGCGATATTCCGCCGCAACATGCGACCCATCGGACTTCTATAACGAGAACTTCACCCTTCGCCAGAAACTATTCAGCTCGCCTCGCCATACCGAACTCTTCATCGTCGTTACCATGTATAATGAAGACGACATCTTATTCGCTCGCACCATGATTGGCGTGTTCAAGAATATCGAGTATATGTGCAATCGCCCCAACAGTAAAACCTGGGGCAAAGACGCTTGGAAGAAGATTGTGGTGTGCGTTGTAAGCGATGGGCGTGCTAAAATTAATCCAAGAACGAAGGCTATTTTGTCCGGTATGGGTGTTTATCAGGAGGGTATTGCGAAACAACAGGTCAACAACAAGGATGTGACGGCGCATATTTACGAGTACAGCACGCATACTCATTTACAGCTCAAGAACGGCGTGGTCTCTCTGGTCCACAACCGACAGCCCGTGCAAATGCTCTTTTGTCTGAAGGAAAAGAACCAGAAGAAGATCAACTCACATCGTTGGTTCTTCCAGGCGTTCGGTCGCGTTTTGGATCCCAACATTTGCGTCCTTATCGATGCTGGTACACGTCCTGGAGGCAATTCCATCTATCATTTGTGGAAGGCTTTTGACTTGGAGCCCATGTGCGGTGGTGCATGTGGTGAGATTAAGGCCATGTTGGGCACGGGCGGCAAAAACCTCATCAATCCGCTGGTTGCCACGCAAAATTTTGAGTACAAGATGAGCAACATTCTCGACAAGCCTCTCGAATCTGCTTTTGGATTTATTTCCGTCTTGCCCGGTGCCTTCTCAGCTTACCGGTACGTTGCCCTGCAAAACGACAAGAACGGCAAGGGGCCACTAGAAAAATACTTCTTGGGTGAGACACTGCATGGTGGCAGCAGTGCTGGACTCTTCGAATCAAACATGTATCTGGCTGAGGATCGGATTCTCTGCTTTGAACTCGTCACCAAGCGAAATTGCCATTGGATTCTTCAGTATGTTAAATCGGCTACGGGAGAGACCGATGTACCGGATACAGTAACGGAACTGGTTCTCCAACGTCGTCGATGGTTAAATGGATCTTTCTTCGCAGCCATTTATGCTATTGCTCATTTCTATGAATTCTTCCGATCGGATCACTCTTTTTTCCGCAAACTGGCCTTCTTTGTCGAGTTCGTCTTCAACACAATTAATATGATCTTTGCATGGTTTGCTATCGGCAACTTCTTCTTAGTTTTTAAGATACTTACTACGAGTCTTGGCTCCGCCGACTTGTTGGGCAGAACCGGAGAGATTCTTGGCGTGGTTTTCACTTGGCTTTACGGTGTATTTTTAATGACATGCTTCGTTCTCTCCATGGGTAATAGACCAGCTGGTTCCGGGAGATTGTACACGGCAATGGTGTGGTTTTGGGCCATCATTATGATGTAAGAACTGTCTCGCTAGCCCTAACGCCTCTCTTTACTAACAACTACAGATACTTGATGTTTGCCGCCATCTTCATTGCAGTCAAGGCTATTATAAAAGACGTTAACAGCGGCACAGCCTTCAGCATCAGCCAGCTATTCAAGAATCCGGTCTTCTACACGCTCATTATTTCCGTCATGTCCACTTTTGGTATTTGGCTCATTGCGTCGATTATCATGTTCGACCCATGGCACATGCTCACTTCGTTCATTCAGTACATGTTGCTTACTCCCACCTACACAAACGTCCTTAACGTCTACGCCTTTTGCAATACCCACGACGTTTCGTGGGGTACGAAAGGCGATGACAAAGTGGAAAAATTGCCCTCGGTCAACACCAAAGACGGCCAGGGTAAGACGGATCTTCCTGATGAGGGTGATTTGAACGCTCAATATCAACGAGAGATTGAAAAATTCAGCACCAAGTTCAAGGAAGTCAAGACGCCGCCAACTGCTGCACAGCTGCAGGAAAAGCAAATGGATTACTACCGAGGTGTACGAACAGGTGTGGTGCTGATTTGGATGATTACCAACTTTGCTTTGGCTGCGTTGGTTCTCAGTTCGGCTGGATTGGAGAGGATCACGCCTGGAAACGGTAATTCACAGCAAGAAGCAACAGATCGATCCAACATTTATATGACGATTGTGTTATGGAGCGTGGCGGTGCTCAGCGGATTCAAATTTCTGGGAGCCATGTGGTTCTTGGTGGTTCGAATGTTTAGAGGAGTTTAGAGTGGGGCTGTGCGGTTTCAGGCAAAGCTGCACGAAATGTCATGACGGCGGGAATGATTTCTTTATTTTTGTAACTACACTTCAGTTTTGGATTATACCCACATTGGAATGAAGGCAGCGACCCCGGTGGACGGTGCTGAAATGATGTTCGAAATGCACTACGGATGATGGGAGATATTTTGCATCCGAACATATTTTGATCTAATCATGGAACATGGAGTTAGATTGTCACTTATGTATACAATGCAACCAAGGATACAAGTCAAGTGCGCTGCAGCATTACAGTGATCAACCTTGGTTTAGGTTACATTCATTTCTCAGTCAACTTGTCCAGATCTTGTTGAATGAACATCACTCGCCTACCGACCCATTCAATCCACGTCACGCGCCTTTTCTCCGCCTGTAGTCATGTAGCCGTTCTGAATCGACCTACAAGGCTAGGCATGTTGCATTGCCATCTTGTTATCTAGGCTGCTCTTGATTGCTTAGCTCTGGGACACATCTACTCACGTACACGCAGATGGACGGTTTCCTCATTTGAACAGTGTTGAACACTGGACTGGTTTTGTCGGTGATATTGATCACATGTATGAGGAATCCCTACCAACCAACTTAGATCCTTGATTGAGAGCTTTGCTGGCATGAAAGGCGGCAAAAAAAAAAAAAAAAAAAAAAAAAAAAAAAAAAAAAAAAAAACATCTTAATGGGCTCTTCGACGCTTGAACGGAGACCAGCGTGCTTCCAACTCCCTCCCCAAGGTCTAGTCTATTTATTTGGACAGCTTTTTTGCCACTGTCCGCATTTTTCGGGGGGTTGCTCCAACGAACTGTTGAGTTACTATCGCGACAGGACGCGTAGGTTCGATGCGAATCTATAAGCTTCAACCCATTGGCAAGATTCAGGTACGTGAGGCAAGGCGGTGCTGCTCATGGCCGTAGTTTCGTCGGGTACACCCCGAGTCATAATGTGCATCATTTTCGTATGATGTATTCTGTACCATCCCACGGATCGTTCACTTGAGCATGTACACTTTAGCATTGAGCTGGAAATTCCCGCCAGTCTGACGGCATGTCTGGTGTGGAGGGCAGGACACGCTATGTAGGAGTCGGGAAAACGCACGCAATCCTAGAGTGTTCAAAAAGACAATTTCTAGGATGTTGCAGGAGCACACTTGATGAGTCCCTATGAGGCGGGCCAATCTCGCGGCCGCAGGGCGTACATTTGCACAGGGAGTAGTCTTCGGGGCGGACGCTCCGGCAGCCCTCTCTGTAGCTCGGTCCTGACGATCACCAAACCCGCCTCGTCAAAGATTCTGCAGTAGCTGCTATCCAATCTTGCCGTGTGTTAGGACCATTACAAAAAAAAGTCTGCGGTTTATCCATGGTTTCCAAGGGCATGACATACCTCGTAACGCTGCTATCGGTGCTGTCAAAGACGTCTGTCGCGCTCGTGCTCAGATTCTCCTTGACGACAATCAGGCCGGTGCCGGGCTTCAAAACGGTCTTGCAGAGCGCGAGAAACCGCACGAGCTGCTCGTCTGTGAGATGGCCCAGGCACCATTGCACCCAGACGAGATCGTATTCACGGCCCGCGACGGGCTGCCACTCCTCTAGCCCGACGTTGAAAACGGTCCGGACGCCGGGTTTGCCCTGCAGCGCAGCGGTGAACTTTGCAATGGGCTCCACGACGTCGACGTGCTCGGAGACCCGGAGGAGCAGGCCCTCTGTCACTCTTCCAATTCTGAACCCGGGGCAGCACAAGAGAGTTAGCGGCATGTACGCGTGGAGGCCGGCGGCCGCGGTCTGGTCACTGGGTCGACTAACCCTGCTCCGCCCTCGAGCGTGCTGGCGAGCGTGCGGCGGTCGTGCTTTGTGCCGATGCCGAATCTTGCCAGGAAGGTTCGTGATCCCTGGAGGTCAATCCGGCTGATGGACGAGAAGCCGCCGTGTGAGGGGACGCCCCCGAGCATTCCGTTGACATCTACCTGCGCGCGTTGCCAGTATTCCCTTCCATTGGATGTGTTGATGCGTCCGTCGGGAGCTGCAGGACCTTTTTTTGGTTCGGACATTGAGGGGCGATTGGCCAAGTGTTGAGATTGTCGGTGGTGCTGGTGGGTGGAATTGTTTTACCCATTTTGACGGCGTGGAGTATTAGTCAGCGAATCATGAAGTTTTTTTTTTTTTTTTTTGGTTCATACTGCAGAAATTGCAAGTTGTAATCCACGTGGCGAGGAGTGGATGTTTCTTTCTTTTATTCCCTAGTATATCGCGTTACTATTAGTATCATTTTCTGCACTTTTTTTTTTGAAAAAAAAGGAATGATGCATGCATGTCACTACGCACTGCAAGTCATCTTGAAGAATTTTAGCGTGACGGATCATGTTCACTTTCCGAGGGTACGATGTTGTGATTGGCTGTATCATGCGTCCGACGTACACACACATGCGAGCAGGACAAGCAGCAAAATCAGGGCACAGAGTAGTAGGAATGCATCCACAAGCCACAACTTATGTGGCCGCGAGCCACATCCATCGAAAATCCGGACAAGTTCCCGCCGGCCAACTAACGAGTCTTCCTATTTTTAGAGCTCTGTAGGCCATCCCGCGTTAGATGGGTAACAAAGCAGTGGCAAGGTTGGGGGACATGTGCTGACCCAGGTTCACATTCATATTGCCAAATGTTCCCTCCGAGCCGGCAACGTCATTGTTCGCCAAGAGTCAACGCGGCATGGCGTCATTTACCCGAGTCCGGCTCCCGGCATTGCGAAACGGGTGTGCAATGTTATTTTACTTCTCGCCATGAGGGTTCAGAGCCTCAACTTATGCGCATGAACCTAGAAGAGGCCGCTATTGTAAAACGAGGGTAAAGCAATATGGTTTTGTCTACATGTCCTTTCTTGCGATCATAAGAGCACTACGCGGTACTTGGCTGGTTCCGCGCAGCCGACAATGACCTCGGAACACATTGCAGATTATCTCTCGGGCCCGGGCTTGCTCTGGCAGTGAATACCGAGGTAGCCATACGTGGTATTTGACGGCTCATGAGTTAAGGTTGCGCATTCGCCACCGCCAAATGACGTGGTTGAGGCTTCGGCTGCCCGTGGCCGCCACCAATACATGCAGAACTACTAAACAGGCTGGGCTATATAAAGAGCCATTCGCCGACTCGGACTCTCAGTGGAGCCGTCATCATTTTCATCATCATCATCATCAATGCAACAACACATGTTCTACATGATCCGATTACATGAACACATCAGAAGACATATACTATTTCATTCCTGGCCTTTACGCCCTGGACCCTTCGGCACCCGAAATCGACCCTGACTCTCACACCTGGGTGCGCGCTATCCAAATTGATGATACAGACCTGATGTTTGAGGGTAAGTCGCTAAGCTCGTGGTTCGAAGACAACCGCTGTTATCACAGCAGACACCACGGCAGACACAGCAGCCACAGCAGCGACTATGACATCCAACAAGAATAGGCGTAGAGGTCGCGGGTACACGACAATGGACTTCACTCATGATATTGGGACTTTATAGTTGGGTAGTAGTACAAATTAACTACTAAATAGGTCCAAGCCTGGTCTTGGTCTGCCAATAATCTCAGAGTAGCATCCCGGGGAAGAAATTGCCTTTGCTAGACAAGTTAGAATTGTAGTTTGTAGACACGCTGCTGAAAATTGTCTGAATTCCGCTTGTTTCCGTTTGTTCGGACTGTCCAGCCACAACGCCCGTAGGAATCCGCTCGGATTGCCAGCAAGCCGACTTGCTCACGGATGTGCTTCCCTGGGCCTGATGAATATCTGGTTTGATGCACATCGTCTTTCGCCCCAGGAACAAGGTAATACGATTGCATATGCCCTGGATGACATCATCAGAACAAGCGCCCGGTAATGAGTGGAAGTGACAGTGGAGGCAAAATTGCGCTTCGGCGATTGCTCCGGATCTGCCAACCAATAGTAAAGGCGTACCTGCTGCACAGCTATCCGGCTCCATCTGCGGCACATTGATGGATGGTCGGGAGAGCGTCATACCCCTCGGATTAAGTTTGTATTCAGTCCCAAGTGGATGGAACCAGACGTCAACGGCTCTCCCAGGAGACCTGCCATCGACTCAACCTATTGATAATGCCATACCCCCTAATATTGTAACTGTAGCGGCTAAGGCAGAAAAGACAGATTCCTCAAACTGTCAACATCGTCGCCCCCGCATCTTTCTTACCCGGCAGTAGTCCGTTGCATCCTTAACTGGGTATGACATGTTAAACCAGGGGATTCCAGAAGGCAGCTCCGCTGGAGGCAGCAAAAGGACACTGGACCCTAGGCTGTTGGATCACACAGATATTACGCTTTTTCAGCCCGCTCCGGCGTGGTCGTTGGATGATGAGGCTGGACCAAACTGGGCGCCATTTGGTGCTTCACCAATGATGCCAGGCAAGGACACGCCACAGGTAGCAGCTCTTTTAGGCCAGTCGAGCAAAACAGGCACAGATCGCTACGCTCGTACTTCACCAGGCGACGGGAGCGGAGCGAAATCACCAAGTACACACGACAAAGATCAACTGAAAAAGCTAAATGGTACATCATCAAGACCCACAAGGTCAAGAGAGAGCTTGCCCCCGAAAGCAACTTCTAGCTCGCCCAAAAGACACCGAAAATCAAAGCGAGCGGTATCAAACGGCGGTGATAGAGATGCCAAGGCAACTACTCATCGAGAAGGTTCGCTTGAGCGTAACCGCATTGCCGCTTACAAGTGTCGAAAGCGTAAGAAGAAGTGGATTCATAGTCTTAAAGAGAGACACTCTTGGCTGGAGAAGCGCTATAAAGATCTAGGGACAGAATATTTTTACCTCTTGCAAGAAATATCTGAATTAAAGACCCTTATTATAGGCCATGCCAATTGTCACGATTCTAATATTGACACTTGGCTTAACAATGAGGCTTCAAAATATGTGTGTAAGGTGGGAAGCGACGGCCCCAAGGGAATATGCGGTTCGAGGCCTGCACCGAGTCTAGACGGTAAGTAGTCTATAACACCAAGCAGTGGGGGTATGAACCATCTGATGGCTATGCATTCTACTAACAGAACTTCCACTATAGCGACGTCTACGTCCAGGCCGTCCGGGGACAGTAGTCAAAGTCAATATACGGAGCCGTCAAACACTTCACTCCAACTTGAGAGTGAAGATTCAAATACTAGTTTCGATTCGGATAATTCACTAGAAGGCGATTTCGACGATAATGTAGCTCGATTTTCGACGTGCTAGGCATGGCACACCTACAGGCGTAGAAGGAAAACTCTAAAAAAAACTATAAAAACAAAAAGGGGGGTAAGTCTTTGTATGTCCTCGTCACGATGATGGTATTTGCCGCCATTTTGCGGGCCACTTGCTAACACTACGTGGTTCAGATGCCTATTGGTCTGCAGTATTTTCAGGTGACTGTGGAGGAAGATTGCTGTCGACAACACGGGTCAAAATATTTATGAACTTGTGCAAACTTTGTAACGAGATTTTGAACGAGATGATGTATTAGTGACTTTTGAGAGGAGATGGCCCTATTTTAGGACCTGGATAGCATGAGCTACAGGCTTAAACTTCCCCCTTAGAACTTCTTACACTCCTTGTGAATAATCAATTTATTCAGATTACACTTAAAATCCCTTGTATATTCCCTCTGTAGAGTCTAGGCTAAATAGCAGTGTAGGTGTGAGCCATCTGGGTACGTTAATTTATCACCCGGCGCGAGATTTATGTCTACAGGTGTCTAGCTCTACTTGTCTTTAAGCGAGACGACAAGCCTGCAATGAGCGTTAACTTCTTATATAGTATCGGTCTAATAGTGCAAAGAACTCAACTTGTACGTATTATTCCATCTTTCACTACTCGACTCGCTTAACTATGCCAGAGCATAGAAGAGCTTTCTTGTGTATTCCTTACTTAGTCTTTTATAGGAATAACAATGATAACAATAATAGAACTCCTTCTTTTACTTACCCTATATTCCTGTTACTCGCTATGTATTCCCTGTGACGTAAGGTAGAGGATATGACATCATTGTTACCCGTACTACTGGAGGCGGAAGGACACACTGCTTGATATTTATCTCATATCTAGGTTGAGGTGGTCCCCAGTCTGGCACATGCAAAGCATAGCTACCTTGCACTTTGAAACGTGGGAACGTGTATTAGCCCGCCATGACTTCACCTTGCCAAATACCGGACTTGCAACACGACAGCGAGCGAAACGCCGCTGCACCCCCCAAGCAGACCTCGCACCTACAACGTTTAGCTACTAAAGATGAGTCTACAAGTAAGTATGTACTATTAGTTTAATTTTTTCAGCGGCTAAAAATCTTTTAGAGAAACCAGCTATGGGAAAGGCTCGAACAACAGCGGGAGAGCCGCTCCGTCAAAGTGATTTGGCTGCAACTTAAGCAAGAGCTTCAGAGACCTCGATAATCTACCTAGTACAAAATTAATCCCGAAAAAAGGTTCATGGGGACTGTTCTAGTTCATGAAGCTCAATAGCCTTTCAGGCCTCTGATGTATATATGATTTTATGGCATTTCGTCACTTCATCAAGTCCGCTGGTTTAATACACAGACTTAGTGGCCTGATCTGACAATATTAGGGCCCTGAATGACATTGAAAAGACTTGGTGACAGCGCATGTTCCTCTGCAAGATTGTGCTTTACGTGAGCACGTCATGGGTGTACCGAGCCCGTCCTGTACATGGAGTTAGAGAGCGGCTTCGAAACATGGTAGACGCTTCCATCCGCCCCGGAAACGCCGTGCTCGTGCTTCTGTAAGCTCTCGAGATCCACTGTCGACCACACCTTGGGAACGTTGGTCGACTGCATCGCGATTGGCAGCTGTGGATTGCATTGAATGTGGACTTGGCCGTTGTTTGAACCTATCTAGCGAGGAATTGCGGTCCTTTGTAGTTTTGTCACGGACTTGGAAGTGAACAACAGTTACATAAGTGCACAAGACGCAGTTGAAGCCTTAGGATTCCAGGACGAAAGGGTCACCGCCACTCTGTATAAATGAGACCTCTCTGTCCCCCAGGACGTTGAAAAACCAAGGACCTCTGATATGAAAAAAGGTTTTTACAGTTGAATTAAGTTATCACTTCAAGCACTATTATCCCCAACATCGTAGATGACCTCTTTCAATTGATCAAAAATCACAGACCTGCTGTTTGCTAGGGGGTTTGCTAGCTAGCTTCTAATAGGAAGCTTACTAGCTAGATTGAACTTACTAAAAGGGCCCGGGTCTCATTGATAACTAATTCATTGGAAAATGCACAATTGCGAACCCTCCCACAAAGATAAAAGGCAGACTGTCAGGTGCGTTCGCTCTGAGGGCTCGGGATTTCTCTGCCCTCCTCAATCTCTCATAGCGAGTTGTCAGCGGGGTTATGATACTGCTCCCCCAGATCTGGCTTGACGGCGGCGTCGAGAGCAGAATACTTGCTCCGACTTCTGATGGCCTGGCCATATCTATAAAACGCAAACGGGAACACAGCCAGGATGCTCGCGGCACCTCCTATCAGTGACCCGCCGCCGCCAATACCGAGTGTATGAAACATGTTGGCTGTGAAAAGAGGAGCAAAGGCACTGCCAATGGATCGGGCAACCGTATTTACAGCCATCGCCGAGGCAGCGCAGTCAACGTATGAGTCGACAAGGTAGTTTAGACAGGACACGAATGTAAGGATGAGAGCGGTAGAGAGAAATGCCCCAGCGATTGTAGGAACAGACCAGTGTATCCAGCTACAAAACATCGGGTCAACGTCATGCATGTACCACGCGAAGATGTCAAGAGGGCAACATACTTGTACTGTGCCGTCCACGAGAACCAAAACATGGTGACAGCAAAGCCGGCACCGCCCACCATTCCCATGATTAGGCGGTCCTCGGGCTCGAGGCTATGCCCAGCCTCGAGTTTGTCTTTCCGCCTTTTGGTATCTAGGTGGATGATGGCAGCGCCGGCGACTGCGCCTACAACGGTCCCAAGCAAGGGAAGCTGCCCGATTCCCTCGTTCCAGCCCCGCTTCTCCTGAAATACCATGGGATAGATGGTGAAGAGCATGTACTGCAGTGTAAATATAAGTGCCATGTATACAGCGCACAGGAATGAGATGGCATCGAACAGAAGCGCCCACGGCCGTGTCAGTGCCGTCTTGTAGATGCTGGATAGCGTCAAATTAGCCGCCTCGTACTCGGTCTGGACGTTTTCGTATCCCCGGATCCCCGCCTTTCTGATTCTCCTTGCCCGCTCTAGAAGAATTACTGCTTCATTCGTCTCTGGAATCGTGAGCATAAACAGCGTGGCCGCACCAGAAAGCCACAAGACGACATAGAAGCCCCAGCGCCAATTCCTGTGGAGCACCAGGAAGCCAGAAATGATCGGCCCAAGCGACGGTCCAACCCAAACAGACGTCGAGAATATGGCCATGGCATTGCCTCTTTCCAGGTGGTCCCATAGATCCGCAAGAACGCCTGGTGCGTTGCAGAGAACCGCAGACACACACGTCCCTGCCAAAAACCTTGCAATTAAAAGGGTCGCAAAGTTCGTCGCAAACGCACAAAGAAAGCTGAAAAAGACGAAAGAGGGAAAGGAGACGCGGAAGATGGGCCTGCGGCCGTAAAACTCTGAGAGTGGTGCAAATAAGAATGGACCTGTGCAGTAGCCAAGGAGATAGAGAGTTACGGTGAGACCTGCTGCTTGTTCGGAAATGTGAAAATCTTGAGAAATATGTTTAAGAGACCCGGACGGAATGGAGGAGGCAAGATTCCCCGTCATGGCGAGCAACGAGGTGCAGAAGCTGATGTACCATTTTCGGCTGTTTGACCAGTTTCGTGGATGGTTGGGATCGCAGGGCTCAAAGTCGACAAAGCCGTGGCTGTTGACATATGGTACTGGGGTAGAGTTCCGAGAGTCTGTCGTTTGCGCGTATTGGCTAATAGCCTCCATTTCGAGCAGCTGGTTTTATCCGTGCCTAGGTCGTCCTGCTCGACGTCGTATTCCCGAGACGGGAACTTGTAAGAGCAGAGAGGCTGGCTCATATACCCAAATGCCGCTACCGCCTATTGTCCACACTTCCCAGAGGTGGTAGTTTCGTTACTTGAGACCACCATGCTACCCGTGTCAGAAGATATTCTTTCTAGTCGTAGAAGAGTTGAGGTAGGCCTACGCGCACGGTGCTCTTGGTCCGGCCGGAGAATGCCTCCGGCCTCCATGGTAAAATGACACATGGGCGTGAGAACTAATTACCTGGGCAGTCAATGTAGAGAGGATGGAGTCACCAAGTGAAAATTTGAAAGCTCCATTGCCAGTCTCAGCATCCGGAACGGGCTCATTGTGGTCCATTGCTTCAGCCTGAGGTCATCAGGTGCGTGGCGTGATTAAAGTTGGAATTCCGCATGCGGACAGTGTTGAAACACTTTTCGAAGATCGTGACTGCCAGTGAAGAGCTAGTAAAAGAAACCTAAAATTCATGACTACGGGAACTTGTCAACATCAAGGATGGCACCAAGGCCAAGTAGACCCAAGTAGACAGTAGTGTTATAACCACCAGTCTTGTACAAATTTATGCTTTTACACAGCAAATTAAGTTACTAGTCGCTTCATCTGAGCTATCCCAAGCAACTGGACTGTGCGATAAATCCCGTCTTCAATTAATTGATAGCGCTCCTCACACCATATTTTCTATTTACTTCATAGCGCTGTCTTGCCTCAGTTCTTTCATTAGCCCCTAGCTAAGATCGCCTCAAAGCTCGAAATCGTTTCTCCACGTCTGAAAGCTGTTCTTGAATCTCGGCGCGTATTGTTGAGACATTGTGGTGAGGGCGATGGTTTAGTTTCCGGGTTCGTTCAACTACGACATAACTATCCAGAGGTAGCATTGGCCGCTGAGGATATGGAATGCAGAGACTGAACGACCGGCTCTGACCTTTTCAGATTTGCTGGGTTTGACGTCGGACTCGTTGGCCCGTAGTGTCCGGCGTCGCCGGGTGCATCAATTGACATGACAAGTGGGAGAATGACCCTCCACTTGCTGCTGCTGAGACAAAACAAACTTTTAAGTTCAAGCCAAGGTATGCCATTCCTCAAATGCCAACTGGTATAGCTGTGTTGATGAATCCGATGCTGCTTTCCTCGAAGTTTGCACAGCGTGTGAGCTTCAGTAGGTCAACGTCGATGAGTTTATTGGACGGCATTGTTCATTTAGTTATCATGACGACATGCATGGAGAACTATGGGCGTGCATGTAAGCTCAAACCCCTCCATATTCCACCAGGACCTCCAATCCCGCTGAGTTTGGCACAGTGGAAAGGACTGGTGACATGCGTAATAGCAACGTCATAGAGACAGAACTGTACAAGAGTGTTACCACGCCTGGCAGGTACGTCGACAGCTGCGTAGGGATGATCAGAAGTGATGTTTACAGCTACATTCTGGTAGTGATCATCTTTCCTTTCCCCGTACTAAACGCCTGCCTAATATGCCCTGGTCATGCCTTGGCCTCTGAGAGAACACTGTGTCGCCCCCGGACCAAAATCGGCTTCACGTATCGAATTGATTTTTAGGCTTTCTGCCGTTTTTCGTCAACTTTACCGATTCTGGTCTCCAATCGGCGTACGGAACCGCGCAACTGAGGTTTGATGGGCTATCTCAGTCCGCCATTGCACCCGTTACTAATGTGTCAACTGGTCGATTTGTTATTGGATCTATTGATAGGGAGGGCTCGGATAGACCTCCGTAGGGGCGCCTATTAGACCGTTCTGGTAGCTGCTGACGGGTTCCGCAGGATGTGGCGTACAGCACTTCCACTGCCTCGACTCTCCAACCTCGGTTCCCAGGGCATATCGCTCTCCTACAAGAATGCGTGGTCGGTCTTTGATTCGAGGCTTACATTATGAATTAACTGCAGGAACTAGAGAGCCTCTCATCCATGATTCTATTTGCTAAGGATGATTGCTATGACACACTGCAATTTTCTAAGCCTCCAACTACATGGGGAGACTTCCAATGGTGCGAATCGCTCTACCTAGCTTGAAATGGAGAATATATAAAGCATTTACAATAAAAGAGCAGTTATCAAAAAGAAGGATAAGCAAACATGCAGCGCAGACCAAGTGCGTCGTTCGTCGAAAGTACAGACTTGACAATAGACAGCTGACGAACTACGACAGAAAGGCCCCTCTGTCAAATGCTACAATGATGTAGCCTTCAAAACGTTGCATATCATACCCCACGAAAGAATTCTGTATTTTTCATTTATTTTCTTTTGCAATCTCTTGACAATAGACTCGTAAGGCTCTTACTTCGAGCCACCCTTCCTACCCGCCTCCTGCGCTTTCTTGCTTCCGGGTTCAAACGAGCCAGATGAGGCCTGACCTCCCTGTGATGCTATGTCTCTCTTCTGATTATTAGAATTTTGTTCTTTGCGAATTAATTTTTCATAACGTACCTGCTTGTCAGGATCCATAGTAGCAAAGCCACCGGAACTTGCCTGTCCTCCCTTTGACGCAATCTCCTGAACTTCTTCCGTGGGGCTAAATTTGAATTAGTTATGGTTACATTGATATGGAGAAGAAATAATACCGATTGGCAAAGTTTCCGGGGTTCTCGTTTCCAGACATGTTGCTAAGTTGTAAAATCAAATGACAAATATAGACCTATTTTGCGTAGCGAATTTGTCGTTGGCCTTGGCAGAAGAAATTCGAAATGGCCAGATTTATATCCTTTGCCTCGCTTCGAATTATCTGCTATAGAATATCAATGACGCAGCTAGGTTATTAGTATTCGGAAGCTGCCAGCGCATTTTCTTGGATATGTACATTCATTGTGACGTCACCAGAGTCAATCGATTCCGATTCGATCATGAGAGCAAGTACAACACGTTACTAAGGCGGGCTGACGTAAATGACCTATCGCTTACAATCTGGGATATCGGTACTTGCGTGGCCAGGTAATTCAGTTATTCCACAGTCGCTACTATACTATACGTATGGCTAGATTCGTGAGAAAATCGTTCCGGACGTCACTATACTGTCACTCTACGAGGTTCATGACAAAATAAAGTGCCGCTTTTGTCATTTGTTGCGAAATTTGGTCTCACCTTTAGCTGGGATTCTCCATATAAGGGACTGTGGCTGCATGACGCTCCGCCGTCGATCCAGATCCATGACCTCTACATGAACGCACTTGATCCGAGGCGGCCTTGACTCACTTGGATAGCCTATTGATTATACTATCTTTGTGGAAACATCAATTCAACAACCTCAAGTGTGATTTACGGCCGATAGAAACTTTTGGGGTGCCCGACAATGACATGGTGTGTCAAATCAGTCCGAAACACTATTCGTTCCATGACGAAGTTGTGACGGCAATCTTTGCGATTCCATATACTGCAATACACTTCTTGTCTATGATGAGGACTGTTCCCCCATTCATCTGTGCTAGTTTAATAACTGCTGGCCTCTCATCCTTCACACAATGAAAACTCACCGTCGCTATCAAACTTCGGCTTTTGGTAGGATTATCTCATCACACATTCCCCCAAGAGGATTCGAATCTACATTACTACTTCTTTCCAAAAGACAGGCGACAATTTTATAAAGGCTGCCGCTAAAATGGACGTCCCTGAAGGGCAGGTACAAGACAACTCATACGTGACCGGCACAAAAAGTAACCAACCAATTCCGGTCCAGAGCGACAACGCTAGGGTGGAGGATCCCATAGATACTAAAAAGGCAGACACTGATGAACAGCTGGGTAAGGAAACGACGGAATTTCTTTTTGCGCATCTTCGTGGAGTATCTGCCTAACCATGTTCCAGAGCAAGACGATAAAGAAGCCATTGACAAGTCGAATATGATGAAGAACAGAACCAGAGGGGCAAAGCCTAGAGAAACATATAAGGAACCAAGTGACGAGAAAGGCTTAGGTGAATAGGGCGGAAGACGGCCCATTGGGCAAGAATGTATTGTAGGCTATAAGGAGTCTTGGCCACAAATAATGCAAAGCACTATCAGTCTAAAAAGGAGCTTGATATCGTGAAGAGTGCAATTTGAGGGTAAAAAATGGCGGAAGTTGCCGGATGGTCGAAATGTGACTTTGGGACTGAGTAGACCACTGTAAGACGCATCTTTCTCAAAGCGGTGCCTTAGCCCCTAGCATATTTACTTGAATCCTTTGCAATACTAACTTTATCAGGTGATTTAGTATTATATGTAGAATAACGTAGAAACACTGGCAAAATTTGGAATAACACATCGAAATTATACAGGGGCACGATGGTTAAACCAAGCCGAAGGGCAAACCGGGCGCTTACTACCCGAAAATTTTTATAAACCTTGTAGACGAACCCCAGGCACGAGGCCTATCAATTGAATCAACACTCGATACAAGAATCCAAGTCTGCCTTCGACAAACGAATTTTTGAACTGTTAGCCGGCCGAGCTTAAACTCTAGTCGAGAACTCCATACAACGGCTAAACAGTTTCACCATCAATGTCCATCGGCGTGCTAAATCCGTGGTTGTCCATGCCAACAACACCCTACACCGACCCAATGCCTTGGGCCACAGGGCAAAGGAACCGGGGCGTCGAACTCGCCCTGACAGAAATCAGCCACGACCGGATCGCAGTTTAATCCTTGTTTTTCACAAGGATTACCTGGAAACCCGCCTAGCGCGCCTAGTTACCTGGTTAGCTTACGGATATACAGGAGCTTAAAACACAAACCAGAGATGGAAAGACTGGCAATATTAGCATTGTTCATTACGCGTGAGGACAAAATATGCGTACCCAAGAATCGTGAGTGCGATGGTGTGTTTCATTGTGGGCTATGTATCGGTCTTTATTTAGCTTGATTTGGAACCGAAGGGTGAATAAATAATTTGGAAAGAAAACCGCCGGTGAATAGTTTAGGGACTAACCTGCAATATATAGTAGAAAAATCTCCTTCCATGCAACATTCAAACGCTAAACCAAGTTGCCTGGCGGTTAAAACAGCAAGACTCCAAAGCACAAGCCGAGATTAGCGTTAACAAGGCAGCTGGAAACCTAACCTTCTTAGAGTTCCAACGTATCATCAGGGGGCTTTGGATCCACCAATAACTGCATATGTGCATTTCTTCCCCTCCTCGGGCAGTAGTTTGCTGCGTCCCGACCAGAAGACTTGAAGACCTTATTGCGGGAGAAATAGCTAATTCTATAATTCTCAGATGGCCAAAGTTAGCTCTGTAGGGTACCCATAAAAAAGCTTCGATTAATACATGTATGGAAAAGTTTGAGTTTAATGTTATTGCCGCTGATAAATCCACTAATTATATTATCCGTAGGATATTCTGCCAAAAGTTTATAATACTGGCAGTCGAACTTCATTCAGCAACATCTTGAAAGTATAGCAATTCGCCACGGTTCTGTCTTGTTCTTGGTAGCTCTTGGTCGCACTATGCTGCCTGTCACATTTGCCTTTCGCCGGTATCTTCATTTCATGTCCGTACAAGTTAGACAGACCTTGCGTAATACAAGATGTCAACGTGATGCCACGTGTGCTAGAGCGCCATCAACCGTGCCACTATAAATGTGAATATCACAATACCACTGACGCGATACCACGGCAGGAAGTGTGCTCAACGATTTGGCTTCGGTGGTGTTGCCGACTCCGCAAGACACCACCAACAGCCCTTCTACCACAAAGGCAATGATGAACCGCTCGAGAACTGGTTCGTAGGCTGGGTTCCAGATATGCGACATACTCGTCCTTAATTGTCCTCCACGTTTGCTCTTAGAGGACGTTTGTACTTGTACAAGGGTTTAAATTATGTCGACTGAAGTAAGTTCATAAGTGGCCTTGCAGGTGAGCAACTTGGATCCACTCGCACACGATGGTGAACAACAGGCTTAGATGGCTTGAAGGCGATGCTGCGGTCGTGTAGATGCGGTTCTGCTCCCAGCAGCATCTTGTGCCAAGATAAGGTGGTTTACTCGACGGTTTATTCATTCTGAACGGGGCTGGCATTATCAGATGCAAATCAGATGTCTAGTCGACGTCCTCGGAGAATTGAGAGCCAGAATACCACTCCTGTAAAAGTGTTTAGAAGTTCATCTTCACCGGTAGAAACTAAAAGTACACATCTTAGGTTCCGGGCCAAATGGCTCTATATGGTTTCTTCGGTTGCAGCGCCGCAATTCAAGCTTCAAGCCAGTTGTCCCGTTGTCTCCCCCTCCCACATTGGAAGGCTTCATTCGCCAGATACTCAGCGTGGTATTTCGGCCAAGCACACCAGACTCTATTCACGATATGGATCGGTCCACAGAATTGAGCGTTATCCACACAAAGAGGCAAGTGAATACACATTAATGGGATGCTAAAAGGAATTGGTACAATCATCATTGATTACTGTCGCTTTGCGCGTTCGTCCTTCTTGTATACATACATGATTGTCTGCCTAAATACAGAAAAAATCCCCTCATTTTATGATCAACACAACATTTTCTCCTCCCATGGTGACCCATATTGACCGCTCTATCCTATAATATCGAATCACGAAGATAACGGGGTATATTCTTAATAAAAAGAGGTTTAAATTGAAACTAATCGGCCTCGACAGAGGGATCCAGTCGTTTAGAGAACAGGCATAAAAACATGTGCTGTTCATAACAAGCATCTGCGTGGTCACAGTGAACAGGCGTTCAACGAGGTGGAACTTGATCCGTGTATCTGTGGTGCGAGAAGAAGGAGTCGAGAGTGTTTGCTCAGGTTCCTTCAATCAAAGCTTGTACGACTTCCATAGATATATCAGTGTTACGCCTACTGAATGTGGCCATATAAAGTGGTGTTTACAACAATGTCCATCGGGTATCTTACATGCTGCGCGGGCACTAAACTCCCGATCTCACTTGAAGGCCGAATTCCGATGAAACCTCATATGATGATGAGGTTGGGTAGTATTAAAAAGGGCGAATTACAGCAATAACGGAAGCTCAACCAGCCGGCACCCTGAGACTTTGCCAGGGACGTTTACGGACTCTAGAGAAGAATATTCAACATGTTACACTAGACATTACCCTGGAGTGGTCTGTGTGGTTTTCGTTATTAATGTCGACTGCACACAAATACGGAAAGAATATTGGCTACTTTTCTAAGTAACCGAGCTTTACAGATTGTCAAAAGCAGCGTCAGCTATAAATGGACACTCTTTCACGTTCGTTCATTCATTCGTTCCGTTTAACATGTGTATATGTGAGAAGCCGAGCCACTATGGTATATAAATGCCGTACTTCGGCTAGTAGGTCTGACGCATCGCGATGCGTTAATGATGTACGTGATTAATTACGGTTCCCTAGCGCAAGTACGGTTAGAGTATAGTGTTATTAAGTGTCTTGTATTTAGTCCCCCTTTTTATTTTTATTTCTTTTTAATTAATTAAACAAATGCCTTACAATTGTCTATCTAAAGCTGATGGGTACAGACGCAGAGCAAGGGCGAGTTGAGCCTTAGGCTCGGGACTATACATTTGCTGCACAGGTTCTAAGGTGAAGTGAGGGTAGTTGAAGGGATTTTGCAGTGGCATGCTGAGTCAGGGGATTGGTCGCTTTGTTCACTCAAGTTTAGGCGAAACATTTCCTCCGTACATATTGTAGTTTTTAAGGGATGACTTTTATGAGATTCATTCTAGAAAACCAGTTGAGGCGTCTTGATCCGACAGTCTGGTTCGGAAGCACTGCAACAAGACGGTCTACCATCTGTTTAATGAATCCTCACCCCCTGCTCTAGCTCATCACATACTATAGGCCACTCATACGAAAGGAGTGATTATTCCCTTGTATATAAATCGGTAGATTCTGTGAAACTATTTTCAACAATTCGACCTCCCTTTCCAGACATATCCCACAACTGGTCTCGCAGCCCGCGAACCTCCGTTTCTAGCTCTTCGGCACTGGCCGCCCGTGAAGCGTTGTCAAAATCAATGAGCGTTGCCTTCCCTTGGTGAATGAGAAAGTTGTGCTTATTGACATCCCCATGTCTGATGCCTAACTAGTGAAGTTTTGATAGAGCCTGGCAACACAGAGAGAAGTCTTCCGGCGTGGCATGACGACAGTCAGCGACGCGGGCCATGACGAAGCCGATAACCCTGCCTTCCTCGGCCAGGTGGCCAAGAAAATCCGGGCCAATCCGGCAGCCCTCTATCCATTGATAAGCTGTCGTCTCGGCTTCCAACAGAGGCACCTCCCATGGGAATCGGGCGAACTTGGCGATAACGGGTGACTTGAAGCGGGGACACGTGGCCTCGTAGACGTTGGAGCGGAGTTTTCGTCCCATGTGAAGCTCTAGGTGGTCGATTTGAGCGGGATGCCAAATCTTGGTAATTCCCAGGAGGGTTGTGCTTGAGATGGCAGAAAAGTGAGGAGCCCCCGTCTTGGGATCGCGCGAGATACGGCCTTGGTTCCAATCCCCGAGTGGAAGGGGCGGAAGCAAGGACACAAGAGAAGGCTCGAAGCACATGTCATCTTGGCTAAATATGCCGGCATCGATGGTGACGTACTTGACAAGACTGTTGTCGACGAGAAGACGGAATTTGCTTTCGTCATGGGGATCAACGCTTGCTTGAAGCAGCTGGAGATTGGGGGGGCTGCGAGCCATCCTTGGCAGTGTGCTTCCTTGATGTGGTTGATAGAAGAGAAGCAGACCATTTCGCCGGGCCAACTGATCTGGACTTATTGGTCAGTAGGCACGCAGGCAACGAAGCCAACGTGCATTGATCTCGTTGGACAGCGCACCTGCAGACTCTACAACGTCACCCAGCCAATTCAAGTCAGAAAGGCATACTAGCTGTCTGATGCCCCCCACGAATTATATCCCCACATTGTTTTATGTGATCATCAAAAGACGCTGGCGTGAATTTCCGCCTCCAGTGAAGAGGAAAGCGACTGGACTTCGCACAGCCAACACAATGAAAGCCCCATTCCACCTCACCCAGCGATGTTCTGCTCAGCCACGGCACACGAACAATCGCCACGAATCGAAGCGGATTTCCCGACTCTCCATCGAAAGGATCTGCCACCTGAGGCATCCGTATGCGGCGTGAAGATCCGGACTGTTGTGCTTGTATCGCCCTCTTTCTATTGGCTTGGAGTTTCTTTGCCACGACACCCGCCACGAAGTCGTCCATGGCACCCAACGACCCGTGCTGGGCGATGCCAGCATCAAAAGCGGCTTCATAGTCGACCAGAATAGTCCCAGTAGCCTTCTTCTCGTTCGGCGAGTATATGCCAGGTATTACTCTCATGCAAGGCAATGTTTTAATGATGGCTCTCTCTAATCCAAATTTCCGACACGCCTGGTTGGGCCGCAGTGGTAGGTATTTCTTATCCTGTGAAAAACAGAGAAAACAAATCCGTTTGCAGGTGAGAATATAGAGGTAGCCGGCGAAATCGCCACATTGTTCGCAGCCTGATGTGCATAACTTCTCGAACAGACTTTTACAGGTAATCCACCTGCTAGTTCCAATGTTCAGGATACCACGTAGCGCATTCCTTGCGTTGGCGGTAATGGCCTTGTATTGTGGAAGATGGTCAGTTAACTCTTTAGCTCGTCTGTTGGTGCATCGAAAGTCCATGAAAGTGCCCAAGTCAAGTTGGATGAGGATCTCCTGAAGTAATTCGATTGGGAGACGGTCAAGGGCACCGAGGCTTGAAGTAGGCGGTGGGTCGAGAGAGTTGCTTTGACGTCGACATTGCAAGGGAGGCAAATTATCATCTAGGGTGTGGTCGTTGAGGTTTATGTTTGGGTACGTGAGATGAGAATGTTTGTCCATTTTCATCGTCTTGCGCAGTACATGGCGAGAAGGGGCTGCCGACTGTAACACGTCTGGTGTGGGCGTACCTTGTACGCGTCGTGAGCCGGGCGGGAGAGCACGTGACTAATCAGCTGGAATAACCTCACTCTTAACAGGGAGCATTTATGAAAAGGCACACTTGTCTGTGCGAAGAAAGTAACCAAGTTAACCAAGTAGGAAGCTAAACTTTGTGCTTCTTATCCTACAAGACCAGCTGTTATCAAGTGAGCTATCCGTGTTTTCCATGGGCTCTGTATGCATAGAAACCGGCACAACGTGGCAGCTATGTTACGCTACTACATTATGATGCCACTTTAAGAGAAAAATGTCAGAAGATCTGTAGCATTTATCTTTCATGAAACCCTCCCAATTTCTCGTAACGTAGATTCTAAGACCCTTTTGCCTCTTTGTCTTATGGGGGAGATCCGATTGTTTTCGTGCCTATCTCTAAACCAACATCCGACAGGTATTTTGTATTAGCTCTTGTGACTTTAGCTATTAAAGCAATATTCAATCTTAATAGGAATCTAATCGTCTAAACAAGCATCTACCCACACATATGACCTACCATGAGTTTTCAGCTTAAGGGATCGCGAATACAAAGTCTCGTAGCAGAGCAAGCCGTCTAAGTCATCAAGTGCAACAAATAGCTATGGCCTTCTCTCATATCCACATCAAGTCCCGTTGAGATATTCCCCCAAACTTTGCTTAGCTTTAGTCCCCCCATCAGCGTATGTGATAGTCATGTGCTGGGAGCCTGCTGTCGCCGTTCTATAGCCACCGTGGCCCTGATTTGGCCCGTAATTGACCAGCATAGTAACAGATTCACAAGCTGGACTTGGCCGGGAAATCCACGACTGCATCTGTTTCGGGCCTTGATTATTGTTGCCGGGGCTTCTCGGCTGCATGAGATGCTAAGCTGTGAAGGACATGATTGCCAGGGCAAGGGGTGGGTTAGAATGTCCACTCCGCAACTACTCATTTCGGTGAAACCATCTCCAAGAATGAGGTTTGCACCGGCTCCAATTCAATGTGACACCCTGGTTCGTGGCTGGACAAACGAAATATCATCCACCGAGCCATTATTTGCGACGTGGAGATTATCCAGATCAAGATGAATGCTGATCTCATTGAGATATCGAAGGCCAGCAACTGACCATTGTCGACAGTTTTCAATCGCACGCTGGGTAGTGCCCAATCGTACAAAAGTATTTATATAATTTATAAGGCATAGAAATCACTAGATATCTTTTTTTATAATAAGTGTATCCCTAATTATAGTACTTTTTGTTCCCTGGTTCTCTGAGGGAATTAAGCCGTCGTAAATAACTGGGGTCTTCTTGAATGTAGTCCGTTTATCACGCGATACTAGTTTTGACAAGTCGTTGCCGCAGCATTTCTCACAGCTAGTCTCATTACTCGGAGGATGGGCGACACGAGTTCGTTATAGCCTGTCGGCACGAGGATGTGGCCGCTTAAACTCCTCTTGAGGTGGCTTTCTTTGAAGAACGCTATGAATAGCCTCTTTAAGCTTACGGCCCTTCTTTCTTATATTGAGTTATAAGTCCGTTTAACGCAGCTCGAAGAAAGGCCGGAGGCTGGTTTTAAAAGCTTGAAGCCTGTACTAGGGAAGGATGACCCTTGTATCGCCTTGCCAAATCATATTGGAACACACCGCCATTGCCATCCCGAGGAGCGACAACCAGAACATCATCGAGACGTGTCGTGCTTTGAACTGGGCGTCCAGCCACTAAGACCAACCATTCGGCCGAGTTTAATATTCTTGAGCGAGTTCCAGATATCCTTCGAGCTCTAGCTAGATATGTGTTGTATCCAAGCTAATACAAGCGATGTCGCCACGAAAACTGCCCTGATACTCACGCCTATCGCACCTAGCAGCTGATGTCTCTTCCATACCCCGTAATGTCAGCAGAGATCCAGTGCGGCGCTGGACGATAAGTGCCAAGCAGCAAATGAAATTTGGAATCAACGATGGTAGAGCAGATGAAATGTTTCAAGTACTAGCTACAGTTGGCTTAAACTTGACTTATCATCAGGTGGAAGCCTGGAAAATCAATCAGAGACTTGTTCCTGCAGCAGCAAGGCAAGCTACGCATCTCGGGGCTTTGGGTCCGACATTTGATCCATCAACTTGGCAGAGAAGAGGCAGAAAAGCTTCAGGGCTTTGTAATTTGATTCCTCGATATACTCGATACAGACATTGCTTAGTATTGACCTATTCCAATACAGATATATTGAGTATTCGACGATTGAACGCATCGCTTGTGCTACAACTCTTCACGCCGGGCTCGGAACGCATGAAAACTTGATGGTAGATTCCGAACATTTATAGCTCTCCTCTTGTCTGGTCGCCAGCACTCGCAGCAATAGACTCGGCTATTTCCTTCCAAAATGAGCAGATTTTCTTCGTGTTACGCTCATCGCTGACATGATGAAACGAATCCTCTGGTGTCCCTCCTAGCTGTACCCTTAGAACGCGCGAGAGCGCATCGTCGCTGCCATTCACGGGCGACCACTCCAATGGAGGAGATTCGAGGAGCGTATTTGGGTCTCCCGACACACCAAATGACGCATAGTATCCCTGATATGTCGAAGTTACCGCATTCGTTAGCCACCCGGCGTAGAGTGCTGCCATCTCCTCTGTCATCCCTGGCAAATCCAGCGCGAGCAGGAAGCTTTTTGCCTCTTCAAAATCGTTGGTAAAGAGTGGGATCAAATCAGCTCCATGGGATGCAACCTCGTCAAGCGGGAATGCATATTGCATGGCATAAGTCTTGCCAGGGTATGCGTCAGCCAAGTATCGGGTGTTGCATGTGATGACGAGGTGCTCTATAATGGCGCCAGCGCAAGCTCTGAAGTCCCCATTGAATCTAGCCTCGCAGTCGTATTCCCCTTTGATTCGAGATCTCTGAGGTTCCAGTGCTTCTCCAGGGAGAAACTCGGCCAAGTACCTGTCAAAAGATTCCCGGTCTACAACTTCTTTGGGAACAAAAGGTCCAGATTCGTTCATGACATGGGAAACAATGGCCGAGTCAATACCTTTCCAGTACGAGCCTATTGCATTAAAGATGAGCAGGTTATTCCCAACCATGATCGCTGCATGGGGGTAAAGACAATGGGGTTTTACCTTGGCCAAGCGCCAGCGAAGGCATCGTCTTGATCCATTTTCCATCGACGGCGGGACCGACTGGGAATAACCCTCTTTCTATGACTTTTTCAAAGAGCTTCTGGTTCGCCTCTGCCAACGCCTCTGGAGGCGCTCTCCTAAGACATTCAATGTCATAATCGAAGCCGCAGTCTGCAAGGTCAGAGAAAGTCCTGTACATGGTGTCCAGCTTGCCATCGTCGGTATTATCCCAGGCCCACTCAAAGCCGGGACTGAAAGCAGCAAAGGAGCGGAATAGAGGATCATGGGCGCCGTCTTCTCGAACAAGATGATGCAGAATGGAGCTTCCACCTGCAGACAGACCCCACGCACCGACTTTGTCTTTGTTACCCTTGACCTTGTGTATATGGTCACGTACCCACTCGAATAGCAGAGCTTGGTCGTGTAATCCAGCATTCGGCGTGCCAGCATCTTGCATGTAATTGCCTGCGAGCCATCCGTACGCTCCGAGGCGATAGTTACCTGCAACAAAGATGGCGGTGTAGTTGGACGCACTCAGCATCGACCGGCCAGTATATAATACGCCGCCTTGCTCCTTGCTGCCAAAGGCGAAACCGCCTCCATAGACCCAGATGATGACGGGCAATGGCTCAGCATCGGGGAGGAAAGCCTTTACTGGAACATAGATGTCAAGCAAAAGACAATCCTCAGTCTCCACATGAGTCGTTTCATCGGGAGCCGCCAGCGGGTTTCTGCCCCCAGGAGGGTGTTCTAGTTTCTTAATCTTGATCTGATTGCAAGTGATGCTCCGGTTTTCTCTCTGCAACGCATCGTCCTCCCAGTCTGGAGATGACGGGGCGGAGAAGCGACGAGGTTGGGCTCCGAATCGCACGTTTTTAAAGAGGTAAATCTGTAATAGGTCAGACAACTGCGATGGAACTACTATCCTGTTCTGTTACTAGCAGCATTTCTCACTCACATTTGGATCTGGCTCGTATTGTTGGGCTTCCCATGTGCCCCATGGCAGTCTTAACTTTGGGAGGTCTTGAGCCCTTACAGCTCTGGTAAGGGCCAGCGCACCATACAAGAATATCTTTACCAACATGAGGACAAGGTGGGTTCAATGAAAAGCTGAATGATGCTTTGCACGACAAGTGTTAATCCGGTACTCCATAATGGTCCTCGATATGGCTTTATACTGGCATTGTAGGCCTCCAGTCCATGCTTAGTCAACGAATTTTGTGTGTGACTTGCGAACAAGTTTGCTTTTGCGACAATATTTCTGACTATAGATAAGCCCTAAATTCCTGATTAATTGCACCCATGACAACAGCGACGGCATTGTGAGACAGGTTCGACTGTTATTATATATTAGGAGAATAAAAATGCAACACTACAGCCGTATATTTGGTGCTGATGTCGCGCCATCTGTGATACGGAGGACAAATATCGATGCCTTTTAGCATAAAAGAAATTACATGTCAATCCGTCATTGGTTGACATATATTAGCGGGCGTTCTTTCTTTCTCTTTTCCCGTTTTCTTTTGTGATTCATCATGTTGACGCCCCGCGCACCCAGTCGGTTACTGAGAACCGTACGGAGTACCTTTGACCATTTGGTGTGGTATGTAACTATCGATACCTAGCTGACAGTTAGAACAAGACATTGCTAGGAATGTTGCCAGAGACGTTTGTCACCTAGGAATAAACCAGATGTGGCTGGTCCTGCATCTACTTGGATAGAACTTTCTGATAGGCAACGACATTCCCACACTTATTGTGGACATAGCAGTGCCTGTCTTTAGGTTTCAAGGTGTGTGTGTCGGCTCAGGTTTTTGTTGGGCTGCATACTGGCGAGACCTATTCGACCCGCGCATCCTAGCCATCACACCGTGTTACGTAGCCGTTCCTCAAAGTAAGACACGTCAGCTAAAACCCTGCGAATCAAGTGACTCGACAGTGGGAGACATCACGGACCAATACAAGACAGTCCCCGACTCGGCACAGTGTACCGCCGCATCAAGAAAGAGTAAATACTCGAGGGCGAGGTGCTGGTATGTGATGACGACCCTGGGAGAACCGACTCCGTGGTACGAAATTCGACAACATGAGGAGCTAGACGGTCGTCATACCTCGCCGGAACCTTCCTCACCGCCAGAAAACATCGCCTTTGATACCAGCCCAAATTAGACCTAGATTGTCTAAGAAGCAGTCTAGCCATTTACATAAAAACAATGTCGGATAAGCCCTCTCTTCCACCATATTACAAGTTTTGTCTTCCACCATGCGGTCAACATAACTTCGGCCTTTGGGAAACTGACACAGATTCGTGAGATATATAGTGTAAATAGGTGAGAAAGGGCGCAAAATCGTGGCGTGTGACATGACTTCGGGACAACCCACATTGTCAACCGGTGCAGGGAAACGTGACACGTGACAACATTCGAAGACACGTCCTGGCTTGTTCCACAAGATCAACGGCCTCATCATCCAAAAGCCTCTATTACTGCTTGTCCAGTGATGAACAGAAGAGCTACAGGTGCGGGAGTCTCTGCCCGGAGTCGGACGTTGAGACGAAAACAGCTAGAAGACCTGGGCTTTTCTTCTGGCATGTTCTAGAACTGTTCGACAACGGGTAGCAGAGTTCGTGTCCAACGGCATCTTGATAGGAACCTAGATCTCGCGTTGTGTTGGGCAGAACCATCAAGTAGTGTCAGAGCAATCCCCACCTCGCTGGCCGCTCTAAGCTGCCAGCGTCGGCGACGAAGAGAAAATTGTTTGTTCCATAATGTTCATTTCTCCCACGTCGCTCAGTCTAGCTCTGGAGCATCATGGGCATGATGATGTCGTCGTACTGCCACAGCGTCGACTGGAAATTGACGGACCACGCGCCGCCAGTCCACCAGGTTGACCGTCTTCCCTGCAATGTGTACAGTTTCTGGAAGAAACCTCGCTGGACATGATCGACTGACACTCTTGCATGCATCGGTCCATGAGTAGAAAAGGCCACCCAGTGGACTTTTTCGGGGCGAGAACCCCGTAGCACATGAGCATTGAGCAGAGTCTTAAAGTCCCTCTCCACCAAAGCCTTCGCACCTTGGTCATCGAGCTTGTCGTCGCCGATGACAGTCACCCGAAAGTAGTGTCCTGAACCCATGCAGTCGATACGGGCAGTGAATGGGGGCCCAGGGTACGACAGGTAGTTGTTTGGCGCTGCATTGGAGGGGAGGTTGAAGTAGCTTGTGTTTGCAGCGAGGGCGGTATTGTCGATGATGCCGGTATACTCGCGCGTGTAAGTGAACTTGGAAAGAGTACGCTTCTCCTCGGGGTCCAGACTAAACGGCCCGGTGTTATCCTCTGTCGGTTCGATGGCAATCAAGAGAGCCCTGGCAGCAATGTAGGTGAGCCTCCCGGACTTCAGGTGCTTGACCGTGACTATGACGCCAAGCTTGGTACGAAGGGTGCTGACGACCGTGCTGGCGTACAAGACATCACTTCCGAGGACGGTGGCCACGGCGTCGTATAGATCCTGGTTCCTCCCTGAAGCTGGTACAAAGGCGCCTTGCAACCCAAGAGCCGAGCGGGCCATGGACGCACCGAATGCTTGCAGCGCGAAGAGCGTAATTGCATTGGTTATGTTGCCGAGCCCAAGACCCGTGGTCTGGTATATGAGTGGCATCGCATTGTCAAGCCCATGCTTCGACACAAAGTCGCCAAAGGGGACTAGGAGGTCTCCGGGAATATGGCTAGGCTCAACGACTCGCAGGAAGTCGGCCAACGCATCGAGTTGGGTGGCGACCGGGGGCGGAGCAAAGTCCAGCATCTTACCACTCTTGAAATCAATATACGTAGTGTTGACGGGGATATTGATCCTGCGGCCACGTCTGACGCCCAGCCGATCAAAGAAACCGGTCGCGTTGCCCGCCTGGATAAATGCCTCGACGCCAAAGTCGTAAGGCGTGCCGGTCTTGGTGTCGACATACGAGTCGACGTGACCGCCCTGCTCGAAATGAGCCCTCAGCACTTCCCATATACTGGTATTTGTGGGGACGCACGAGGATTTCGTCCTTCTCAACCAGGGTAATTGACTTTCCAAAGTCTTCACGAAGGCGGACCGCAGCGTATGAGCCTGAAGCACCACCACCGACAATCACAACGTCTTTGAAGAGCAAGTCCGGGAGCGCATTTATTGCTGCCACCAGGCAAAGAGAGAAGACTGATGGTCTCACCATTGTGGATTGGAAATATATATTGACTAGAGGCATCAGAGTGGCAGCGGATGGATTTTCATCGACTCTATTGCGCAAAAGCCGCGAAAGAAGCTCCCCGCAGCTAATATAGACATGTAGTTGCAAAGTAGACCCTATTCCATCGACTGCTGCATCTGCAAAGGGTCACATCACATCAGACTCGACCAACCACGTTATGGAGCCCATTGACAAAGACTGGGACGATGCGTGGCTACGAGACGTGGCCGGCCTGGCTGGCAAGAGGAGGAAGCGTGCAAACAACGAAGCCACACGAGGGTTTAGTCCATTGACCTCGTGATGTGATACCCGTATGCAAGCCACGTTACAGGCATATTTAGATGAGTGAGGGCCGCAAAGTCATCTTTATGCCACGGCCGACTCCCGATGAATGTAATGAATACTGTTTTTTTTTCTTCGCCCAGCTTACTAAAGAGCAATTATGCAGTTGCTATATACAAATTTTGCGCAAGCTCCCTTTCTGCTCTTCTCCCTTGGGTGAAGACCGGCATAGTCTGTCGCATCACCTAAAACCGAGCCCCATATGCATGCTTCTTACAATGTCTGGCTGTTTCTTTTAATAATATCATTGAAATTCGTCTGTTTCCACCGAGATGTATCTTTTTTTAAAACCGGACCTCTGCAGCATCTGTGACTAAAGTCTGTCTAGTATGGCAACGACTTTGGGTTACCAGCATCAATCACGGCTGCACTCAGGTTTCTAGCACAATGGTCTGCCATTCGCTAGATATTTTGCTTTGAAATTACTGACCATAGGATGTATTGATCAAGTTTATTTCCAAGCACCACACCATGAGAAACCTACGCTCAGATACGCTGGAAACCCGGATAAAAAGTTAGGCTTGTCCTAGGTGAGGTGAACCGCCCGACCTATTAGAGTTCGTCCAATATTACTTTTACGGATCCTCGAGCTACTGGCAGAACCGATTAGGATCGGTAGCAGGAAGAGCAAAAAATTAATCAGTCCGTACCCGGATTTGAACCAGGGATCTACAGATTTGCAATCTGCCATCCTAACCACTAGACCATACGGACTTCTTGATTATGTCATGACTGCGTCTATTTTACCCTATCAATTGATATGCCTTTTTCAGGTCTTGATGGATCCCGGAGCTGCTTCTACGACGGCTTTCAATCTCTTCAACTGGCCACTTACCTACATATTTTTCGGTAGGATGACTCACTAGACTGCACCTTTCCAAGAAAGTCAGTCAATCAAGTCCAGCGAAGGAGGGCGGGGATGCACGCCAACACGCTTCCACTACACGGTCTGCGTGGCCACGTTTCAGGACCGTCAGAAGAAGAGCAAACACATGGATTGAGTAAACCCTTCCCATCTGTGAAGCAAGCGGATCATTTTGCCACAGGAGTAGCCGACTATGTTTCCGGGTCGCTGCGAGTCGTGCTCTGCATGTTGTTTTCAAACCGCAGGTTTGTTGGAGCTCCTTGACAGGCTTGTGCGACCCGACGCGAAATAACGGCGTCGCAAAGCTCGCGCAGGACCTTCGTGGTCCCAACAGCTGAAAGGCATACTGAAAGACGCGCAGTCAGGTTGACGTTAAATGCTGCATCGTCAAGAATACCGGCGCAGCGAAATTTTCTTGATGCAATCAGAAACTGCTAGCCCATGGGCTTCGCGTTGCCATTTGACGGGAGCAGAGGAGAAACCTGATGCATGTCTCGATGGACCCTCACCAACATGCTGCGTGCCGAGAACCTCGCCGGCCTTGGTGTAGTAGCGTTGATATGGAAACAGTAATAACTGCAGAAATCGTAGTATCTCGCGGGAATTTCTGTATACAAGTACTCCGTAGGCGCAATACCATCCGCACCCAAGACCTTGCTGTAGGGGAGCACTTATCATTTTGGACATGTCATGGTGTAAACGATATTGTGAGGTAATCGTTAAATCGTCAAAGAGCAAAGAAACTGATTCGCAAGTTAATTCTAGAAGGCGACCGAGATGTTTGAACAAAAGAAGGACCCACCATGAAAGAAAAGCGTCAACGGTTTTACTTGGGTTTAGTATCTAGAATTACAGGCATATTGGATCCTGCATAGCTGCTAGCGAGCTCTGTCGGGCGAAAAGAATGTCGCGATAACAGTAGTCATTATAATGGTAATTAAATCGGTGCCGATCACACCCAGCACAGCGTACTAGCTACCTTCGTCCGTATGGTCTAGTGGTTATGATGGCAGATTGCAAATCTGTAGATCCCTGGTTCAAATCCGGGTACGGACTAATGGATACTAGTCGCGAAACCGGGGGTACCCCCTCGCGCTCCTTTTTGTGCGATTTCTTCGTCTCTCGCTTTAGAGTACATTTCCCCTTTTCTTTTCTTTTTTTTTTCCGCAAGCAGTACAGCGTATTATTAAATGTATGCAATCCAATACACTTGGAAATTGCTCTACTCAATACCACGATGCCATGTTCAAGCTTAGGCCGATTGTCATAGCACGCCTAGGCCATTAGTTCATCGTAAAACAGACTTGACAGCACAAACGGGGCGGTGTCATCGCTGAATAAGGACAAGTTGACACTTGCAGATTGATCGGCGCGGCCTTGTGGGGATTGGGTATCTTGTGCTTAAATCGACGTCATGCACCAGTGATTTCGGCTCTAGCAACCCCAACTGCCGACAATGATTGACTACCTAGGTAGTGTATGGAGTAGATGGGGAGGCAACCGTGGTACACTCAGCTAGTATTACCTTCGTTAGTAACTAACTTGGTTGCTTGGCCCTAAAGGTCGTATCACAAGTTGGAACGTTTCGCCGTCCCCCTGCCCCTCTAACAAGCACTCAGGTTTCAGGTGCAAAGGTGAATCAGTGTCATGACGACTGTTGTTGCCACTTGGACGTAAATGCCGCTCTCCATTCTACAATCTTCGGTACATGTGTAAGAGCTAATCAATCTCCAATCGTTGCTTGTGCTCTCTGAGTCTTATCCCAGTGTGCCGGCAGAACTTGCCGCGATCTGACATGATGACAGCATAAACTTGGCAAGGGCTAATTTATAGAGGAATGCGCTAACATGGATTTATTCTGCTGCAATTACAAATGGAAACCTGGGTCTTTACAAGAACAATATACACGCTCTACTACCAAGCAGATTTAGACTCCATGGGACAGTTCAGAGTGTTGTTTAAAAAGAGACCAAGGGATTCCAAAAGGAAGTTCTTACTTACGCCATCTAAGCCCTAGATCGTGCTCACTAATAAATCAAAGCGCCACTGTCAGGTGTAGCGTTGCGCAAGCTAAATGAGCGATTTGACGCTCTAAAAGCTTCCATGTTACGTGTGGTGCTTTCATGAGACGCCACCATTCCTACGCCACTACAATTCAAAGCCTCATGACATTTGAAATTAGCTTCTTATTAGCCCATGAGGCCATAATTTACTATAATCACAAGCATTTCACCATCGTACGTTTCATTATCTGTAAAATGCATGATAGACTCGCCTTTTCAGCTTTGAGGGCTGTAGGCACGTTCTACCAGCTTCAAATCCACCGGCAGCTAGCAGCTCATGGGGCCCATTACGCGGCTCTCGCTCGCTCCCATAACACGGGGACTTGGTTAGTTACCTTGGCATCGGATCGGGTCCGGTAAGCTTTGCTGCACTACCAAGAATCCACTTGGGCTTATAATAGCAGATTCGTAAGTCCCGGAGCAAGTCAGACCTCTACTAATATTATGAAATACAATATATATTTATGCTTGAGTGTCGGAAATTTCATTCTGGTCCGTCTACAGCTATATATCTTCACGGGTAGCAACAGCAGTCTCTCAGCGAGTCACAACTTGAACTGCCCAAACACAACCGACATTTCTTTCTGATTCGTTGAATAACATAGAAAGAAACAGTTATTTGCGCTTGTACCACTTTTGAACGCGGGCGTTGCCCAAGGCAGCCCTGCCAAAATGTCCCCAGGCCTAGCGAAGAAGTAGTCATCAACTCCTATTAATTGTACCCAGAGAATGTCGACTATGATGCCAAGACCCGTCTTGTGTATACTAGGTATGTGGTTATCTCTGAAATTTGTTAAAGCTTGAAAAAACTCAAGAGCCAGAAAAAAAAGTTAAAGTAAAATAGACGAATGCGTAGTTGGCTAATACGAAATATTTTTGAATAGTGTCTTGTACAACTCCACAGTTGCCGTGTGTGACCCTGTCACGAACCAAATCAAAAAGACCATCGAGCTCGACAAGCTTTCCTACGACCCGGCTCTCCATTCCAGCGGCGTCCAAGTCAACCCGCGAGGTCGTCTGTCAGTCATTGTGAATGCCGGAGCTGCCTTTGACGCTCGTGGCGAGGACATCTCGAGCGACAATTTCCTCAAGTACGACCTTGAGGGCGAGCAAGAGCTGTGGCGGCAAAACCTGACCGCCGTCGGCGTGTACAGCTACTTCCAAGACATTCAGCACGACGGCTGCGGAAATTCCTTTGCCGTCGGCACCTGGCCGGCAGCATCGTCCGCGTTAGTTCTGATGGAAAAGAGGCAGTAGCGTAGTACCTTGCCGACGATACCGACCACACCAACAAAGGCCTTACTGGCCTGGCCTCCAAGGGCAGCATTCTTCTGGCCTCGGAACATGCAGGCGGTAGACTGTTGCGATTCGATATGAAGGCAGACAGGGGCATTGGTACCGCTTGCCTATCGGACAGAATGGAACTAGTCTGTTGGCTCTAGGCCCGACGGCATTGACTTGCCTCAGCGATTCGGAGGCAACGTGCTCCTCGTGTCGTCTCAAGAAGAGGGAACAATTGTGCTTCGCTCGGGAGACGGCGCCTGGACTTTTGCTGCGCGACTTGGTGTTGTGCCCAACAAGTTTCAGAGCCAAGGGGGTTCCACGACGGCGTCTGTGCAAATAGGCCATCGCATCTCTGTTTCGACCGAGTGGTTTGCCGATGCGGCGAACAAGGTTCCTCTCACATTTGCCGTAACCGAACCGAGTTCCCCCTTTATGATGTTACTTCTGATGTCGAAGGCTGGTTGGCTAATGCCCTTGCTTGCTGAGCGTGAGGGTAATATACAACCGCTAGTAGTAGGGTATATACGTGTCTAGTTTTATTCACTGTAGTTGCTATGATAATTTACCGTTGCCCTTTTATGTAATTATGTTGTAACGTGATAAGGAGAGCATTCATGTGCTTTGTTACTATAAGAGCAAAATAGTACGGGGCTTATTCCATGGCGCCTAGTGGACCACACCTGGCATCAAAGGGTAAGACGACCTGTGACGAGGGCCTTGTATAGAGGGCTTGAAGCGATATTCAATCCAGCTCATGATTCGTCTTGATATCAAAGGTCCTTGGTTTTCTCAAGGCCTTCGGGGGCAATAGCTCTTACTTGTATAATATAGCGGTGAGCAAGCGAGCCTAGAAGCCCAAGGCTTTAACTAGGTCTCGAGCCGCTTGTGTATTTATCGTCAGTTCCAAGGGTCGGCCCGTGCCTTTGATACACTGTGACCTCCGCGTAACATGACCAGACGTCTTTTCTATTCAGCCTCATGCGGGGGATGCTATGACACATTCATTACTTAGTACACTAATTATGGTACCCTTTTCTTTTATGCATTGATACTAGCGTTTTAAAGTAAATTTAAAATACCTGAGCATATCTACTAAGCTGGCACACAACCAACATCCCAACGTCATCACTCTCAGATCCTGGCCCAAAAATTCCAAGGCAAGCAAAATATAAAATTATCATGGTTGTCTACAAAATGCTTCTTCTCCCTGCAACCTCTTGAGTGTAAAACAGAACAGGTATTTTCACCGCCAAATATGCCTAATATAGTCTGTAGTGGAAGCACAGGTGTTCTACTGCACCTTGAATAAAGTCGCAACATACAGAGCCATGCCCAGGAAGCCAGTATATGAAAAAAAAAAAAATTCTATGCACGTCTATAAATTCTCCAACACGAATACAAGTGTCCCCTCATCTATATCCTTCACGCTCTCAGCCAAGTATCCTGCTCCCCGCAGCAAGACCCAGCCAGGCCAAGTTACACCTCCAGAGCCAGGATTTTACCACCCTCAGTGTATGTACCGTTGATAGGCCCGGCCTGGCCACCCGAGGTGACGACATACAAGACTTGGCTGCCACGACGCCCCTGGACCTTTCCAAGCAAGGCCGCGGTGGGACCCGGAACAAGAGTCGAGTTGAGATTGCCAGCAACAACCTCGGTGCCGCCGTGCTGGTCAACCCTCACGACTTCATTCCGAGGGTTGGCGGAAATGTAAGCGATTCCCCGCTTGTCAAGGGCAAAATCATCGCCCAGGACGTTCGTGCTGATCGTCTCAAATGGCCCGGCCGCCTCGCCGGTCTCTCGGTCGATGGCCACCCGTCCGTACAAGGGTGCAAAAGTATTGGTGTAGTACAGGTAGCCGTCGAGGAGCCTGATGCCGTTGACGCCGAGCGCAATACTCGCGTTTGGCGCGGGTTTGAAAGCCTCATTGTCCAGCACCGTGGCGTGCTCGCCGGAGAGCGTATCCACGCGGAGCACAAGACCGCGGCCGCTGTCGCTGACGAGAATCTTGCCGGCGCCTGCGTCGAGAGCGGTCATGCCGTTGAGAAAGTTGGCTTCAGGGATGTCCGCAACCTTGGACACCTGGGCGCCTTTGTCGCCGGCAAGGCCCGCGCTCCAGACGGCATAGGTGCCCGCCTGGGCTCCGGCGCCGGAGGAGTAGTTTCCGGCAATGATGGCAAACACATCGGGGGACGTCTCGGCGTTTCCAAAAAGACTGGTGTGGCCTGCGAAACGGTGGACCAGCGTCGCATTCGCTGGGTGGCGAGGATCAATCTGGTGCAGTTCCGGCCTGTCGAGCAAGGTGACGAGCAGGTTGCCGTTGGGGCGCTCGGCAATGTTCTCGATCCAGGTTCCCTCTGGAAATTGATGAATCACACGAGCATTGCTGCCGCCCTGGCTTGAACACGAAGCTCCTTCTGCTCTTGGCAGTGCAGAGCTGGCAGCATGCGAAGCCAGACACGCCGAGGACAAGGCGACAAGAGTGTGGAACTTCATGGTTTGTGTATTTGTAGGAGTAGGTGACAAAAAAGAGAGATTTGCTTGGACGTTTCATTTCCAATGATGGGGGGGCTGTCCTAGATTTATATGTCTCGGATGCCACCCCCCATACGGCTATCGCTGTACCCCGAAGACGTGGTCAGTCTCTTCGCCGTTTCATGATGCTCATGCTCATACTGGATTGCGCCTTACACCCGCCCCTTTGTGTGACCTCGACTCGCCCATTGAAACTGTAGATCCAGTCCTGCAAGTTGGGCCAATTAGGTGCGTATGTGCCACCTCATTCGGCAGGTCACGCAAAGCCGCGTGACGGAAGGAATAGGCCTTGCCTCGCTGGCAGGGTCATGTCTGGCTTGAATACTTCAGCCAACTAATGACGAACCTGCCAGGCCAATGGGCTTGGTTCATGGATACGCTGGTTTTGCGTTTTGACCTTGGACTTGATGACCAATTCTTGGTTTGGGGAAAATGCCTCAACTCTAGGTTCCGAATTTATTGAACCGGGATGGGTCAGTCCGCTCCTGCTAACATTTATTAAAATGGGTTACTTATTACGGGTACTAATTACGTACGTATAATTAAATAAGGGTAAACCCTTAACTATAAGTAAATAACCCTAATAATAAGTGCACTTATAAAAAGAGTGTATATAATTCTCTCTTTTATAATTAAATATAAACTTATATATATATATTATTATTATAATTAATACTCTTTAAAGTATAATAATTATAAGCTTAAAAGAACTTTAAATTTCTTATAACTTTTACTTAAAAAAACTAAGTATTTAAGGTATTATTTTAATACTTATTTTATTATATTTACGTATTTAATAGATATTAATATTACTTTTATAAATACTTAATTATTTATTAAGCTTAATGTAACGGTGGCTTAGGTTCTAAGGCACAGTAGGTCTGTTTCTTAGGAAGTAAGTCAGGTTAAATGCTATAAAGTAGCTTTTTAAGCAGTATTATAATAAGGCCGTTAAGAGTATAACTCTTAATAGTAAGACTATTGCTTAAATTAATTAATAGAGAACTAGACTATCTAACTATAGGAATACTTCCTCCTTAAGTATTCGTCTATCTCTCTATTATAATCCTGAATCAATTAGCTCAACCATTAATCCCTTTAAACCTTAATCGACTAGCTTAAGGTTCGGTCGGTTTAATCCTCCCTGGTTAATGTATTTAAACATCGACCTCTTTAATCGCCTCTTAGGTCACGTGGCTGGTCACGTGCCCCTGCCTTCTTCTTATGCCTACGGGTCATGCCTGTCCTAGCTAGTACGGTCCTATCCCGTGTCTTATATAGTATTATTCGTAACATTATGCCCCTCCTTTATTAGTCTTATCCTTAAGGCCATTAAAACAGGCCGGCTTAAGTGTCGTGCGTTTTCTTCCTTCTATTATTATATGCTATTATATCAACTAACTATGTCTTAAAACAGCGGTTTAAAGCTTCGTCTACTTCTTCTCTTCGCCGGGATAACCTTCTTTCTGCGATAATTAACAATCCGTCTTTATCCTTTATAAAGGCTTACGCTCGCTACACTCATATAGGACTTCCTTAATATAAAGCCTCCGTTTCTAATTCGAGTTATTATGTAAAGTGTATAGTAGACAAGTAAGGGAATTATAATATTACAGGGGTAACCCCTTAACAGCTTTATAGCATCGCGAATTAACATTATAAGCTTAAGAGGGAGCTTAAAGAAGCTAAGAAGCGTGCCTTAGCTAAGAATTAAAAGGTCTTACGTTTACGAAAATAAAAGAAATTATAGTTTAAGAAAATAATACGTGTAGTTACGCGTGGTATTAATAACGTTAAAGAGTTAGAACGTGTAGAGCGTAAGGAAGCGGAACAGCTTTAAAAGACTATAGGGGTCCTTCCTACTTCTTCTAAGAATCTAAATCTTATTTTAGTTCGTTCCTTAAATGCTAAATTTAGTATTAAGTCATTAGACAGTGCTTAAGAGATTAATTAAAATGCGTTTCTTAGAAATGAAACTATTTAAGTAACGTTAAGTAGTTCGTGAGATTTTTAACTGGTTCCTAGGTGTTTTTAGAGTTTAAATATCCTTTCCATTTAACGAGATAATAACGATTCTTTATATCTCCCCGTAATTTAAGTATTCGTTTAACTTTATATTCGTTAGTATCTTCCATTATAATATTTATAGCAATTATAGATTTATCTAGTACTTTCTCTAGTAGTAATATATAAAATATAGAATGGATTCTCATTCTATTTAATAATAATAGTTCATAGTTAGTATTCGAGATTTTTCGTTTAATAAGGAATAATTCAATCTTCTTCTAGTTAAGTTTATCGCTAGGTTGCTTAGTTTTAATGTTTTTACGAATAAGGTATACTTTATATCTCTCCTCTAGGATTAGCGCTAGTAATCTCTTTCTGTTCGCGTAGTGTTTTATTTAGTTTTATAAAAATATCTATTCCTATTACAAGTATTTCTATATTTCTATTATAGTTACTACATACGTTATAGCTACTAGCGCGTTTATATTCTGTGTCGTATATATTTCGATAATAGGGTTAAATCCGTAATTTACCCTAAATAATAACATCTTTATATTATTAATCTTAGAGCTATTATAAGCCTATTATGCTAGTAGTAGCTATTCTACCCAATTATTCTATTAGTAGTTAATATAGCTTCGTAAATATTATTCGAGTATTTAGTTTAAGATTTCTGTTTATTCATTTAATTATAGGTGGAATACCGTTAATAAGCTTTATTTAATCTTTATAGTTTCTATAAGGCATTTTTAAAAGTTTAAGGTAAACAATTTATCGCGATCCGATATAAGCTTTATTAGTAATCTATGTTATACAATAACTATTTTAAAGAACATATACGCTAAGTCCTTAGTATTACTTAATTTCTTGTATAGAATATAATAGGCGTATTTTATAAGTTTATCCATAATAATTAGGATGCTATCGTAAGCTACTCTTATTATAGGTTCTTTTAACTTCGGTAGTTTAATAATAAAGTCTATTATAATAGTTTACTATGCTCTTTCAAGTAGTAATATTAGTTATAATTCTCCGTATAGTGCGTATCGCGCTAATTTTACTTTATTACACGTGTCGCATTTCTTAATAACTTCTTATACTATTTTTCTGCTTTCTAGGAAGTCGTATAATCTTCTTAGCCTGCTAATCGTTTTCCCTACACCCTAATATTCGTGTAGTAGGTACTCGTATATTTCCTTAATAAGCTATTCTTAAAGTGTACTAGGAATATACTACCGTTCATTATACAAGAAGGTCTTGCCTTCCTTAGATAAATGCGTTTTCGTTTCCTAATTGTCTAGATAGCTGTTATTATTAATGTATAATACAATCCAATACATCCATGTTTTATCTAGCTTAACTTACTAGGTTATATTAATTTCTCAGGTGCCTAGTATAAGGTTCCTATCCTTAATAGCGCGTAGTAAGGGTATATTACTCACTTACTCATCCGATTTTAAGTCCTCTCTTTAGCTAAGCGCGTCTACTCTTCCGTTTTTAGATCCTTTACAGTATATAATTTTAAAGTTATAATTCATAAGGGTTTTATACCATTTAATCTATCGTTTATTCAGATCCTTTATAGTTAAGAACGATATAAGATTCTTATAGTTAATATAGACCTTAATTTAATGCTTTACTCCTATAAGATAGTATCTCTATTCTTTAAAGCACTTAATAATAGCTATAAGTTCTTTATCGTAGATCCTATAATTAAGTTCGGGTTCGTAGAGTTTCTTTAAGAAGAATACAACTAGGTGTAATCTTTCTTAATTATCTCGTTATCTAAGCTATCCGCCTAGTATAAAGTTTAAGGCGTCCGTTTTAAGCTTATAAGGTTTATCCTAATCAGGTGCTTTTAACACAGGTTCTAACGTAACTAAATCTTTTATCTTTTAGAATACCGTGGCTTTTAGTTTATTCCATTAAAAGCTAACTTCTTTCTTTATTAGGTTTATAAGAGGTCATAAAATGTCTTTATATCCGCTTAAGAACTTGCGGTAAAAGTTTACAAATGCTGTAAATTCTCTAACTTCTTTTAGATTCTTTAGTGTAGGCTATTTCTTAATAGTTTTAATCTTATTTAGGCTTATTTATATTTCTTCGTATATAAGCACGTACCCTAGAAAGTACACAGTGTTCTAGTGGAACTAGCATTTCAAGGCTTCAACTAAGAGTTTATTATCCTGTAAAGTTTATAGTACCTCATGTATATGTCGTTTATATTCCTTAAGGGTATTTAAATAAATGAGAATATCGTTGAGGTATATAACCATAAACACTCCTAGTTATTTCCGTAAGATTATATTAATTATTCTTTAAAGGGTTACTATGCGTTAGTAAGCCTAAAAGGCATCATTAAATATTCGTAGTGTCCTCTACTAGTTCAAAATGCTATTATTCACTCGTAGCCTTCTTTTATTCGTATAAGGTTATAGGCTCCTTTTAAGTTAAGTGTAGTAAACCATTTAGCTTTTCTAACTTTATCTTTAATTTCCATTATAAGCGGTAACGGGTATTAATTCTTAATTATAATCTTATTTAAGTGTTAGTAATTAATGTATAGTTATAGTTTCCCGTTCTTCTTTAATACCCATAGGATTAGGTATTCTACTAGGGACTCTAATAGTCTTATATATCCCTTCTATAACATGTCCTTTAAATACTCCTTAAACGCCTTATCTTACTTAGGGTTCTAAGAATAAATCTTATTAAACGTTAATTTAGTATTAGGCTAAAGTTTAATCTCGTGGTCCTAGCGTGAATGCTCTAGTAGTCCTATTTCTAGCTCTCTATTAAATAGCTTACTATACTATAAGTATTCCTTAGGAATCTCCGTTGTCTTAGCTTTTAGCTCTCTAGCAATCACATATATTCCTAGAGGCCTATTATAGTTTAAATAAGGTGCTCTTTATAGGCTGCTCTCTACTTCGTAACCGTATTCTAGTAAATCCTATTAAAGTTAGCCGGTTCTCTAATTAACTCGTGGATTACTCGCCTACAATTAGGGTATCCCTAATATAACATCGTGTTTTAAGATCACTGTAATATCTAGTGTAACTTAGTGTTTCGTGCCTTATATATCGACTAAAAGCTGCGTAACTTCCATATCAACTACTCCTTAGCTATACTTCACCGCAGTTCCTTCCATAATTGTAAGTCGATAGGGCTTGTCTTTAGGTGTTTAAGGTAATTGTAATCTATTAACGAGATTCAGCAAGATAAAATTTCCTTATACTCCGCTATTAATTATTACCTAGATCCTTTATCCTATTATAGTTATATTAATTATAAGATGTGCTATACTGCTAATATTTATAGTATATAAAGACCTGTTAGATCTCCGTTAAGGAATCGGTCTTAATTGTAACGACGGCTATCGTTTCCCGATTTGTTAATCCTATTCTTATATCGTTCTTTAGCGCGTTATTCTAGGCGCTGTTATTAGCGGTTATCTTCCAACGTATTATTGGAGCTTCCTTGGTAATCGCTTGATCTACTATCTGTGTTAATCGAACTTGGGCTAAGCGAGTTGCTCGCAGTCACACAGTTCCCTTCCTTCTTACATTATAGGGTTATGGCTTGGGTAATGTATGCGTTATTCTTAGCATAGTATAACTTTCCGTTTAATATCTTTAAATCGGTTTATCGTAATTTCGGTTGTATTATAAGGGTTATTCTCCTTCCCTTTTATTCTCGTGAAAACTATCTATTACCTTGCTTGCTACTAAGGTGCGTGTAGTAATTATTATCGTAATAGAAGGTCTAATTAAGGAGTTTATATTTAATTTTAGGTTCGTCTTTCTCAGTTAAATAATTCTCTTCTTCTTAGATCTATTCCAGTAAAGGTTTACTTTTTAGTGAGGGTGTCTAGTATTTCTAAAAGTTATTAGGTACTAGTTAGGTTCTAAATTCCTAATCTTTATCCGAACTAATGTTGTTTATTAACGTAGGGCTTCCTTTATTACTTACTACACTAAGATTTCGCGTAGGTAAGTCTTCTCGGTTTACAGTATAAAGCTTCCTGCCTTTAGGAATTAGCTTCTATGGCTTTTTTAAGGCTTTACATTTATTCGCAAAGTGTCTAGTCTTACTATAATTATAATAAGTCTTCCCCTTTTCCTTATTCGCAGCGTTAAGTTCTATAGGTCTAGCGTGGTACCCGTATACTATTAATATTTAGCGTGGCTTATTATTATTAGGTTTATTAAACCTAGTATATAATCCGAATTTCCTGTGACTTTTTTCGTGACGTTACTTGTATAAACGGTTATTTGCCTTAATAACTATTTCAATAAAGTCGTTAAATAACTTAGGATAATCTTCTTAATAAATGTTATCCTTTACTTCTTCTTTAAGTCCTTAATAAAAGACTTTCATTTTAGGTTTAGTATTCTAGTTAAGTTTTACTATAATACGTTTAAACTCCCTAGCGTAATAAGCTACAAATCCGGTCTACTTAAGTTAAGTAAGCTATCGTGTAGCTTCTTTATGCTTATTAGGGTTTCTAAATGCAGTAAGAAGTCGTTCTTTAAAGGTTTCGTAATTAGAGAAGATGTAAATAACTTCCACTCTAGCTTTAGCGCCGTGCTTAAGATGTGCGCGAAGGGTTAGCTCCCACCATTCTATTACTTTCCTAGTTAAGAGGTTACTAATACAAAGAATCTATAACTCAGGTGTCGTGTAGATTTTTTTGTTAACTCGTAGGTAAGCTTAGGCTTATATGAGAAAGTTCCTCACATTACCCTTATAACCATTATATAACTTAGGCTTAGGGAATTTTAGCATGTTATTATTATTAATAGAGGATATAGGTGTAAGATTTTAAACTACTATAAGTTCCTCTTCTCGTGCCTTAAGTTTTTCGTAGAGATTATTCTGTCGGTTAAGAAGCTATTAATTCTACTTCTCAAGCTCGGTAATCTTATTATAAAGGTACTTTATTATCTCCCCGGGGTTAGTAGTCTTTCCGCTTAAAGTAGACATCTTAGAAGTCGTTACTACTTAAAGTTTTAAGGTAACTTACTAAATAGGATTAATTAAAATGTAATAGTGGCTTAGGTTTTAAGGCATAGTAGGTCTATTTCTTAGAAAGTAAGTCAGGTTAAATGCTATAAAGTAGCTTTTTAAGCAGTATTATAATAAGGCCGTTAAGAGTATAACTCTTAATAGTAAGACTATTGCTTAGATTAATTAATAGAGAATTAAACTATCTAATTATAGGAATACTTCCTTCTTAAGTATTCGTTTATCTCTCTATTATAGTCCTGGATTAATTAGCTTAACTATTAATCCCTTTAAACCTTAATCGACTAGCTTAAGGTTCGGTCGGTTCGATCCTCCCTAGTCAATGTGTTTAAACATCGACCTCTTTAATCGCCTTTTAGGTCACGTGGCTAGTCACGTGCCCCTGCCTTCTTCTTATGCCCACGGGTCGTGCCTATCCTAGCCGGTGCGGTCCCGTCCCGTGTCTTGTGCAGTGTCGTTCGTAACACTTAAGTTAAAGCTTTTAAGTTAATAGTATAATTAATATAAAGTATTAAAGAGTTAAGCTTTAAGTTAATAAGCTTTAAAATATTATAAACTTTAATTAATTAAATTACTTAATTAATATATTACTTACTTCTCTTTAACTTACTTTAATAAAAGCTTATATAAGCTTATTATTAAATTAATAACTTTTACTTAAGGTAAAGAATAACTTTATTATATTATATACTCTTTAAGTTATATAATTATAATATAATAATAAGCTTAACGCTTATATAAGTAAAGAGATTAAAGTATATAATATTTATAAGTAAATTATATATATTATTAAATTAAGTATTTATAAATTTATTATACTTTATCTTATTAATTAAAATTTAAAAGGTTATACTTTAAGGTAATTAATTAAAGAGATTAAAAGTTAACTTATCTTACGTAACTTTAATATATAACAGAAAACTTATAAGCTATACGTAATATACTTTAATAAAGCTTATTATATAAATATTAAATAAAACTAATAATATATAAAATAAAATAAGATTTACGTATACGCTTAAAATAATAAAATTAATAAGATTAAAGAAATTAACGTTATTTATAATTTTCTTAATATAATTAAAGCTTACTTTAAGCTTAAATAAGTTAAAGTTATACTTAATATAATTATTATTAATAAAGCTTAAGAAATTAAAAATAAATATACTCTTTATAATTTTAAATTAATATTTTATACACTTATTATTACGTATAAGTATAAGTATAATAATATTAAGAGTATATATATAATACTTAAGAAACGCTTAAATTAAAAGAAATAATTTTAATAGATATAAGAATAAGAAAATAAAGAGTAAATAAAGGATAATAAAGATAATAATAAAGGCTAATTAAAGCTAAAATACCTTTACTTAATAGGTAATTAATTAAGAAAATATAAATAATAAGTAAAGAATTATAAGATCTTATAATATATAATTATTAAATATAAAAATTTAAAGCTTAATTAATTATTAAAGAAAAAGAATTATAAAAAGATAAAAGAATATTATAAGAGTAAGTAATAAAATAAGTTATACGCTTAAATAATAAAGAAAGAATAAGATAAAAGCTTAATTATTAAAAAGATAAAATATTTAATAAGAGAAAGTATTAATATTATTATTATTAACCCCTTTACTCTTTAAGTATATAAATAATACGTTAAAATTTATAATATTATAAGTATAAGTAAGTACTTACTCTCTTTAAGTATACTTCTTAATAATTATAGTATTATATATCTTATTAATAATATTAACCTTTTTAAGCTTAGCTTATATAAGGAAATTAAAAGTAAATTTATAAAGGTAAGTGTAAGTATCTTTTTAATTTAAGAAAAGAGAACTTATATACTTAAAAAGCTTTTAAATAATATAAATAAACCTTAAATTAAAGACTTAATACTTAAAGATATTAACGTAATTAAAAACTTTTACGTTAATATTATTTTAATTAATTACTTATAAGAAAAGAGCGCTTAAATATATAATTTTAATAATATATTATACTTTAAACTTATAAAATAAAGTGTAATTTTAATATTATTAATTTAAAAGTATAACTTAACGTTTCTTAAATATAAGTTACTTTTTAATTACTCTTTTAAACTTAAAGTACTTATTATAATAATAAGCTTTTCTCTTAATATATTTATAATTATTAAAGTAAATAAAATAAAAATATAAAACTTAAGATATTAAAGGTTAAGTTATAACTCTTTAAGGTTAAAAGAAGACTTTAAAGAGTTATAATACCTTTATTTAAGCTATTTAAAACTAATAGCTTTATTTAAGCTATTAATATATACTAAGAATATACGTATTAAAGGAATTAAGCATATTAATTATAAGATATATACGTAAGTTTATATACGTTAAGTTATATTAAGGTAACCTAAAAAGTATAAGTTACTAAAACTATTTTAGCGAGTATATTAAAGCCTTTAAGACTATAAGTTAAGTTATAATAATATAAAATAGCTTTTAATATTTAAGAATAAATATTCTAAGATAATATAATATTATTTACTATTAAATAAGAAATAACTTATTATATTTAATATTATTATATATTTTAAGAGATAAGTTATAAGGTAATTTAAGCTATTAATATATAAATTTATATAAAATAATAAGAGATTTATAATTATAATAATAGGTAATTTAATCTTTAAATACTAGGTAAAAACGTAAGGTATTAAGCTTAAGTACTTACTATTATATACTTATAAGCTAAATAAAAGTATTAAAAGAGCTAGCTAATAAATTATAATTAGCTTAAATTTAATGCTTAATAGTATAAGGCTTCTTATAAACTTATAGTTAAAAAGCGTTTAAGCTATTATCTTTTTATATAATATAAGCTTAAATTAAGCTTATAATTAAAGAAGCTCTTTTAAATACCTTAAATTATAGTTTAAAATTAACGCTTACTTACTTATAAAAGAGTATATAGTTAACTTAAAGCTTAATTAAAGTATAATATATACTTATAATTATTATATATATTTACTTTAAAGAGATTATAAGGCTAATTAAAATAAGCGTATATATAAAATAAGTTTTAAGGGATATATTAATTACCTTATTAATTACTTTACTATTAATATTTATTAAATTTAAGTACTTTAACTTAATTTAATAATAATAACTTAAATTATTACGTTTAATAAGTTTATATTTTATAATTTACGCGTTAAAAGCTTAAAAGAGCTTTTAATAAAAGAGTTAATTACTTAAGTTAAGTTTATTTAAATTAATAATAAGTTAAATAAAAAGGTTAACTTAATATTAACTTTTAATAAAGAATTTATTAAGATAAGCCTTAATATACTTATAAGCTTAAAGGTAAAAGCTTAACCTAATACTTAAAATAGAAAGTTAAAGTTATAATTAAATTTAAGCCTTTATATATTATAATTAACTTTAAAGAAACCTATAAGTAAGAAATTATTAAATATTATTAAGCTTAATAATATAATATTATTAGCGCTTTTAAGCGTATAATCTTCTTAAATAATAAAAATAACTTATTTTAAGAATAAATAATAGTTAAAATTAAATAAGTAAAGAGCTTTAATTAAGTAAACTTCTTAAGTAAATAATAGCTTAATTAACCGCTTACTTATAAAGAGTTAAGCCTTAATATTAAAGAAAATTATACTTTAATTAATATAATTAAAAGCTAAATTAATATTAATAATTAATAAAGAATTAAAGAGTAAAGAAAGGTTACCTTTATCGCGTAAAAGTATATACTTTAAGGGTAATAAACGTATAAATTAAAATATTTTATAAAAGAGAAAACTAAACTAATATATATTAAAGAGGTTAAGTAAGAAAAGAGAATCTAATACCCTCTTAATTAAAGTAATATAAAAAGCCTTTACTTAAATATATTTACTTAATTATTAAATAATAAGAGATTAAATTATAAAGGGCTTTATTATAATATTTATAATAATTAACGTAAATTATAATAAGAGAAATAAAGCTTAAATTAATAAATAACTTAAAATAAAGAAAATTTATATATTAGACTTATTAAAGGTATTAATAACGTAAAAAGAGATATTAAATTACTCTTTAAGAGAATAATAATTTAAAGCTATAAGAGTAAAGATTAAAGTATTATAAAAAAGAGGTACTTAAAGAGAAATTAAGCGTTTAAAAGTAAGATTTAAGCTATTACCTTTAAAGTAAATATACTTTTATAAATTTAATAAGAAAGATTATCTTATTAAATATAAGTGTAACGGTGGCTTAGGTTCTAAGGCACAGTAGGTCTATTTCTTAGGAAGTAAGTTAGGTTAAATACTATAGAGTAGCTTTTTAAGTAGTATTATAATAAGGCCGTTAAGAGTATAACTCTTAATAGTAAAATTATTGCTTAGATTAATTAATAAAGAATTAGACTATTTAATTATAGAAATACTTCCTCCTTAAGTATTCGTTTATCTCTCTATTATAATTTTAGATTAATTAGCTTAACTATTAATCCCTTTAAACTTTAATTAATTAGCTTAAGGTTTAGTTAGTTTAATTCTCTTTAATTAATGTGTTTAAATATTAACCTCTTTAATTACCTCTTAGATTACGTAGCTAGTTACGTGCCCTTACCTTCTTCTTATACCTACGAGTTATACTTATCTTAGCTAATACGGTCCTGTCTCGTGTCTTATATAGTGTTGTTTATAATATTATACCCCTTCTTTATTAGTCTTATTCTTAAGGCTATTAAAATAGGTTGGCTTAAGTATTATACGTTTTCTTTCTTCTATTATTATATGCTATTATATTAACTAATCGTATCTTAAAATAATAGTTTAAAGCTTTATTTACTTCTTCTCTTTACTAAAATAACCTTCTTTTTACGATAATTAATAATTTATCTTTATTCTTTATAAAGGCTTACGCTTATTATACTTATATAGGACTTTCTTAATATAAAGCCTTTATTTCTAATTTAAGTTATTATATAAAGTATATAATAGATAAGTAAGGGAATTATAATATTATAGGGGTAACCTCTTAATAGCTTTATAGTATTACGAATTAATATTATAAGCTTAAGAGAGAGCTTAAAGAAGCTAAGAAGCGTGCCTTAACTAAGAATTAAAAGGTCTTACGTTTATAAAAATAAAAGAAATTATAGTTTAAGAAAATAATACGTGTGATTACACGTGGTATTAATAACGTTAAAGAGTTAAAACGTGTAAAACGTAAAGAAGTAAAATAGCTTTAAAAGACTATAAGGGTTCTTTTTACTTCTTTTAAGGATTTAAATCCTATTTTAGTTTATTTCTTAAATACTAAATTTAATATTAAGTTATTAAATGGTACTTAAAAGATTAATTAAAATGCGTTTCTTAGAAATAAAACTATTTAAGTAACGTTAAGTAATTCGTAAGATTTTTAGCTAGTTTTTAGGTGTTTTTAGAGTTTAAATATCCCTTTTATTTAATAAGATAATAATAATTCTTTATATCTCCTTATACTTTAAGTATTCGTTTAACTTTATATTTATTAGTATCTTTTATTATAATATTTATAGTAATTATAGATTTATTTAATGCTTTCTCTAGTAGTAATATATAAAATATAGAATAGATTCTTATTTTATTTAATAATAATAGTTTATAGTTAATATTTAAGATTTTTCGTTTAATAAGGAATAATTTAATCTTCTTTTAGTTGAGTTTATTACTAGGTTACTTAGTTTTAATGTTTTTATAAATAAGGTATACTTTATATCCCTTCTCTAGGATTAGCGCTAGTAATCTCTTTCTATTTACGTAGTATTTTATTTAATTTTATAAAAATATTTATTTCTATTATAAGTGTTTTTATATTTCTATTATAATTACTATATATATTATAGCTATTAGCGCGTTTATATTTTATATTACATGTGTCTTAATAATAGAGTTAAATCTGTAATTTACTCTAAATAGTAATATCTTTATATTATTAATCTTAGAGCTATTATAAGCCTATTATACTAGTAATAGCTATTTTACTTAATTATTTTATTAGTAGTTAATATAGCTTTATAAATATTATTCGAGTATTTAGTTTAAGATTTTTATTTATTTATTTAATTATAAGTGGAATGCTATTAATAAGCTTTATTTAATCTTTATAATCTCTATAAGGTATTTCTAAAAGTTTAAGGTAAATAATTTATCGTGATTTAATATAAGCTTTATTAGTAATTTATATTATATAATAACTATTTTAAAGAATATATACGCTAAGTTCTTAGTATTACTTAATTTCTTATATGGAATGTAGTAGGCGTATCTTATAAGTTTATTTATAATAACTAGAATGCTATTATAAGCTACTTTTATTATAAGTTCTTTTAACTTTAATAGTTTAATAATAAAGTCTATTATAATAGTTTATTATACTCTTTTAGGTGGTAATATTAGTTATAATTCTCCGTATAGTGCGTATCGCGTTAATTTTACTTTATTACACGTGTTATATTTCTTAATAACTTCTTATACTATTTTTTTGCTTTCTAGAAAGTTATATAATCTTTTTAGTCTACTAATCGTTTTCCTTACACCCTAATATTCATGTAATAGGTGCTCGTATATTTTCTTAATAAGCTACTCTTAAAGTGTACTAGGAATATACTACTATTTATTATATAAGAAGGTCTTACCTTTCTTAAATAAATGCGTTTTATTTTCTAATTATTTAAGTAATTATTATTCTTAATATATAATACGATCCATTACATTTATATTTTATTTAGCTTAACTTATTATATTATATTAATTTCTTAGGTACCTAGTATAAGATTCCTATTCTTAATAGCGCGTAGTAAGGGTATATTACTTACTTACTTATTTAATTTTAAGTTCTCTCTTTAGCTAAGCGCGTTTACTCTTTTATTTTTAGATTCTTTATAGTATATAATCTTAAAGTTATAATTTATAAGGGTTTTATACTATTTAATCTATTGTTTATTTAGATTCTTTATAATTAAGAATAATATAAGATTCTTATAGTTAGTATAAACCTTAATTTAATGCTTTACTTTTATAAGATAATATCTCTATTCTTTAAAGTACTTAATAATAGCTATAAGTTCTTTATCGTAGATTCTATAATTAAGTTTAGGTTTATAAAGTTTCTTTAAGAAGAATATAACTAGGTGTAATTTTCCTTAATTATCTTATTATTTAAGCTATTCGCTTAATATAAAGTTTAAGGCGTTTATTTTAAGCTTATAAGGTTTATTCTAATTAAGTGCTTTTAATATAGGTTTTAACGTAATTAAATCTTTTATCTTTTAAAATACTATAGCTTTTAGTTCGTTTTATTAAAAGCTAACTTTTTTCTTTATTAGGTTTATAAGAGATTATAAAATGTCTTTATATTCGCTTAAGAACTTATAATAAAAGTTTACGAATACTATAAATTCTTTAACTTCCTTTAAATTCTTTAATATAAGCTATTTCTTAATAGTTTTAATCTTATTTAAGCTTATTTATATTTCTTCGTATATAAGCACGTACCTTAAAAAGTATATAGTATTCTAGTAGAACTAGTATTTTAAGGCTTTAACTAAGAGTTTATTATTCTATAGAGTTTATAATACCTTATATATATATTATTTATATTTCTTAAGGGTATTTAAATAAATAAGAATATTATTAAGGTATATAACTATAAATACTTTTAATTGTTTTCGTAAGATTATATTAATTATTCTTTAAAAGGTTACTAGTACGTTAATAAGCTTAAAAGGTATTACTAAATATTTATAGTATTCTCTACTAGTTTAAAATACTATTATTTACTTGTAACCTTCTTTTATTTATATAAGGTTATAGGCTTCTTTTAAATTAAGTATAGTAAACTATTTAGCTTTTTTAACCTTATCTCTAATTTCCGTTATAAGTGGTAATAAGTATTAATTCTTAATTATAATCTTATTTAAGTGTTAGTAATTAATATATAATTATAGTTTCCCGTTCTTCTTTAATACTTATAGAATTAAGTATTCTACTAGGGACTCTAATAGTCTTATATATCCCTTTTATAATATATTCTTTAGATACTCCTTAAGCGCCTTATTTTACTTAAGGTTTTAAGGATAAATCTTATTAAATATTAGTTTAATACTAGGTTAAAGTTTAATCTCATGGTTTTAGCGTAAATACTCTAGTAGTTTTATTTTTAGCTCTCCGTTAAATAGCTTACTATACTTTAAGTATTTCTTAGGAATCTCTATTATCTTAGCTTTAGGCTCTCTAGTAATTACGTATATTTCTAGAGGCCTATTATAGTCTAAATAAGGTGCCTTTTATAGGCTACTCTTTGCTTTATAACTATATTCTAGTAAATTCTATTAAAGTTAATTAGTTCTCTAATTAACTCATAAATTACTTGCTTATAATTAGGGTATCTCTAATATAATATTATATTTTAAGATTACTATAATATTTAATGTAACTTAGTGTTTCGTGCCTTATATATTAACTAAAAGCTACGTAACTTTTATATTAATTACTTCTTAGCTATACTTTACTATAGTTTCTTTTATAATTATAAGTTAATAGGGCTTATCTTTAAGTGTTTAAGGTAATTATAATCTATTAATAAGATTTAGCGAGATAAAATTTCCTTATACTTTACTATTAATTATTACTTAAATCTTTCGTTCTATTATAGTTATATTAATTTCAAGGTATATTATACTATTAATATTTATAGTATATAAAGACCTATTAAATCTTCGTTAAGGAATCGGTTTTAATTATAATAATAGCTATTATTTCCTAATTTATTAATCCTATTCTTATATTATTCTTTAACACGTTATTTTAAGCGCTATTATTAGTGGTTATCTTTTAACGTATTATTAAAGCTTTCTTAGTAATTACTTAATCTACTATTTATATTAATTAAACTTAAGCTAAGCGAGTTACTTATAATTATATAGTTCTCTTTCTTCTTATATTATAAGGTTATAACTTAGGTAATATATACGTTATTCTTAATATAATATAACTTTTTATTTAATATCTTTAAATTAGTTTATTATAATTTTAGTTATATTATAAGGGTTATTCTTCTTCCCTTTTATTCTCGTAGAAACTATTCGTTACCTTACTTACTATTAAGGTGCGTATAGTAATTATTATTATAATAGAAGGTTTAATTAAGAAGTTTATATTTAATTTTAGGTTTATCTTTCTTAATTAAATAATTCTCTTCTTCTTAGATTTATTCTAGTAAAGATTTACTTTTTAATAAGAGTGTTTAATATTCCTAAAAGTTATTAGGTATTAATTAGGTTTTAAATTTCTAATCTTTATTTAAACTAATATTATTTACTAACGTAAGGCTTTCTTTATTACTTATTATACTAAGATTTCGCGTGGGTAAGTCTTCTTAGTTTATAGTATAAAGCTTTCTACCTTTAGAAATTAGCTTTTATAGCTTCTTTAAAGCTTTACATTCATTTATAAAGTGTCTAGTCTTACTATAATTATAATAAGTCTTTCCCCTTTTCTTATTTATAGCGTTAAGTTCTATAGGTTTAGCGTGGTACTCGTATACTATTAATATTTAGTATAGCTTACTATTATTAGGTTTATTAAACCTAGTATATAATTTAAATTTCCTATAACTTTTTTCGTAACGTTACTTATATGAACGGTTATTTACCTTAATAATTATTTTAATAAAGTTATTAAATAACTTAAAATAATCTTCTTAATAAATGTTATTCTTTACTTCTTCTTTAAGTCCTTAATAAAAGACTTTTATTTTAGGTTTAATATTCTAATTAAGTTTTACTATAATACGTTTAAATTCCCTAATATAGTAAGCTATAAATCTAGTTTACTTAAGTTAAGTAAGCTATTATATAGCTTCTTTATACTTATTAGAATTTTTAAATGTAACGAGAAGTTATTCTTTAAAGGTTTTATAATTAAAGAAGATATAAATAACTTTTACTTTAACTTTAACGTTATACTTAAGATATACGTGAAGGGTTAGCTTTTATTATTTTATTACTTTTCTAGTTAAGAGGTTACTAATATAAAGAATCTATAACTTAAGTATTATATAGATTTTTTCGTTAACTTATAGGTAAGCTTAGGCTTATATAAGAAAGTTTCTTATATTACCCTTATAATTATCGTATAATTTAAGCTTAGGAAATTTTAGTATATTATTATTATTAATAGAGAATATAGGTATAAGATTTTAAACTACTATAAGTTTCTCTTCTTATACCTTAAGTTTTTCGTAGAAATTATTCTATTAGTTAAGAAGCTATTAATTTTACTTTTTAAGCTTAATAATCTTATTATAAAGGTACTTTATTATCTTCTTAGGGTTAATAGTCTTTCCGCTTAAAGTAAATATCTTAAAAGTTATTACTACTTAAAGTTTTAAGGTAACTTATTAAATAGAATTAATTAAAATATAATAATAGCTTAGGTTTTAAGGTATAATAGATTTATTTCTTAAGAAGTAAGTTAAATTAAATGCTATAAAGTAGCTTTTTAAGTAGTATTATAATAAGGCTATTAAGAGTATAACTCTTAATAGTAAAACTATTACTTAGATTAATTAATAAAGAACTAGACTATTTAACTATAAGAATACTTCCTTCTTAAGTATTCGTTTATCTCTTTATTATAATTCTAGATTAATTAGCTTAACTATTAATCCCTTTAAACCTTAATTAACTAGCTTAAGGTTTAATTAATTTAATTCTCCTTAATTAATGTGTTTAAACATTAACCTCTTTAATCGCCTCTTAGGTTACGTGGCTAGTTACGTGCCCTTATCTTCTTCTTATACCTATAGATTATGCCTGTCCTAGCTAGTGCGGTCCCGTCTCGTGTCTTGTATAGTGTCGTTCGTAACAATAAGGCCTATATAATTATATAAGAAGATATATAAAAGTATATTATTATTAAATAAACCTACGTAATAATACTTATAACGTATATCTTTTATATTATAATTATATTAATAATTAAGTTTAACTTAAAGTTAAGGTAATTTAATATAAAGAACGCTTTTCTTTACGTAAAATATAATAAGTATATAATACTAATAACTTATAAGCTTCTCTTAAAATTTAAAAAAGAGGGATTTTACGTAAAATTATTATAAGCTTTATATAAATTACGTAACTTATTAAGCCTTTAATTTAAAGAATTAAGTATAATATTAAAGAAGTATAAGCTTACTTTTAATATAAAAGAGCCTTATATCTTTTACTTAAAAGCTTAAAATATATTTTTAATTTTCTTTATAAATAATATTATTTTTACTTATTATAAGAATAATAAGAAAGTAATAAATCGCGTAATTAATAGCTTAAAAAAAGTATATAATTTAAAGAATAAAAGTAAAGCACGCTTCTTTCTTAAAATATAAATTATTAAAGACTATAAAAATAAGAAAATCTACTTAAGTTATAAGGCTTATATTAATAAGATTAGTAAAAAATTTAATTAAGTATAAAAAGACACTTTTTTAATTATATTAATTTTAACTATAAAGCTAATTACACGTATTAAAGAGGTAATTAAGTAAAAGATTAAAGAGTATTAAAAAAAGATTAAATTAATACTATATATAGTAATTATAATAAGATTAAATATAACGTTTATTATATTAAAGCTCTTTTAATTTCTTATAAACTTAAGTCTTAAGTATTAAAAGGCTATAAATTAAGCTATTTAATATTTAATTATTATAAGTAAAGTTACTCTTTATTATAATAAGACTAGGGATATTAAGGTATTAAAAATTATAAGTAATACTTTTTACGTAAATAATTTAATTACTTATAAATTATTATAAGGTTACCTTATAATATTATTTAAAGAACCTATTATATAAAAGATAACGCGCTAATAAATAGTAATTACATTTATAATTAAAGTAAAGCTACTTACTTTATAATAAGTAATAAAGAAAATAATAGCTTTAAAGCGCCTTTTTTATAATATTAAATTTAACTTATAATAAAACTATAATATTTATTATAATAATTAATAGATTATACGCTTAATACTTAATATAAGTAAATAAATTAATACTTACTTATATTATATAAACATTTATTTAATATAATTAAAGTAAAAATATAAAAAGAAAAGCTTTAAAGTATTATATCTTCTTATAGTAAATATATTAATAAATAGTTTTATAAAGGCACTTAATAAGTAATAATTTAAATACTTTAAAAGCCTATTAAATTTAATAAATTTATAAATATAACCTAATATTTATAAGTTATACGCGTAAGAGAACTATTAAAGAAAAGTATAAGATATATTTACCCTATAAATATAAGATTACTCTTCCCTTTTAAGGTAAGATATAATAAAAGGTAAACATAATTTTTTAAGGCCCTAATATTATATATAAGTAAGTATAACTTATATTATAATAATACTTAATTAAGAAAAGAACTTATTTATTATAATATTAATTATAGCTTTTATATAAGCCTTTTTATAATTTAATACTATTAAAAAGCCTTTAATAATAATATTAGCTCTAGTATTATAGGACTTAACGTCTTTATAAATAAAGTCTAGCTTTATTAAAAGATTAAGTTATAATTATAACGCCTTATAATATTAATTATATATTTATATACTTAAATAAGCGTTTAAATTATAATATTAAAGTAAGAAAAATTAACTTTTCTATTAACGTTTAGCGTTAATAATATTCGCTTAATTATAGGGATTAAAATAGGATTATTAATATAAGATTAGCGTTTATTTAAGGTATTAAGTATAAAAATTAAAGAAGATAATAAAAAATAAGTTTATTAAAGCATATAAGTGTAATTATTAGCTTTATATAAATAATAGCACTTTAATTAGCCTTTAATTATCTTATAATATTAACCTTTTCCTTTATTAATAATAGCTACTTAAATATAACCCTTATAAGAGATATTATAAAGTATATTAAGCTTAAAGATAATAGCTTAAAAGTACGTTAATAAATTTAATTAATATATTAATAACTTATAAAATATAATACTAATAATTTCTTAGCTTTCTTAATAATTAATTAACATTTAATATATTAAGCTTTATTAACCTTTTATTATTAATTATTAAAGTAATTAAGTAATTTAAGAGTAACTTTAATTATTTTATTAAAAGAAAAAGGCTTTATATTAAAAGCCTTTAAAAGTAAGTAATAAGAGCCTAATAATTATTATTGAAAGATATTTAACACGTTTTATATACTTTAATAACCTTAAAGTAATACGTGCCTTTAAATTAATATAATATTAATTAAAATATAATTATAATTAAAGAAGTAATATATAATAAAGAAAAAAAAAGCTAATAATACTAATAAGCTACACGTATAAAAGTAAAATAAGTATAATTAATAAAAACGTATAGCTTATATTTAACTTACTTTAATAAATAAAAGGTTAATAAGCTAACTCTTAACTAATAAAAGATTATATTAATTAAAACGCTAAGAAAAGGTAAAATATATATAATTAAGCTTATAATTATAGTTTTAACACTTAATTAAGTATTTAAATAAGAAAAAGACAGCTTATAATAGCTTTAATAATAAGCTTAATTAAGAGATATATTAAAATAAGTTACTTATTATAAGTATTAATTATATACGTATAATTAAATAAGAGTAAACCCTTAATTATAAGTAAATAACCCTAATAATAAGCGCACTTATAAAAAGAGCGTATATAATTCTCTCTTTTATAGCTAGACATAAACTTGTATATATATATTATCGTTATAATTAGTGCCCTCTAAAGTGTGATAACATTTAAGTGATTGGTTACCAAGCACAGCTGACCAAATCGTCGTGATGCCTGCGTTGTGAGCTACCACGCATCATTCTTTGAAATGATTTTCCGCGCATTATCAAGACGGTGTGATATTAAGAAGCCAGAGGCCGTATTTGTCACTTACACATTATAAGAGGGTGCCGCCAGTCGGCCTTTTTCTCCGTGAATAGAACGGTATGGACTACTCATGTTAAGGATTGACGGGTTGCGCTGGACCACCACGGGCAATAGCTCAACGGAACCCAGGTAGCATGAATTGAGACATTATACATATTTATATCTTGACTCAATCTTTTCCTTTGGTGCGCTTATGGATAACAGCAGTTTGAACGAAGCCCACGTCGAAAGAATCTGGTATCTGTGCAAGGCCATGCCATACTGCCAAAGGTTGGCACATGGCAATTCGAGGACAAATAGTAGGATTTATCAAAAAAAATATTCCAATCAGTCGCTTGATCCATGATGGGAGAGTACTTCTTATGCCCGGGATGCCCACAGAAGGATTCTGGGGTTAGCGTTCGACAACGCATACGACCCGGGCTTTGCTTCTAGTGCAGCATCTCCATGACTAGACTGGATAATACGAGAGAGGATTTAGAAATTTTCAACAGCTCAAGGCTCGCATGAAGCCCAAATTCCGGTGAAAATTGGCGGCTAATGTCAGCCCGCAGGCCTCGAGATGCTCCAAAAGTTGGAGAATAGGCCGCTACCTTGACCGGCAGAGCCGACGTGTGCATACTCATTAGCTGGACACCGGGGATATTCGGCAAGGGCCGCTATTACTGCATCTTTTTGCTTCCATAACCTGCTGATCTAACCCGATAACCTCTCTACATCACCACATGCAAGCAGCAGTATGCTACTGCACCATGCATGCCGCCCGTGTCGGAGTTTTTTTGCACCACATGACAGCCTTCACTGAATTCTGGAAAATTCGTTCGTATTCAGCCATCCTCTGGCTGCACATGGCATGTCACCATGGATCAAGACCGCACCATCCGACCAGTCGCTCCAGTCATGATTTACACCTCAACGTGATAGGAAAGAGAGTATTTTCTCCTTCTCCTCTCCCTTTTCGGAAACAGAGACGGTTCAAAAACCATCGACCGTGCCTTTGCGCTTTTCTTATTCCAGACTTGTCCAGCTGTATCGTGGCTGTTTTGGCAGCAAGTGGTACATTGTGCCAAGGACCATAGGCAGCTGATCTATATACTTTGGAAAAGCCGTCAATTCGCCACGTTCATAATTCAAAACAAGAGGTAACTTCACCTGCAGAGGATGTATAGGCGCCATATCGCTCTCTGAGGCAGGGAGGCTCGTTGAGCGGGTTGCAGGTACAAGCGTGGCTAGCAGCGATGCATCCCGAGCAAATCCAAGACTATATCCATTTATTTATTCATCTGCGATTTGGAGAAGCATATCGCTATTGCTTCATTTTCCTTTATTCTTTCTTTTGCTCCGCGGCTCAGCTGGCAAACTCGATAACTACCGTGGCAGCCACGTCTTATTCTTGAATAACCAAGTCAACTCCACATCGGCGGCATTATGCCTTAATATCTGCGTTAACTCAGACCGCCTTTTTTTGGTCGATGTGCCATGGGAAAAAAAAAAAAAAAAGACGTTCGTATAGATCAGTCCACCAGGCTTGAACAATCGCATATGAAATCCGCCGGCCCGCTAGAAGGTACAGCAACAGATAGCCATCACTACAGTTCCTCAAGTCTACAAACAAAGTGCGGAGGAAAGCCGACAAACCTGGTACCCGATGACTCCTTCACCGACGACAACCTCCACAAAGCGGGCGTTTCGGCCGGACGACTGGTGGAGAAATAGCCAGGCCGCCTATGCCACCAATCTCGGAGAGCTGAATTGATTGCCGGCCAGGACGACAACTTCAGCGGCACACAAGTTCGACCACGGCGGTTCTCGCCAATGCGTGTTCGCGTCAAGTAGCATCCCACTTTAATCGTTGTCGCTCCGAAACAGAAAAATAGAAAGGACAAAAAAAGAATGGCCCCTCCTCCTACCGTGCTCATCATAGGATGCGGCGTCGCAGGCCCCGTCCTCGGCAACCTTCTCAAACAAAAAGGCTACCATCCCATCGTCTTTGAGAAAGTTTCAGAGCTCGGGGATGCCGGCGCGTCACTGATGCTCATGTCAAACGGGTAAGTCAAACATTTACATACATGCGCCATCGAAGAGCAGCGAGACTTACAAACAATTAACAGCCTCAAAGTTCTGGAACTCGTTGGGGTCGCTGACAATGTTACTGCCGAGTCTACCCCTATTCAGCGCTTTATTGACTCAACTTCCGACGGAAAACTACTCGGTTCGTCAGATTTACCCAGCACTTTCAAGGACAAGTACGGCCATCCCTTGGCCGGCATCAAGCGTACGTCCATCAACTTGATGCTGAAAAAGATGCTTCTCGGCCACAACATAGAGCTGAGAGAGGGCTGGGAGCTGCTGGATATCAAAGAAGAGGAAAATTCTGTAACCGCCTACTTCGATTACGGAAGGTCGGTCACCGGTTCGTTCCTTGTTGGCTGCGATGGAATAAAATCGGCTAGCCGGAAGGCTCTCCTTCGGTCCAAGGGTATCGCGGAAGGGCCCCCTTCATATACCGGCCTCACGCAGGTAACTATTTTTTCTTTCTTTCTCCGTCTCTATTCTTGAAACGCCATTGTTCGACTAAACTTGTATTCCATAGACAGCAGGAATCTCCAAAGCGCCCGATTCGCTACTCAATCCTGCAGCCATGCGTAATTGGTACGCTGACGGAACTCACGTCATTGCCTACCCCATCTGCAAGACGCACATATCCTGGGCGATGACTCGACGAGAGACCGACGAAGCAGCAGAGACATGGCGGCCGTATCGACCAGAAGAACTCCCACAGCAGAAAAGTGAGCTCTGTAAGTTACTCGAAGGGTGGAACTCTGTGCTCATGGACATGATAAATGCGTCGGGGAGAATCATCAAATTTGGGCTTTTTGACCGCGAAGAGCTGGAGGCAGGCCAGTGGTATTCCAAGAGATGTGTTTTGGTAGGAGATGCCGCACATCCAACCAGTCCGCACCTTGGCCAGGGAGCAAACCAGGCATTGTGAGTCTTTTTTTTTCCTTCTTTTCTTCTCCACTTGTGCTACTCGATGGTCATGATCAACCAGCTAATCTTCCTTCTTCTGTTAGGGAGGACTGCTTCCATCTAAGCCAAGCTTTGCCCGACCTAGCTTCAGGCGACGCGCATTTCGAAGAGGCTGTTGCGGTTCTCGGGCCGAGTTTGTCTGATGCCATCTTCAAGCCGTATGCTGAGAAACGCCAACCGCGCACGTCGGACTTGGTCAGGGGAGCTCGAGCTGTGGGGGAGCAGAGAATTGCTTCCGGCGAGGAAGCATGCATGTTGCGAGACGAGTCAGTTATGAAGAAGTTTGCGGACAAAGGTTGGCTTGCAAGTCGGATGGATGAGCTTTTGCGGGAGCCATTCCAGCGCATGTAGAGCCCGGTGGTAGTGCCAAGTTGCTCATCCCTCTAGCTGTAAATATTCTCGTTCCAGACGATAGAACATTTTTGCATCATGTGGTTGGCATTTGTAGCTTAGACTGGGCAGGCAGGTGGAAATCCATCAACCGTACGGCTATAAATAGCTGGTCAATCACGACCTCGGTTTGCAAGGGCGCCAATTTGGCCAGTAGAACGTGTTGGGCTGATGCCGCAATCACCCAGCTGAAGAAAGTCTTACACGGACACGTTTTGCTGTCTCGTGGAGACGACCAGGGTTGACGACAACTCTAATAGGTGGTACGCCAGGTGTTTTACCATACGTATCATACGGCCATCGCACAAGACCATATCAGGCGTTGCAATAAAAGAAATGGTACAGAGGCATCATGCCGACGTTTCAAGATATTCCAGACACGTAAGATGCCCAAACAGCTGGGGAAGTTTGTAATACATGTGCTAGCTTTGAGGCCATCACGACATTTCACCGTCGGACCTCGTAACTCGTCGCGCCGCGTGTCAGGCAGACCAAGTTTCTCAACTTTAGAGACAAGGCCGGATCTCACTTACCATTTGTACTCCGTAAGCCGTGCCTGGAAATGAAATAGCTTTCGGAGACCGGCAGTCAAGAAAGTGGATTTCAATCTCAGGCCCAAGAACCCTCATAGCGGCCATACCCTTGGCCCCACGATGGCGTCGAAAATTTTCCAAGTTAATGACTCGGCCCACGTGGGCTTGCAGGCAAACCGTTTGTGGTGCATTCTACACCGTACAGTGGTGAAGACATCAACGAGGTTCACTCATTTGTCGACATGTCTATGCAAAAGCAACCCCATTAGCTGTGATCCGGATTGAGGCGGGTTACATATCGCGTGCAGTATTCCAAGCTGCGCTGCGATTTTCTCACAAACTCAATACCACATCGCCACTTCGCGATGGGCATCAAAGGTCGGACCCCGACACTTCCGTCGACAAGTTTGCCCTCCTTGCGAGAGCTGGCTGTGTTGAGTGCCGCTCAGATTGGGGCCGCACTACGCAACTTGCATGGGCTGTACTGCCCGTTGCCAACGTCACTGGACTTTCAGACAGCCGGCAAGAGCCACTTAATAGCCACAGATTCCGGTTATGCTTCAGAAGCGGATGCCGACGGGGAAGATTCGCCCGATTCCCTGAGATATGACGAGTTTGAGCGCAAATTCGCCAAGCGTTGGTTGACTGGGTTCATTGGCTGTGCTTACGAGCTCTCGCTGGACGAGAGCGTCTCGGAACGTTTTGTAGATGAGGCATGCTCAATCCTGGCTTTCTTAAGCCAAGAAGTTGAGGATGAACCAGTTGAGGATGAAGATCTTGGAATGACCCGGGAGTTCATCTTCTCATTCAAGAATGAGAAAATCGCGAGCATCAATGTTGAGTTGTACGATACCCCGATGCAGACTGGAGAGGACCACACTGATGTCGGACTTCAAACCTGGGGTGCATCCATCGCGCTCTCCGAGAAAGTATCCAAGGAGCCAGAATTTTTCCGATTCACCAACGACAATCTCTCTTCAACTAGCCGGATCGTGGAGCTTGGGGCAGGAACCGGACTTGTCAGCTTGTTCTTGTCAAGACTCATTCCACACATCACCGAAGCTCGCCCAGCCATTTTCGCAACGGATTATCATCCCACTGTATTGTCAAACCTGGAGGCCAACATCAACTCGCACATGTCAAAAACGCCAGAGGCAGCCCCGATTCAGGCATGTCATCTCGATTGGTCCGCGCCGTCACGAGCTGCACCTCTCGACATGCCAGCAGACGTGCTCATCGCAGCTGACGTGACGTACGCCCCGGAACACGCTGTTTGGCTGCGAGATTGCGCCAGATCGCTCCTTGCAGACGATGGAGTATTCTGGCTAATGGTGTCTGTGAGACCAAATGGAAAGTTTGCCGGCATCAGCGACACTGTAGAGGTCGCATTCCAAGACAAGGAGAAATGCAGACGGCAAGATGGCAGGGTGCTAACCATATCAATTGTGCAGCGGATTGCTAAGAAAGACGAAGTTGGGCGAGCAGATGAAATCGGATACAAGCTGTTCGAAATAGTTTGGTCGTGAGGAGCTGCTGAGCCTGCAGTAACCAGTTGGCTTTTGCCGGTAGGGCATGGTGATGGCGATTTAATTTCGGTCAATTTCTGCGTGCATGCAAGCGTTTAGAACATAGAGTATAAAGTCATGAAAATTCGGACATAGAGAACCGGAGCACAATCATACAGGGAGAATATAGATAGCAATTGTCATCAGTTGGTCTGTAAAATGCGGGTGTAGGTGAAAAGTCAAAATGCAACCAACTGGCCAAGACTTGGTACCTGCCTACCTCGGGAGAGGCCATGGGAACGCAAGATCGACAGTGGAGCACCATAGTGGACGCTACCGCAGACTCGTCATCGGCTTGCAGACGACAAAAGGATTGATTTAAAACAAATGGAAAATGAAGCTCGTTTGGTGGGCAAGGGCACAGGTCGCTGGATGGACACTTTCGAATATTCAACAAGACACATACCCGACCGGCAGGCAGGTGCGTTTGAAAAGCAGCCAGCCGTCAACTTGCTTCCCAGCTCCTTCCGTCGCGCCCCTCCACAGCCCCTCAGCGCCATGGATTGCGCATGTCAACTGCTGCGGTTCTGGTCCAATCGATGCGGGGGGGAGCATCGGCTCCGGCTGTTCGCCCGTCGTAGTCCGTCGTCGACACTGCTTCATTGCTGTTAACAATGTACTCCGTACTGACCAGACAGTATTAGATACGGCTCCAGATCGTCCGTCAATGGCGCAAGTGTCCTCAAGCCCATGACTCCCTCCTCGGCGCGCCCAGTGGAGATCAAAGGAGGCACGAGACCAGCTCCTCAGCGCCTAAATCCACCCAGCTCTCCCCCATTGTCAACCTTCCACGTCGAGACCTCTCTCATTTTCATTCTCTCCGTTTCATAATCGCCGGATTGATGTTCATATCGTCCAGTGCAATGGCTCCTTCAATATCGTCCATCGTCCTTGAATAGATTTCTTTTTTTGCGCTGTCCTCCCGTTTTGCCACGGTCTCGGTTGTCCGACTCAACCAACGTCCTCTGCTCGCGTTGCTTCATCGTCATTCATCGGCATTTAACAGCACCCATCGGTGTAATTCTATGCAATGGCACGATTCTTTGATTTGGGGGAGGAGGGCGACGACGGCGCCAGTCATCCGCCCGAAGATCTGATTACACAGACGTTGCAAGCGAAGAACCAGCTACAAGATAAAGGTGGCGAGCTCGCAGCGGCGCCCGCTGCCACATCGCACTGTTCAGAATCGATTGCTAGAGCATTTCAGTGTTATCCGTATGTCCATTGCTGGCCCTTGACAAGCTACAGAGCAATCGCCGTTCCATCCCCAGACCTTTCAAGCACTTGGCTAACACCTGCTCTACCCGTCTACTTTTGTTGTAGCATCATTTCCTCAATCGTCTCGTCCATCGATTTGAATACATTAGACTCTCTAGCACGCTCGTGTCGTTCTGTACACGACGGCCTCATTCAATACCGCAATGTGCTCGTCACGTCGACATTGCATTGCACCAATGAACAAGTCCCTCTTAGTCCCAAGGAGCTGCTTCGTTACCGCGCCCGTGCCAGCAATTGGCATTACATGGAAGACGGCCGCAACTACAACGGCAAGTCGGGCACCTGCGCTCGGGACATGGTAGATGAATGTAGAAAGTGTGGCGAGGTGATCTGCCGAGTAGGTCTCTTACCTACGTCAGCAAAGCTTGCCACTTTGAGCAAGCTTGCCGCATCACGCTAACGGCTGTGGCCCAGAACTGTTCAATTAAACCACCTGCGCCAGTCGCGCTTCGTGAAAGACATCGTAGGCTGTGCAGAACTTGCATCAAGGCGCCGATTGCGGCCTTGGCGATCCCCCGCCTCGACCCAGAGTTGCCATTCGGTTCGGATGCTGTGCAACAATCCCTTTGCAAATGCGAAAAAGCGGGTGTCTGGCTCTGCCAGCCATGTGGCAGAAGCATCCGCGCGGCTGACAATGAGTACCGAAGGTTCGTCTGCACATCATCCAAACACAACATCCAACAAGAACTCGTGTTAACATGACTGCGTTGCCCTAGTATATGGCGCTGGCGTAATCAGTATGGAGAAGTGCTTGGCGGGCTAGGCACTGGTATTGGTGACGGTGACCGTGGCGTCATTTGCGGTCGAGGAGAAGAGTGTCTCGCCGCCAAAGACCGCGAGCAAGAGATCGATTGCGATGCCCAGGACGCTCGTGAAAGTGGCACAGCCCCATGGGTCAATGAGCCTCCGGTGTGGACGACGACATCAACGCCCTCGCCGCCCGCCCTGGGTGTGTCTGACAGTCCTGCGGGATCGCCGTTTGGGCCAGCTACGCCTCTTGGGGCACTCATTGAAGAAGAGCGCCATGAACACACCCCATCGCCCCAGCTGGGCCCTGGCTATGAGCGGCATGAGATTGAGGGGATTGGCGGCAGAGTCAAGCGCAAGTTAGTCCGCATGGTCCGGATCGGTGCCTGTGTTCCTGAATGGGACGATGAAAAGGGTTTCGGTGGTCGTGTGCTCGAATCAGAAATCAAAGGGTGTGCCCGAAGTTGGTGCGGCTGGTGCTGGAGGGTAATTCCCGGCAAGAAGGACCTTAATACCGACAAGGCTTCCTCGTTTAGCGGTTGTGAGAACCGCCAGTGTGCCCTATGACGCGTTTATGAATCTCCTTCGTCCTTCCATCTTTCAGGCGTTATTTCATTGGGATCGACATGATTTGTGCAGAGTACACGCGATCCTGCTCGCGATGTTGTCTGTAATATCTGCCAGACACAAACTGCTCAGAAAAGAAATATATGGGAGTGTTGCTGGTCCCTGCTGTTAACGAATTTATTTGCAAAAAAAAAAGAAAGTAATTGGTATCCGTGCCCCATGCATCGAGATTTCTCTTGTACATGAAATGCCCAGCTTCCTCCTGGTTCTATTCACTTATTTCCCCATTCCCTATCCTACAATGCTTCATCCCCTCATAGTGTATAAATTGTACATTTGTTCCAGTCCGGTCGGTAGCGAACGGGCGGGGAAAGTAAAAATCAGGTGTTCCATCGCTCATGTCCAACGGCGATTATAACTGCCCCCGGTAGACAAGATCGGCTCTGCGCTTCCTATCCTCCCTCGCCTGCGTCTTCCTGGGACCCCATCTCGCCGCTTTCCTCTCCAGCTTGCCCTTTAGCCACTCGAGGTGCTCCTGCGGCGCCGGGGCCGCCATCTTGACAAACACCTCTGAGCAGTCGAACCTCTGCGCCAGCTTGCCCACGCTCCACTTGATGGGGTCCTCGGCGCGCAGCCTCCTCATCTCCGCGACGTCCTCCTCCTGCAGGTTGTACCGCGGGTTGCGGTGCTTGTAGCGCATCTTGGGGGGCAGGTCTGCCTCTGCGAGGGGCTGGGCGTTGGGCGCCGGCGCGCGGGGGTGGTTGCGTATTCGTAGAAACGCCGACCTGCGCGGGTCGCTGGGCGGGAGGAAGAGGAAGGGCGTGTGGGCGGGCGAGGCTTCTGACGCGGGCGGGTTGTAGATGATGCTGTCGGCGGCGGGGGACGCGGCGGTCCGGTCGGGGAGGAAGGAGTCGTGGGGGGCGATTTTGAGGGCCCGTTTGGTTCGGGCGGTCGTTTTGTGGCCGCGTTTGGGGGTGAGAGGTGTGCGGCGGGCGGTTGTGAGGAGCTGGGCTACGGGGCGGGCGAGGGAGCGAAGGTCCATGGTTGCGTTGTGTTCGAGGGCTGTCCCGACGCTGCTGGTTGAACTGCGGATTGGCTGATTGAGAGAGCGGATGTATGTATGGAATGAGGTTGAACTGAGGTGGTAATGGGGTTGGACTGGCCGGCGGCACCGGTAATTGGCGAGGGGAGGGGTTGGTGCGTGGCCGTGTCGTGTGAGCCCGTGATGGAGATGCGAGAGCCTTTTGGAAATTTTGAAGTTTTTGGCCAAGAGCCCGACTGTTGGCTTACATAAGGCGTGGTCCTTGTGAGAAGCAGGAAAGGGGCCCCATTGATGGGGTGTTGGTGCATGACGGGCGGCCCCACTTGTTCGTGCCCCGTCAACTATGCTTTGCGAAGAGCGACGGTGGTGGTTCTTTTTTTTTCTTTTTTTTCGGGCGCATATTATGGAAGTGGTCTGTTTTATTCTCGAAAGGGCATTCAATATGCGTTGCCTGGTTCACGAACTTAAAGTTATTCATAATAAATCCACTAGCCGTGCCAATTCTATCTCTAAACTTCTAATGCAGAACTTGGTTCCACCTGACGGCCATACCACAAACTACTATACGTGTCTATTCCTTCTTTCTCTCTTTATTTCCCAGGAGTACAAGTCATGAAAACCAGGCCAGCGCAGTAGCCATGCATGCTCGAGTACAATGCATCGCCAGCACAGCTTTGACCCTTACGCAGTCTTCCCATGGATACCATTCGCTTTCTCCGGCTTCGCAATTCCCGGTACGTACTGTGCTGCAAACGGGACAGGCCAAGCTAGCAAATGAGTCGGATCGGTGGTGACTTCACCGGATGTTATTTCATCCACCAGCGCAACGGCGATGTAGCCGCCAATTGCAGTAAAAACGTGCCACCTGAATGAGCGCAATTAGAAATGGCGACGTGTACAAAACCACGGAGCCTTGATCAACGTACCATCCGTGTAACTCGAGGAAGAATGCTGCCGGCAGCCCAACAGACTGCCTCGCACCGTTCAACATGCCACATGCCCACTCGTCGATTAACCAGACGAAAAAGCCGAAGCCGAAGCTAACTGGAGACGGGCCTCGTGAGTCACGGGGCCATTTTCAACGGGGGATTCTTGCCAAACGTACATGTGCCGAATCTAGCAATCTTTTTGAAGTTGCTCCTGGTCTGCGGATCGGGAACTTGCTGAGGAATGAGCTTCATGACCCTCGTGGCAATCATGTAGACGGCAAAACCAAACGTCGTCGCGTGCAGGAGAAATTCGTCCATGAGCATGTGAGTCGCCATGACGACGGTAAATAGTATGCAGAGAATGACCCCCGCCGTTTTGGTATATTGCTCCGATTTGTTAAAGGTCAAGATGCGATAGAGGAGCGGTGTCGAAAGAAGATGCATCGACAACTCGTCGGCTGCAAACCGAATATGTGAGACGCGGGCGGTATAATCATGCTGGGAAAGCCGAGACCAACTTACACATTTGCGTGTGGTATTTCAGCGTCATGTGGTATCCGGCAGAGCACACGCCTACCCCGATCAACCCGCAGTAGGAAACGAGGCGCGAACCATTTCGTCGCCCATGAGCCAAGCCGTAGATTCCATAGCCAACTATCACTCGATTTCGTCAGTTTCTTTCCTCTTCTAGTGACAAGAAGGAGCGTCGGGTTTCAGCTAACCGTATACCAGGCTGCTCAGGGTGTTGATGAATTCAGCAATGTACCGCGTCACAACGTAGTCCTGTCGTCATCTAGGTTAACCTTTTGCGCCCTCCCTCTCGGTCCCGGGTGGATCATGTACCTCTTCACAAAAGCTAGAGTCCTTTAAGCAACGCAACCTATCGACAGGGGCTGAAGCAGTCTTGGGACAACCTACTTTAAGTTGGACGTGGGCGCTCCCCAGAACGGCTTTGCTCGCTGCACATCCATGACGCTGGTGACAGTGGTGAGTCTACCTGCAGAGGAGTGAGGCGGAATGGTTGTCGATGCTGTCGCGACATTTTGGGGGACAAAGGCCCCGCTGCGTGAATCGAGTGCAACATTCCTATCCGATCGAACCGGCGATGATGCGAGGTATTAGTCAGTAGCGTGCGTGGATATTGCTTTCCTTGGAGTCAAAACCCTAATGTTTGAAGTCGGGCTTCTGCCACCGTCGACGCGGGCTGCGGGTGGCTTATGGAAGGCCCGCCGGCTCCACCAATGGCGTGCCCTGCATCCATTGTCCCTTGGGAGAGCGTCAGCGGTACAAACTCAAACCAGGCACAAAGTTCTGTTGACAGACAAGTTTCACACGCCCTCGCTTGAGCGAGTCGTTGTTTTTATCGAAGACATGTGATGTGCATCATGTCTTCCCCGATACGGGCACGACTCCACCAAATGGCATCTATCTTTACAGCTTCAAACACCAGGGATCGCCAACCAAAATACCGTCCCGTGTCTCAACTGTGATGCACATTCGTCGGCATCATCTTGTTTTTTTCATCATGACTGTAGCTCTAACCATCTTTGCAGCTATGGCCATCACCCTGCTCTGCTATGGCTCGCCATTTGGCAGCTTTTCCAACTCTACCTGGAGGCGGCCGATTCCCCAATACCCTGTTTCGAGCTCGTCAGCATAACATCGGTGCTCTTCAAGCCTCTCAATCGCATCCTCCATTTCATACAGTCCCCATGGCGAAAGAGAGCACCAATTGTCGTCGTCTAAAGACTGCGCTAAATCCTTTGCGAAGCTCGTCTTCGCCTTGAGCTTGAACTGACGTGTTTCTTACCGCAGTGCTGTGTCGATCTATGGCGATGGCTATGACACGCTTCTTCGTCTTGGACATTTTGCTCAATGAGTTTATGCATGGTGTCTGTAAGAAGAGCTGCCCTTCTGTTGACGCACCATCATAAAGATGATGGGTCCTTGCCGGAGTCGAGCGCTGTTAAAGCACTCTAGCAGAACGCTCGGCCGAAAGATCCGCTAGAGGTGTCTTGAATCTCCATCCATCGGACAGCAGAAAGGTCGTACTTGGGTCAAGTGCCGTCCGTGCCCCCAGACGGAAAAATTATTTAGCACTGAAATCGTGGGTCTCTAAGAGTCCCCTTTTGAGATCTCCTTTCAGGCACTCCTTGTACGGGACACATTCGCCCTCGACAAGCCCCCCACATCGAGCAACTATCTCATCCGGCACAACAGCTACCGCTAGCCTGGCAGACATGGTGAGGGTCCAGTGTGTCCCTGCCATAAATTCTGTTGTTGAAATGCTTGGGGCACAGTTCTCCCCCGTCAAGGTGGTACTGCGCTATTGGACGTTTGTCCGCTGTCCGCTGTCCGCTGGCATAAGTTGAAAAGTCTCTGCATAGGCGGGATATCCGTACCTTCATGGCACCGACATCGTGATAGTCGTGCTCGTCATCGCCAAAGAGTGTGTATATTCGACGCCAATTATGGAATTTGCCTCAATACTGTCATATTCAGGGTTGGAAATTGCAAGGTCATTCATGATGGTTGCGAGTAAAGTCCCACTACACCGGCCCCTATAATGCAGACCCTTTGACTTCCTCCGTGTCTGCTGGAGCATCCATCATGACATTTTTAACATCTCATAAGAAAATGAGCGGTCCCCGTTTCTGGTCGAGGTTTGGGGTATCTCGTTCTCCAAAAAGGGATCAGGAGGTAAGTCATCCGAGGTATATGAATCGTTGCCGAGGGATAGAGTTCCGGCTTGTTATGCCTTGCAGGTATTGAAATCCTTCGCCAAAGTTTCTCGGACGCAAATTCAAGCATAGAGGCTGTTGAACGATACTTGATCACTTCGTGTATCTGGACCAGGTGACTTGAGTGTGCGCAACTTCTTGGCAGCTGACGCGTAGCGACACAAATGTCGATAAAAGAAGTTGGACCATGTCTTCTCTTCAGTCATGACTATAAAACGTTGATTTATAACCTGTCCCTAATATCATGCCTAATGCAATCCGCTCACGCTCGCATGATCGGTATAGAGTACAGAGAGCTTGGGTTCGCTGCCATATTACACTTCTTGGTTTGACGACGGCCCGCTCGAGGTGCTACCTCAGCGAGATTCTGACTACATGTTTCTGTAGTCTGCATTAGACGCGCCGGCGGCCCGCGATATACCTCACCCGCGCGGCCTACTCGCCGTTGCCTTCACTTTTCGGAACACGACTTGACAAGTTCACGCATGAACCGATTCTAACTGCGTGTTTCTCAACTGCCGGGAACGCGTGCGAGCACGATCAAACAACATGTGTACGACTTTATCCAAGACCGCGCGTCAGCGTTTCCTGGCCGTTATCCATGGGTTTATTTTCACCCGCTGTTCATGTCCCGTGCTTGACAGCTAGGTCCAAGGCTCGACGCCTCGCAGACAGTTCGCAGTGGTGACACTCGATAACCGTTCCTTTTGTCTTGGAGACTTGATAGAGGGCATAGCAGCCAACGGTTTCCGCGGATTCATATCCATTGCGATGTTATTATTTCAAGATCAAAGATCAAGGAATAGCAAATATTCGAGGCATGTTGTCTTGATGTAAACACAATTCAGTCCATAATTGACGAGCCATCCTGAGAGCAGTACCAGCATTGTCCAGACAAGGGCAACATGACTCGACTACATCTGACCCGAAGGCCCATATAAAAGTCATGCAGCTACTACCCGGTTGAACTCAAGTAACGCTGTACGAACTAGAATTTGGGTGACAAGGGCTTAATATAACGGCTTGAAGCGGAATGACTCTATTTAATAATAATCTCATTAGGATATCAAACGTCCTTAATTTCCAAGGGAAAGGAAGGGACAAGTAGCCATTATGTATACATGAAACGAACAGCTATACTTGAGTGTTCAGTCTACGTAACCTTTGGGTCTTATATCGGCGATGCCCCTTTATTAGGCGGTGTGGTTATTGCGCTTTGACCGTGTAACAAAGCCGATGCAACTTGTTCACAAGATGCCCAGAGGACAAGCAACACCCGAGTCAGATGACACTTTCTCAAAGGAACAGTCATGAAGGGAATATGGTAAGATTGCTGAATAAGCACCAACTACCTCCGGTCTACCTGCTACACACCCAACACAACAGAAGTTCCTTGGATGAATCCTTGTTCAAGGGAAATGGTAGGCTGATGAGCGTGCCGATTGACCCAGAGATTGCCAAGTTCGGCCCGAACCTTCTTTACTCTACAGCCTTTCAACGTTTCGACCACTTTGTGCTCGCCGGCGACAAGTAGCGCCGCATGTTTCGTGGAATTAAGCCATGCGTCTGCATTTAAGAGCATCCCAGCCTGCATCCTGCGCTCATGACTTGTCTCAAGCGCACTTTCCTCAAGGTCCAAACGATGTACTAGGTCAAGAATACAGAGGCAAGGATAGCAATATGTAAAGAGAAACAAATATCCCCTGTCGCCGAAGCCAGAAAACACCTACAAAGGCAAATGAAATGCTGTTGGCGCCGACCAGTTGAACGTGTCCATGGCCAAGATGGCACAAAGAGAAACAAGCTTGACGTCGTGGCATCCAATCCAATCATCTGTACCTTTTGTTGTCCCGTGCCACGTTGTAAGCACACATTTTTCGTTGGTATTCGCTAGTTCTACAAAGCAAACTGGTCACTCCTTGGCCTTGTTGTTTTCCCGACTGCTCATCAAGCCGTTCACAAGTCTGGCAATACCATGATGGGAATATCTCGTTGTCAGTTCAAGTAGAGAGTGCGTAACTATTCGGTAGGGACTGACTGGTGAAGAAGAAGAAAAGAAAAGAAAAGAAAATACATCATCGGTTAACCATTGAGCGAAAACTTGCGCATTGATCAACCCGGGGGCCTGTAATCCGCCGTCACATCCTGATGATCCTTCCTCCGGCGCTTGTCTGTGCCCAGCTGCAGATGCCATTGCTGGCGCTTCCGCCCTCCATCTCGTCGTGGTGTCCGGCGTTGTTGGTTATAGAGCTCACTGCTTGCAAGCTCCTCCTTCATCAATTCGAGAGCATTAGCAATTCCAGCCAATTTAAGCCGATAAAGTCCCACCGCCCAGACGTCTGCCGTCTCCTCATCATCGTCGGACTGCTCATCGACATGGGACGCTTCAGATGGCTTAAATTTTTTCCATGGGGTTACACCCAGCCAGCATGAAGCAAGCACCAGAAGATCCTTAAGGCCAATTTTGTACGCGACTGCGTACAACTGTATCATGCGCTCCGTAGTTGCTTCGACACCAATTTGGCCTCCGGGACGGGTTCCAAGTTGGGTTCCGGAATAGGCTCCCAGCAACGCCTCAAACGATGCTGCCGTATAAGCGTCCTCGCGGTTGAAATTGTATTTTATCAAAAAACTGCAGAGGAGTTCAGCGACCTCCGGAGTGGTGTCCCCAAGATCGAGGACGCTTGTAATATTCTCCTGGGGATCAATTCGGGTGTGACCATCGTGACGAGACTCTTGCGTGTCTTCACATGGCTGCATTGCATTTCTAACTCTCTTACCATGATTTTTGAGCAAAAACTCGGGCACGCTTTTGAATGGCTTGCCAACACCATATGTAAGGAGACATGACCTCACTGAAGGTTGAACAGTTCTTACAGCAACGTCAGAATAAGCGCCTTGGGGTTGTGTGGAAATGGATATGTCTACAGCTTACCTGTTTCCTCTTTCATCATCGCCCCGGTGTGGCCGGACAGGGGAAGCGCTAGTTTCGCGTTGCTGCTGCTTGCCTTTCCGCTTCGGCATGGTGTTGTGCTCGAAACGGCGTGATTGATGCTGAATATGTGGAAAGATTTTGGTGGAGGTGTTGAAGGTGTTGAAGGTGTTGAAGGTGTTGAAGGTGTTGAAGGTGTTGAAGGTGTTGAAGGTGTTGAAGGTGTTGAAGGTGTTGAATGTGAGGAAAGAAGTTGGAGCACTTTCACGGAATGAGCGACGTCTCATATAGATGAATTCTTGCCCCATGGGATATTGAACTCGATATTCCACGCAATACGGCACATCAGAGTGTTGGACATGTTCACAATGCGTTCCAAGCAGCTCGAAGATGGGTGTAACACGAGCTGCATATCCCTATACACGCCAAGAATAGCACACAACTAAACCAGCTTCTTTGTCCGCCGTGTTCATCCATCATGTCGGTCCGAAATGATGCAATTCCACGCCACGGGATCCCCCAAGTCAAACATGCTCGAGGTGCGCTTACCCATACCCGCACCGACACGTCCACATGAGCCATTCCAAGCTCCCTGGCCAGGTGGCTCTGACGCGTCCTTTTCATTGTTCACGTCTTGTTGCTAAATTGTACAAACGGAGTTCATGTCCTCTACACGTCGAAAATGTCACCGATACCCTCGCCCCCACCCCTCCTAATGTCGACAATGTCCAACCTCCAGCCCTCCCAGTGCTTCAGAGTTCGCTTGATCTCTTTGATCCTCTCCAGTCGCTGTTTTGACTCCTCCTCTTGGGCCTTGCGGAAGGCGTCCTCGTCAAAGTCAAAGTCGTCGTCATCCATCAGCTCGTGTTCAGCACCTGCTCCTCCTCCACCAACACCACCACCGGCCAAGGCATTAAGCCCGTTGGTGAGGAACTCACCGAAACCACTGGTCGAGTGTTTTCTTTGTGACGAGTGACCTATCGAGCCTCCGGAAAGGTCCACGTCATGGAAGCCGGTGTTGGTGGCCTCCATTTCTCGGCGTTTCTCGATCCATGCCCCGCTTCGCAGTTCGTGCACTTCGTGTTCAAGACTTCGAATCTTCTTTTCAAGTCGTAATCGCTCTTCGTTCTCAAGCTCGTCCACGCCCTCATCATCAAGTCCGCCACCGCCCTCTGCCGACTTGCGGCTGCGAAGTTTCTGGTTTTCGCTCTCCAGCTTCTCCACCTTGGCTTTCAGGTCCTTTGCGTCCTTTTCGGCACGCTCCTTGTCCTTTCGCAAGGCTTGAGACCTGGAGTCCTGCTCCTTGTGGATGGTGGTCAGTGTGGCCACTTTCTTCTCCAACGCATCAATCTTGACCTCCATGTCAGACTTGGCCTTTGTTGTTTCCTCCAGCTCGTGTTCAAGTGTCTTGACTTTTACCTCCGCGCTTGAACGCTCACTGCCCTCACGGACTGCTTTATCAGTCGTTCTCTCGAGATTGCGTTTTACATCCTGCAATTCTCGCTGTGCCTTGCCTGCAGCTGCTTCGGCCCGAGCAAGCTTGTCTTCGAGCGCATTTACTTGTTCTTTTTCTGTTTCAGCGCCAGTTTCCTGTCGCTGCACCCGAGCTTTCAAAGTGGAGATTTCAATTTCCATGGACTCTATGGTGGACTTCTTCGCGTCGAGTTCGGCCTGCAGCTCTGAAAGGGGGGTAGCAATAGAAACCGAGGCCCGATGGCCATGGCCCGAGCCTCTCGAGACTTGTTGCTGCAATTGCGTGTTTTGTCGTTGAAGTGAAGCAATTTCGCTTTTCTATACCAGTGTGTCAGCATCATATGATGTCCGCCCCTCGTTGGGCCAATTCACTCACCAACTGCTCCGTTTCATTATTTGCTTTGCCCTTCGCCGAAGAATCACCATCGGCTTCACGGAGCTCAGCGAGCTCATCCTCCGCCTTCTTCCATCGTTTTTCCGAGTCCGAGAACTCTTTGGATAGTTTCCTATTCTCCTTCTCTAAGTCCTCGATGCGAGCGACCTGCTTCCTGTAAATCTCTGGCGCGGTGTCACCATCGGGGCTGAACGGGCCTGGAGAAGTCGTTCCAGTCGCACCAGCACGGAACGATGTTGATCTCATCTTCGACTGTTGTGCCAGCGATGGAGTCGTCGACGGCGATTGATTGTCTGCCTTTTCGTCCTCAACCGCCCGGTCGTTGCCTGCGGCGGCTTCCCCTCCTTTGTCTTCGGCCGGATCTGCGGAAGGCAGTTCGGACGATTCAGCCCGCTCTTCGGCATTTGGGGACGCGGTTTCGGGGATTTCGTCTTCTTCTTTGGCGTCGTCTTTCTTGGCAGCCTTTTTGCCCTTCTTTTTCTTCATTTGTTCGACCTATACCGGCAATTAGAAGCTATGCGAGATGGGCAGGAGCGGGGGGGCCAGCACGCTTACGCGCTTTCTTGCCGCGGCGATCTTTTCCTGGCGCGCCTTTTCCTCTGCGTCGGCCATTTTGAGTGCTAATTGGCGTGCTGAGAATCAATTCTGTGCGCGAAATATAGCTTCTCGAGTTCAAAGGTCGAGGATGATTGCATCGAAGTTACGGAGGGCTGGCGAGACCCGATCCGGATAGGTGGCCACAGCTTGGCTTGCTCTCTCAGCTATTGGCGGCACGCAGCGACGTCAGCAGGTACTAGGTAGTCAGAGGTGGAGCTAGTCAATACCGGGATTGATGACAACAGAATGCCGATATTGCCAAAAAAAAAAAGAAAAGAGAAAAAAACAAGCTTGGCTCGTGAACAATTCGATGTTTATCGCGCCGGCTCAACTTGATTTCATAATGCCGCGTGGCTCTATGAACGAACCGAAGCGGCAATCTGTTAATCTGACACCCGCCAAGGTCGCTCCTGCCTTCATGTGCTGCTCAGACCACAGCGCAGAAGAGTCAGAGAGGGCAAAAAGGTGGTAGACCAGCGATGGTGCGAACATTCGCAGTGAATCACAAACGGACTACACGCCATCATCATGCCTCGTCAACCTGACTCTCAGCTTCTATGTGGAGAGTCTGAGTTGAATCAGCTCCATCTTTGAGAGCATGAACTGGACAGAAGGAGCGCTTGCCCGGGCCCCGAAGAATAGGAGAAGACACGAAGAGCTGTCGCGGCAACAAGAGTTTTTTGCTAAAGCTCGGATGCGGCATGCCGCAGAAGCCAAATTGACAGAGGCTGCACGTCCTCATCAAGGCCGACCCGCTGTGATCTTTGACATAGAAGATCGGCAAAACACTGCAGAAACCCCGACCGGAAGATGTGATGGGACAAGACCGCATTCGGTTCAGAAAAGGCCCCGGGATGGTTCAACGGCGAGCCCATCACCGCAATTAACTCTCGCTGTAGACTCGCCGGCACAGCAGGAGAAAGCACCTTGGCCGCGCAATGCAAAAGAGGTCAATGTACCCACGGATGCTGCCGATATGAAAACCAAGAAGCAGAGGCTGCTGAGAAAGGACGACTGGACGGGAATATCCCTTCAGAAATCCCTTACCATAGATTACCCGCAACCCACAAAGATGCAGCACGGTAGTGTACGCCGAAACCCACGCAAAGCCGTTCATGTTGGAGCAGCCAGAGGAACGACTACCAGGTCGAACGCTGAAGACATTCGGGTCTGCGTTGGGAGTCAGAATTTCAGATAGAGTCAGAATGGCAACTCCCTCAGAAGCCTCAAAGGGTCTCAATACCAGCCATCCACTATGTCTTCACAAGCATCTCAAAGACAAGATGTAAGCAAAGTTCTGTTATCTGGAAGACTTGGCAACTACCACCACCCATCAGCTACCGCAGATCCATCTGTGCCGGCTCATTCATCTAGTCTAAGCAACCGGTCTAGCGGCTCCAGGAGTCTGCAGCATCTGTGGTGGTCAGATCAATCCTGCAGCACAACCAGTTCAGTACCTCGCGATGACGGGTCTCCCCAGTCACTATACCACCCACGGCCACAACGGTCGGTTAACATATCAAGCCTTCTTCATGTAAAATCTCCTCGTCCAGAATCGGGGTCGAGTGTGAGAGCGCAGAATGGCAGCCAAGGCACATTCGACATGTTTCCCTCTCACGACATTGAGCGAAGTGTTGACAGATTCAACTATGGATATTATAATTCTTTAGGTATAAGCCTGCCTCGAGATTCGCCCAAGTATACAAAGCGTCCTGAGCAGCGCAACGCTCAAATAAGACATATGAATCCCCCATACACAGCCCATGGTCCCCGAGTACCTGCGGCGGCCCCAAGAGAACTGGACACAGACGGCGAACTCGTCCATGCAGGAACAAAGTATCCGTATTTCCTCTCCGCAAATGGACAACCCTATCCGCAAACATTAGCAGCATGCGGCTCTTTAGCATCGATATACCACCCCTCCCCCTCCAGTAGCTTGACAGACGATAACCTTTTGTCCATGCCACTACCCGGCAGGCTCGATACACAAGACCTCGTGGACATCTTACAAGAATCCAACCAGTACAAACAGCATCGCAATCAAGGCAGTACTATCCTCAACAACCTGCCAGCTCGTCCGCATCTGACTCAAGACATTTCCGGCACCGAAACAAACTACCAAAGTGCTCTCGAGAGTTCCGGACCAAGCATCCCAGCCCTAATGGCCAGCAACACCACACAATACCGGTCATCGACCCCCGAAACACCAAACACCAAACCATATCCAATCCGCCCATCATCCGCTAGACGAAAATCCCTATCGACCGACACCCACCCTCCAGCGTTAAAGCCGGCTAACGCCAAACCCGACGTCGTATACCGCCAGCCCCAACCCTTCGTCGGCAAGCTAGCTTCCTCCGAGACACAGCATGCGCAATTGTTGACCAGCCGTGCGCGAAAACGGACGTCGAATCGCCCTGATATTCGGGCATTGCCAAATCACGACCAGGATCCAATCGAGTGATTTCGTCGCGTCACTGTGCCTCCCCGGTTACATGGATGTCAGGTCAAGGAGGGGTACGGAGTAAGGGGAGGGAAATTGAGTAAATCACAGCGTTATCCATCGGAGCGGACCGCATCCACCTGATCTATCATATCACAGCGTCTTCGCAGCATAATTCAAACATTATCAGTTCTGATCTGCCTCAGTCCATCCAGTATCCAGATCAGTCCAGTTCGCGTAATGCCTGAATGCCTGACAAGGCTGGCGCGAATAAGCACAGCCCCGAACGGCTACTAACCTGTTGGCCTGCTGGCCTACCCATGCGCCCCACACACAACACCGCCACCTCGAGCTTCTAGAAGACTTCCCTCCCCCTTCCCAATCGTTCGGGCGCGGTCCACATCGCATGAGATCCAGAGAAACATTTGACCCTCTCTCTTTTTTTGCCGTGGTGGCGGTGTGCATCACACTGCCAAACGGGATAACTACAATTGAGCGCGAAGTGGCCGGTTTGGAACCCCTGGGTTTCCGGCAAGCCAGTCCCTACGATGCTCGATGCAAGCCTGGTTTCGGTAAGTGTAAAAAAGATGCGTAGAGGGGGTGCCTTGACTCGGCAGTGGCTACTGGTGGGATTGTGTCTTGGTGGCACACCACTAGGCATGTCAGATGGTCTCTTGTCTCGGTTTTTTCTTGTTGGTGCCATGTTGGATGCCATGTGTATATTGGTGATTCATGACTTGATACGGCTGCTGAAAAGTCGACTCATGAAGTGCATTTTATCACGATCCGTTTGGATGCTATCACAAGGAAGACAGGTGAACATGGCCATTGAGTCACACTTTTTGCGGTGGAAATTGTGCAGTATATTTATGTATATTCTATGTATATGTCGTGCTCAATTATTCCTACACCTTCTTTCATTTCTACTTGTGCACCATGGCGGAGCTCCAGGCTGCCTCGCGACGTATATACATTGGTATCTATCTTATTGGAGGGGGTTGTGTGACACAAAACTGGCCAGCAATTTCGGTGGTCACATTCAAGCCGCTATAAGGCGATCAAGCCAGCCTCATCGAGGTTGCAAACCAGGGCGGGCCAATTATTGAAGCAGCGCGCAAAAGTGTATCCGCAAAAGAACGAGATAATGGCGCCATTAGCTTCTGCGACGAGCCTCCTTACGCTTCGGTTGACACGTAGTCTTGCAGTAGGGGCACTCGTAGCCGTCTTGATCAATGTAGATTCTCTTTAGGCACTTTGAGCATCGCCACCAGGTTGAGGAGACTCGTCGGTCTTCCAGCCATTCCTCGTTGATGGACCCGCCGCGCTTCTCAATGTCTTCCTTGTGGAATTCACGAAGATGGTCACGGAAGTGGTCTAATCGATGGAATGGATCGCGACGGCGAGAGCACCGTGGGTAGTCGCAGTTGAACGAGACCTTTTGTGACTCTGAGGCATGGCGGTGCTTGTAGTGGCGGTCCAGGTCTGCTCTGCGTTTGAAGGGTTTGGCGTTACAGCCTGGATAAAGGCAACAGACGGGGTAGTCACGGCCGCTTTGTGATCTGTACAGTTAGCATTTGGGACTGGAATCGAGGACCATGAATATGACGTACAATGACTTGGATCCTCGGTCTTCAGATGATGGTCGTGGAGAAGGGGTGTCTCGGTCGACATCCAGATTAGGGGAAGAATAATATAACGCCGTTGCGGCCGAGGACGGGCTTAACTGATGATGTTTGGGGCTAGGAAAACTTCCTGTTGACGATGGGCTCTGGAAACTAGGATGCAGTCCGTTCAGCATCGGCGACACGGACATGGGAGAATCATCAACGCTCCCGCTTTCGGAGCGACAGGTACGTGATGACGAATCCGCTTGGTCATACTGTGGCGTGGTCCGTGATGAAACCTCGCTCTGCGGCATGTATAGCGAACTCGTATCATAATTTTGCCCAAATGAATATTCCAAGTGTTGAATCTTTAAGCCCTGAGCAGTGTCCATCTCGAATGATCCCGGAGACGCTCGGTCGACTTTATTGTACGCAAGGAGGGGATGATGCTGTCTTTGTTTCCTGGTGTAGAGAATATACTCGGTCATGGGACAGAGTTGTCGATGTAATAATTATTCGGAGAACATAAATCCGTCGAAACAAGGCTGTCTCGACAGATTCTAACTGAAATTATGAACAAGAAATCACCTTTGCGCTATCAATGCGGAGAAGAGAGGGACTGAACACTTCCCCAATATAAGAGTTCACTGAGTTCACTTTTAAATCTGCGCTTTGTTCAAAAGGGGGAGGAACCTCCTAGGGCTGACCAACGACAGGTAGTTAATGTGATCAATCAAAAGGACACACCATGGGCTTAAGTAACAACAATTCTGCGAGGGTAGAAGAGCCAAAAAGAAGCGTCAAAGGAAAGCAAGGGCTTTCTAGAATGTGGAACCCTGGGGCCCGTTCAGGGGATGTCTATGTATGTACGGAGTATGTTTGTAGATATGATGTAGACGGGCATGATGAACAAGGGGACATTTAAGGCTGTGACCCGGCCGAGTGGGAATCAGGGTCAGAGGCCAACAGGCCATATCGATGGAGACGAGATTCGAAAATGATGTGAGCAATACGTATGGATCCCGGCTTATGATTCCAATGTGAGTCAAACGCTCTTTTCTGGTGCGGAGACGCAATGCCACGGCACAAACCACAGAACAGCGTCCCAAGTTGAACAGAGCAGAAAGGGTGTAAGAGCAGACTTCTAGGCTGCCGTCTGGAGGAGACAGATAGGGTGATAGGGCAGGACAGCGCGGGTGCGTATGGTCCAATGCAAGGACAAGGATGCCTGAAATGCAAAGGCAGGACCAGGGCCCCTTCGAGAGTGAGGCTAAGCCAGGTCAGATACTGGCCAATACTTGACGACAAGATGCAGCAATGCTCTCGATTCGGAATCGTCCAAGGGAAACATGGCTGCAGCTCCGAGACGAGAGCGCATGGGCTGGTGGGCCAATAAACGGCTAGGGCCAACGCTGTTAGCCTTACGGGTCATCTTAGGGCTGACGAACCGAGGGCCGTCCATGACCAAGTTATGGGGAGTGTTTGACAGCCGCTTTTCCGACCATGAATAACCATTGGCAGGCGTGTATCATTGAGAAAAGAGTCGGAAATGAACTGCGGAGATGCCGTCAGACCAAGGGAACTCGAACACGAGTTTCCCGCTTCTGGGAACCGCGTTGTCCATGTAGCCAAATCGGATCAGTACAGGCATCGACAAGGGCCGTGTTTGTACCAAAGTTCCAGATGTCTCTATCGCAGGGACTCGAGGAGGTGTCCGCTGGCGACCTACCTTGGTAGGTAGGCGTAATGTTCAGCCAACGGTTCGGACAAGCAGTGCGGCACAAGCGAGTACATGGGTACCTAACAGTAGTTAATCCCTAGCGCCAAGGCGGAGTTTCCGAGCCAGAGAGTTTATGAGTGAACTTGGGGGGGTGACAAAAGTGAACACCCCTCCAGATTGATAGCAGAGTTGTGTGCGAGCATAGCTCGCAGAATTGAGACGCTCAGTGACTTGTCAGGAGCTATTTAGACGGGGTGGACAAGGGTGGGAACCGTAGTGCTCAGTAGGCTCTAGGGGGACGATGGCAAACACTGGATCAGTACTGTACTTGCTCTGATAAGGTTTTCGCTTAGGGAGTGATATCATCCCCTTGAGTACCAGTTCACCGTAATGATCTGCCATACCTGTCGACAGACCACTATGTCTGGCCCCTGTACATGGCCTCTTGTCATCTTATGACTATCCGCCGCAGCGTAAAACAGGCCGTAGCTTGTTTGAGTGCGACAGTGTGATGTGATCTTGTGCAAGGCTCTGCTGTCGTCATTGTTCCTCTGCCGCTTGGGAACAGTGGATTGAGATATGCATGTCATGTCCACATGAATGTTGAGCACGGCTGCTGTATTGGGTTTCGACACCGACGACACGGCGGTCTGTGTGAAACCAAAGCAAACCTCACCAAAGTGTAGTTTTTAACGAGGTAGACGAGTTCCAGGGAGACTAGTCACGGCCATGAACGACGCTGCTGACTACAGGCTGGCGCAAATTTGTAGTGCTTCGAAGCCATTTCGTGGGGTCCGCTTTTGGTCTCGTTCCCTCACAACGGCGACTATGATCGACGGCACGGCTTCCAGTCGACAGGTTGGTACCCCGTACATTGCGTTTCTCTGCATCGTCAGCCACTGCCGTGGTATGTCTACCAAGTACACATGGGCGAGGACAAGGATGAGGCATCAAGAAGGGGGGGGCCAAACCCGGACGGGCTACCTACCAATCTGCATGCTCCGTACGAGTTATGTCCTGAAGAGAAACCAGTGAGCCTGACGAGGTGCCTGGCCAATGCGGTCACCAATGGGCCGAGGCCATCGGTGCGACCGTCGCAGCTCACCCCCCAGACCTCGCAGAGCCGCAGCCACGGGTCTTGTCGGTGTCAGCCGTGGGAAGTGTCGTTTAGATGAGCACAGGGGCCTTTTAGGCGGAGGCGAGGAGATTATTGGGACCATTAAAGATTAACTAGATGATGTAAATCATGTCGTTTATCGCAGGGCTCCTTGCAATCATGTGTTTGCTGGTGAACTGTGCGGGTTGTGCACGTGAACCAATTGACTAATATGCACCTGATGCCAAGCAAGGAAGTCAGCACCAGCTGACGACAGTGAAGAAGGAAGGAACACTTCTGGTCTGAAATGTACCCTTGCCGAGTTATGGTTCCGTCCGCTACCACACCCAGCCCTTGCTCAGATGGCTGCGCGTCATCACATCACACAACCCAGCCCCATCTTACCTGAACTTGCCTACTGAGGCATTCGTACAAGCATTTTACGCCACTAAAATGCTTGGCCCACGTGAGCCAGGTTGCTCGGGAGAACTAGTTATTACGGTATGCATTTTCGAATATGTTTAGCCTGTGCGATTAATTGAGCGCGAGCTTCCCTCGGTTGCCGATCACAGTGCCGTGGCGCCTAACTTAATACTTTTGCCGATTCAGGCTGCTATTCAAAACACCTCGTTTGTGTCTCGTCAGCTTACACAGCGGCCTCCTCACGCACACCGTATACCTACCTATTCGTGCCACCGTGATAAGCCTATAATTGACACAGCATGATAGAGTCACTGTGCGACACAACAAGCACCTTAAAGCATCTGATCAAAAACCGGTCCTGGTTCATCAATTGACCAAAAAAATAATAGCAAACACTATATCCCCTAACCCAATGTAGCCTACCACTACATCAATTGCCTCTAAAACACCGAGCCGAGAGAAAACAGGATCAAACACTATAATCAAGATACAAGCGGCAATTGGGATGCGACGGCATGCTGTCGACATCACACCTCGTCCTCGAGGAATTTGTAAGCAAACTTAAAGTCTGCCTTTCTGCGGTTCATCCTGCTCGCGAGTGTTAGTCGACCACGCCACCAACATGATATTGTTGAGTGTAGGAGACACGTACCAGGTGCTTTCATAGTCGAAGAAGCGATATGTCCCTTGCTCAAACTCCTCCGTGATGTTCTTGGGCTCCTCATGTCGCTGGAACCACGTCTGATATTGCTTGTGGAATCGCCAGCTTTGATCCTTGAGTGCTTTAGCGGCGAGATACTGCTGAGCAGTTCCCTGCTTATAGTAGAAGACGTAGAACAGAGTGTCAGGATCTATCCTCGCGTAAAGACGAGGGTCGTCAAAGATGGGCAGCGGTTCACGAGGAAAGCCAGAGCCTGTTTGAGGCATAGGGACATCGGGTCGGTAATTCCGAGGGACGTCGGCATCTACCGCGTCTGGTAATGCCGCTTGGCTGGCCGCCATCAGTCGCAATGTAGACTGAGCAGATGGGTGCAGTGGCCGTTTTCTTGATGCTTCATAAGAATCGACTAGATCTTGCAATGATGAAGGTAAGTGGTAAATGGACTCCTCTGTTTCCTCCACAATCGGCTTTATACCATTGGTGGTCCCATTTGCCTGGGCTATTATTGACCTTCAGTTAGCACCTAGAACAAGGCGGGCAAAGGTACCACCAGATCTCACCTGTTGAGCCTTCCGCGTGCTGGGCAACAGCAGGCTGCTTCCCTGGACCCTTCTTCTTGGATGGCCTCGTCATGATGGAAATCTCGGGCTCCGCTGGGGGAGCCGGGCCTTTCGATTCGGAGCCTGTTGCTGGCTGTGCCGGAGCAATAGCTGGGGAATTTGTCGCACTTGTTCTTGGCTGGACTGGCGGCAGAGGTGATATCCCCACGCTGGATCCTGGCGGTGGCGGCAACGGTGCAATACCTACATTGCTCTTATCGCTTGCGGCAGCGGCAGCGGCGGCAGACGCGTACTTGAGACCCTCTCCTGCTGGTCTTGCAGGCGCAGCAGCTGGCTTCATTGACGAATTTGCAACACCACCGGTGCTTGTTGAAGATAAAGGAGTGTGCAGTGTAGCGAGTGCCGGCAAAGGGGATCTGGTTTGGGATGAGGCTTTCCGCGCCGAGGCATCGATCTCTTTGGGTACTTTTCTCGAAGGTTTTGACGACAGTTCGGGCTCGGGCATAACCTCGTCTTGAACGGATTGTGCATCCTGGGATGAACTCTTTTCGTTCTCCTGGACCATACCATACGTGCCTTCTTCGTCCTCCAGATCCAACTCGTCGTATATGCCCTCGTCTTCCATGAAGTCGTCATTCATATTATCCGAGACATAGTATCGAATGTTCTCCTCCATTTCATTTACCTGTTCTGTCTCGACAGCACCGTTCTCCAAAGACCTTCGAATCAGTTCCAGCTTTCCTTGGTGCCATTTATGTCTTTCTATTACTCTGTCGATCTCGGCCATTCGTTCAGCCTTGGCAGACTGGCCCTTGCCCTTTTTCATCGTCGCCTGTATAGATTCGCTTTCGGCCTCTAGGGATTCAATTTGTTGTTCCAGGTCGTCAACCATATTACTCAAAAATTCGCCAGCTTCAACCTTTGCTTGTTCCTTTGGATCCAGCTTAGCCGCTGCCGATAGACCTTCTTTGGAGTAAGCTTTGGTTTTCATAGCCTTCTCGACCGCTTTGAACTTTTCCATTTGCTAAAACATAGGCGTGCGAGGTTAGTTTTTCATTGATCAAAGGTGTGCTTGTGTTACAATGGTACATTGTTGGGCACCAACCGTCTCGATGAGTTTGCGGTGCTCTAATAAAGGAGCCTTGTCCTTGATATCGTTGCTCGCTGCCCATGTTTTGATCTGATCACGCAACCGCTGGAGCTTCTTGATCTCGCGCTTGAGGTTGTCCTCGAGCTTTTCCTTCTGGGCTGGGTTGTTCGACTGCTCGATTTTGTCGTAGATTGCTTCGAATTCGGCCACGCCCTCGGCCACCTTTTTGAAGCACTTGTCGACTTCTTGCTGCAATTTCCTCGCCGCCATTGTTTCGACAGTGAGGAGCTTCCGAGCCCCGAGCCCCGCGCTCTTTGCCCGATCGTAACGATTTTTGGGCTTGGGATTAGTTCGAGCGTCGCCTTATAGTTACCCCAAGCGTGGTGAAAAAAGTCAGCTACGTGGAGCTTCGGATGCACACGTCGGGTAGATAGAAGAGGATGCCCTCGAGCGTCGGTGCGGCGTTGTGAAGTTGTTACTGATGCTCTCTGCCTCTGGTCCGGCTGTGAATGTGGTCGTTAGCCTGGCGTAATTCTGTGGGAGTTGGATCTGAATGGACGTGACGGGCTTAGAGATTGGAAGGAGAGGTCACAGCCGTGTGGCTGACTAGCGGAGGCTTGCACCTGCATGCGCATCGATGTTAGCGACTAGCAAATTTGCCAACAATCAATGCGTAACAAAAGAATAGATGTGATGTCAAATTTTAATCAGTTGCTTCATAAAGTAGCTACTAAAATTAAAGATCCTAATTTAAAGTCTTGAATCAAGTTTCAGAACAATTAATTATCGGCGTGCTTCGAGAAACACTATCTATGAGTACCCAAGCTGGCAAACCAGCTGCTAGCCAGACACGCACTAGCGATCTCACATGACATGGGCACTCCCATGGATTGGACCAGTCGATGGATCAAATCATGAAAGGCTGAGCCTTCGTATCATTAGTGGATGTAACCAAGCATATCACTCACACCAGAAACTGTTCCGTTGCCCTCTTTTTAAGCCATATCCATATCAGCATTGCACATGGCCGGCCTTGGTTTTGCGGTTTGGTGGTAATTTTGCGACGTTTTCTGATGCAATTTTGCGAATTTCTTTTCGTGCTTTTCGTCGAGTTTAATCTAATTACAGCTACTTACCTATCTGGCGCATTCTCACCATAGACATCATGAAAGGTATGTTCCACAACCCAGTACTGAACCTGCTTCTCTAATGTAGTGCTTCCGTACAGCTATCATTCAACGGGTCCTGTCTGCGTCTGTGACGGTGGACAGAGAGGTCATTTCGTCGATTGGGCGTGGGGTGCTCGTTTTCGCAGCCGTGGCGCCTGGTGACTCAGAAAAGGAGGCACAGCAGATTGCCAACAAGGTCATCAAAATGAAACTTTGGGACGATGACAAGGGAGGAAGGGTGAGTAGTATTATTGACTTCTGTGTTACCATGCCGTACCAGTGCTCTATTTTTATGTTGTCGCTAACTGGCTTAATAGTGGAAGAAGAGCGTTATGGACATTAATGGAGAAGTGCTATGCGGTACGTAGCTCTGCGGATTTGCCGAGAGGAGGAAAGCTTGTTTTTTTGACTGGGTTCTGATGGCGATGCCCAGTCTCGCAATTCACTCTCCTCGCGCGCACGAAGAAGGGAACCAAGCCCGACTTTCACGGCGCTGCGGCACCGGAAGAGGCACAGCGGCTATACCACTACTTTGTTGACCAATTGAAGGCGGGATACGACGTAGAGAGGGTTAAGGACGGCAGATTTCAAGCCATGATGGAAGTGGCATTAGTCAATGATGGTCCGGTACGTGGCTCTTTCGTTTGTCTGTGTGATGACTGCCTCGGACGGATGCAACTAACAATTTAACAGGTTACTCTTGAACTGCAAGCGGGAAGCCAAAACAACGACAAGTCCGAATGAGAGACTCGTCCGCCAGAGCCAGTGATATCAAGGCCGAAAGCATCATATAAGATACAAATGTATAAAAACTAAATTAGTGGGATGGGATTAGCATTGGCTGGGAGCCCATTGTTTACTGTCGTACGAGGATGAATATTACAGGCAAGGAGGATTTGGTCATGAATAGAATATGCTGGATGGCGACACAAAAATAGCGACATGGATTAGAATGTATGTAAAAAATTAGAAACCGTCGTCGCTTCTGTCGACACGCGCATGTATTTGCCTATTGCTCGCGATGGCGTTGGCGTGCACAAGTGCATTCCGTGCACGGCAAGTCAGCTAGAAACTTCCACAGCTCCAACTGGGAAGGTGCAACCCCACCAGCGGATTTTAAAGCCTTCTTATCTTGAATCCACCTCCACACGAAGGAAGCTCGAATCCGATGCAACGAGCTCATCCCGATCTCACTTGATCCCTTTCAAGCGCCAGGCAATCCGCATTGCATCACTGACCTCAATCGGTATCTGCAATTTTTCCCGTCTCGATTCTTCCTTGACGTCCGGCCAGGTCATCTGCCACACCCTCCTCTGTAAGTTGCCGCTTCCTCTGCTCGTTGGTTTCACAACTTCGCGCGTCCCCTTCGCCGCCCGACGACACTCTCGCCCTTCTATTCCACACACGTCGAGGCAAACCGTTTTGTCGTCCACATGCCGCCTAGTCACTCGCGGTATCCGAATCCACCAAAAGCGCCCCTTGCCTCTTTTCTCGGCAACATTGCGTTTGGTTCCGAGGCCCAGGCCATTCAAGCACGCAGCCGCGCACCATTTAAGACCATTTAAGACCCCCGAGCTCTCAGCTCTGAGCTCACTCAATCCTGCGACCTAAGATAACCCCGCATATTCAAAGGTCAGCATTACTTTCCATTTGAACACCTGTGCTGACACTCATTTCCAGCTGACTCGTGTGTGCCTCCAAGTGCCACTGGTGCTCTTTATTTCTTCTGGATTTTCCTCCAAGACTCGCCTTGAAACCAGAGATAGCTTTGTCTGGTCCTCTCCCTCAGGTTTAAATCATCTACCTAGTTTACTCGGAGACATCCGCCCACTAAATCATTCATCATGACTACTGAAGCCCCCGCCAGACCTCGTGTCTTTTTTGACATCTCTATTGGCGGCAAAGCCGCCGGCCGCATTACAATGGAACTTTATTCCGACTTGGTTCCCAAGACGGTTGAGAACTTCAGGTGTCTCTGCACAGGTGAGAAGGGCACTGGCAAGTCTGGGAAGCCCCTGCACTACAAGGGCTCCGCCTTTCACCGAGTGATTAAGCAGTTCATGATTCAGGTAAGAATGATGCCTTGACACATGACTCCGAGTACCTCCTGTGTATATGAGTGTGCTAATTATGCTAGGGTGGTGACTTTACTGCTGGTGACGGCACTGGTGGCGAGTCTATCTACGGCAGCAAATTTGAAGACGAAGCCTTCCCTTTGAAGCATGAGAAACCATTCCTCCTTTCGATGGCCAATGCTGGTCCTAGTACGTTCTATTCGGATCCCATGGTTGCTTTTGCTACTCCATTGGCCAGCTTGCGATATTAACCAAGGGCAGATACCAATGGTTCTCAGTTCTTCATTACCACCGTCCCTACTCCCCACCTCGATGGCAAGCATGTTGTGTTTGGTGAAGTCTTGAACGGAAAATCTCTTGTCCGCCAAATCGAGAACCTCCAGACGGAGGCCGGTGACAAGCCCGTCAAGGAGGCCCTCATTGCCGACTGCGGTGAACTTACCGGTGAGGAGGCTCAGAAAGCCGATGTCAAGCAGCCTGATGCCATGGGCGATCCCCACGAGGATTACCCCGAGGACTGCAATATCGAACTTGACGCCAAGACCATTCTCAAGATCGCCACTGACTGTAAGGACTTTGGAAACAAGGCCTTCAAGGCCGGGAACCTCAACGTGGGTATAGAAAAGTACGAAAAGGGCCTTCGATACCTCAACGAGGACCCAGACCTGGACAACGAACCCGCCTCCACCAAGCAAAGCCTTGACGCTCTCCGATTCTCGCTGAACAACAACTCGGCCCTGCTCAGCGTCAAGCTCGAATCCTGGGACGACGCTATCCGCCACGCCACCTCTGCTCTCAACGTCCCCGGTGCTTCTGACGCTGACCGTGCCAAGGCTTTCTATCGTCGTGGTGTAGCTCACGTACGCGCTAAGGACGAGGAGGCTGCTCTCAAGGATCTCGAGGAGGCAAGCAAGTTGGCCCCCAATGATGCCGCGGTTGCCAGGGAACTTGCTCATGTCAAGGCCAAGGCTACCGCAAGAGCGGCGAAGGAAAAGGCTGCGTTTAAGAAATTCTTTTCGTGAGGGGCGATGTATAGATTTTGTAAATGATGACGAGAATCTCGTCTGAGATGTACTTCTGAGACTTACATAAAAGTAAAATGCGATTGAGGCCAACTCTTTGACATATTGACGCCCGGAAGTATGTGATGGCGAATTCGACGCTGGGATAAAAAGAACTGACCCACTTGTATAAAAATTGAACGCTTGCCTAGCCATGCTGCTGTGTTCTGGCACTACGCTGCAGCCTTTTTTTGAATGGTATTTAAATGTGCGGTATTTTGGCAGGCACATCTCCTGCTAATCATACACAGACCTCATATTATTCTAATCATTGGCCATCACCTCTGAGAGCACAGAGTAAGCGTCTGTTGAATGATATATTTCCTATGTGCCACGCCAGTACTCCCTCCCTTCAACACAACACAACGCTGGCCACCTACCCAAAATGCATGTCCGAGCAATGCCAGTTCGACACTGTAAAAAAAAAAAAAAAAAAGGTGAAATAAAGAAAATGGGTTAGCCGTGGTCATGACTCAAACAGAGACGTTATCTGGATCCCTTTGCATCAGGGCTCTCTGCCCGCCCGCCGATCCTCATGATGCCGTTCAATATAGTTCTGCCCACTTTGCCGTTCTTGCTGCTCTTGGTGGTACTTCCCATGCCGCTCACTTGGCGTAGCCCACCGGCCTTTCTGTACTCGAGGCCGTCTCTGCCACGGCGCCATTCTTTGCTTTTGCGGCGGGATCCGCTTTCGTCGCCGCCGTCGCTACCTGAGCTGTCCGGTGGTCGGTCATCGCCTGACGTGGATGGTAGGGAGTAGGGGACGCTGAGGGATTCTATAAGAGTGGCCTGTTCGAGCGACTCGGCAAGTTGTTCGGCCACGCCTCGAGATGCTGCATTTGCTGCGCGTGTACGCTCAACTTGGGCTAAGCAGGCGTCGGCGCGCTTCTGTAGACCGGTGCATAACTCGTTGAAGATGAGGAGCTCGCCGTCTGCCTGGCCCTTCTTGACGTCTTCGGGGCGTGAGTCTACCCATATACGAACCAGGCTAGCGAAGCTACGCGCATGGTCGATCAGATATGGTAAACTGGGGAATCCTTCCTTGGCTGCAGAGCCCAAGCGACCTAGTATAGTGATGGGTGTGCTGTAGGCAGCCGGAACGCTCTTCACACCGCCCCGTTCAGCAGGGATGCCGCATACTTGGTCAATATAGTCGCGGAATACGGGACGCTGGGTAGTCAGAAACCTGTTCATGGGCTCCATCCATTCTTCGCGTTTGCCAAAAGTGGACATGTTGGACATCTTTTGCAGCACCTTTGCGATCAGGGTCAATGTTCGCTGAGCCCGCGGCTGGGGATGGTCTCGCAGCAGACCAAATAGTTTGGGTGACAAGATTGCAGGGCAAATGAAGCGAAGGAATAAGAAACCGGACACGGCAGTATAGGAAACCGTTCGAAGGAAATCGCCATAGCGGTCCTCAGCAACAGCTCGAATATACTTCAAAATGTGCCGTAGCTCACTTGGCAAGGAATGCGCCGACTTCGCAATGCAGTGCCATACTTCCGTAGTATACTGTATCAGTCGATTCCACCTCTGGTCGATGTCTGTACCACTGCAATTGGACAGTCTACTAGTATCAACCTCACAGTCGGGATTCAACTCATTGATCTCAGCAATCTTTTCCTGTAACACCTCTTCCAGGTATTCCATGCCCAAGCGCCGCATATGAAACTCAAGGGATTGTGTGAGCAAAGTATTTCCTCGGAACAGCAAATTGGCTTCACCAGCAAGTGATTTGCTCATGTCTCTGACAATCAGCTCCCGCTCATTGGCGAACTCAATCGACTCATTAGACTTTAAACGGTTGCTGAATCGAAATTTTTTCATCGAAGTCGCATTTCCGATGCCGTCAATTTCATCCTCGACCAGGGCCATGAGCCAATCGGCCGCATGGCCAGAGGCTTGGAATATATTGAGAAAGCTCTCGGACAGGCGGCGCAACTGACCGGGTAAGGATGCTGATATCATCGTCGTCAAACCCGATGTGAATCGGTGAAGAATTTCGGATAGTGGTTCGTACTCGACGGCAAGTAGTGCGATTTGTTCCGCATGGGAAATTTTAATCAACATGGAACCAATCGGCTGCTGCTTGTCATCTATGATCTGCAGCCAATCCTCATGATCTTTGCCTCGTTGAAGTTTATCCAGGGCAATGTGCACAGTTCCGTACAATGATTCCTGGCTCGGCCCAGGGCGCACCGCCCCAGATCCTGTCGATGCCGTATCAGGAGCGCCATCAGTCCGCTTCAAGACAACAGATACCTCCTGTACGGTATGCGGCAAGTCGACAAACTCGCAGTCTTCTCTCCAATATGGATTTTTGGTTGCCAGCTTCGTCGTGGTTCTCGCTCTGACTTCGCCGTCTAAAATTACTTCGGCGACATAATTACCAACCAAAGGATCTTGCCCAGTTCTGAAAGGCTTCTCATATATATGTGCTTCTAGACCGGCAGGCCAGGCTTTAACTTTTGCTTCCGTTACTCGTACACCAATAGTCTTTTCTATTCGGAATGTCTCTTCACAAGTTTTCTCCTCTAAATCGGCCACTTCCCGGATGGATTCTTGATCGTTGGCGTCCAACGTATATAACTCTGGCACTGCGAACGCCCGAAGCAATACGAACCACACCTCGAACTGTACGCGATTGTCCAGAGCCAAATAAACAGGCCTGAATATGGATATTTTTGTCGCCGTGCTAGAGTATATTGGGAAAACTGCGAGACAAAACTCCTCGTCCAGTACCGTGTGGTCAAGTTGCTGAATGGCACATCTCGACAGCTGTGACAGTTGTATGACACACAGAGGCGAGATATCGTTTTCTAGGAGCAATTTCAGTTCACCGTTGTCTTGGAGAATGCTAGATATTGTTCTCCAAGTTGCACCTGGTGATAGGGCGCCTCTGGTGGATGATCGCTGGACTAGGTCGTTGGCGGAACCTGTAGAGCCCTTATCCCACAGCAAAATAGTTCCAACTTTGATAATAGTTGCAGCTTTGGAACCTTCTGCTGTCATTCCTGTCTTGTGGATGGGTGGTCCAACAATGCCGGCGGGGCTGTTGTTCCCAGCACCATTTTGCGCTCTTGGTGCCAAGGGTCTTGTTTGCTGCCAGCATAAGAATGCAGCAAGCCACAAATTCCATTCTTCAGGAGCCACAGGTCGCAAATATATTTCAGTTGTAGGGCCTGTGGCAAGGAGCTCGAGGCAATCCTTCCCATCACCAGGATGGTTGGTGGGAAGAACGATACAGCCACGGAGGTCGGAAATGAGGGTGGTGAAGAACGGCCCTGCCTGGCCCGAATTGTACATGAGGCACCCCTTTTCGTCATCGATATAGGCAATACCACTGTGCCAAACACCGTGGTCGCCCTCCGTTTGATACACAATTTCGCCCCGCATTCGGCCACCAAGTGTCTTCATCAACATGATCAACTTGGTGGGTTCAGGGACATCAATAGGCAATGGAAATGAGTCAACAGAAGGAGACGGGGTGGGGACTGGTGAGGAAGGTCGAGATGCTTGTCGTTTTAATAGTCGTTTGCCAGACCTCTTCTCCTTGGACTTTGACGGTGTTTGTGGCGTAGACGGCTCCTGGAGCCGGGAAACATTTGTCGATGCGTAGCCGATAGACTCATTTGCAGGAACTAGGGAACGTTGGTCATCGAGGAGTGGTTGTGACCCAGATGAGCTGACACTACCAACCCTATGTCTTTGGTCAGTTACCGTTGGCGTTCGTTGCGGCATTAGCATGGCTGCATCCAATGTCCTTGTTCGAGGTCGTATTGGCGCACTGGGGTGTCTCTGCTGTTGCTGGAGTTGAGCCCCTTGCTGAGTGCTAGCTTGCAACGACAGAGGGGATGCTGCGGAATCGGGCCCGTCGTAAGAATTGTCGTCAAGATTGTCACTAAACAACACTATGCCTTGTCGCCGACTTGCGCTCCTTGGAACAGTCAAGGAAGAAACATGCTGCGTATCGCGAGGCATTGCCAGTGCCGAGCTGTCAAGTGCACTTGCGCCAAGCCGGCGGGCATCTGATGAGTTGTCTGGGGTTGTAGAGCGCATACTACTGCTTGTTTCCGGTTCGAATGCCGCGCGCAGAGACGACGCGGCGGCCACCGCAGCAGCAGAAGGATGCAAATCGGCCGCATCGGGCGCCGCATCTACAGGCGGCGAAGGAGGTGGGACAGTAGGTTGCTTGGGACTCTGGAGAGTGTCACGGATCTGCGATGGCTGCTTGTCTCCAGAGTCGCTACCGGCGTCGGTAGGGTGTGGTTTTTGTCTTTCCATATCTATTGATGACATTACTATGCCATTTCCTGGTCCCGATCGACGGCTGATGCTACATTGAGAGTTCGTGGTGCCCTTTTGATTCTACCTCGCGAATCTCTTCAAGGGTGCGCCCTTCTTTTGTTCCCGGTACGTTTGCAATCCTCGGAATCGCGGGAGCATGTGAAACTGGAGTTGCCAATGTGCGCCACGGCGATTGTATTCCTGTGAGAGCAGCAGAAACCCAGACAATAAGCCCAAGAGTAGGCAGGTAAGCTCGTTGGCTGTTGAGTGACGGGTCAAGCCCTTTGCCCCGCGCCTGGTGATTCTGAGCGTTGTGCTTTTGTATAGCCGCGGTCAGCATCGAGCAGCCATTCTATGCGACAGAGTAACGATGCGTGGTCTGTATAGGGGACGAGTCCTCCCAGCGCAAGAGTCAGCGACGGCAGTTGGCTATATGGCGGAGATTCCAGGTTGTATACGACGGCTTCGCAAACAGGGCTTGGAGTGGAAGGGTAACTGTCCGCCAGACAACGGTGTCAGGACCGGAACCGAAGTTTGGTGTATACCTGGGTATCTTTAGTTCTCGCCCCGCGGAAAGCTGGCCTCACTTCTGGACGGCCGGGTTCCAAGTCTAGCCGGCTGGAGCTCGTGCCAAGCGAGGGCACGGGCAGCTTTAAGCTCAACAGGCCAATTTACGGCGTGGACTTCAGGTGTGCGGAGAGAGGGCTGGTCGGCAGCAGGCCAGCATGATTCTGTACGTATGTGTGGTGGATTCGACAGGTCGGTTCCTTGCAGTGTCGTCGGTCGGGGGCGGCGTATGCAGCAGGATGAAGTGGTCGAATGGGTGACAGAGACGGTGTTGGTGACGGTAGTTGAATGCGAACTTGGGAAACTTGGGGGGATGAGGGCGGGGAACTCGCGAGTACATTGGCGGGCTGGAGGAGTGGCGTGGTGCACATGTACCGCCTTGGAACTATCTGGTGCCCGGGCGCTTAAGTGGGTATGAGGAACTGATCAAGTTGGAAGGTGCAAGTCAGGCACCGTGTACTCCGTACATTATGTACCTCTGACCGAAGTACGTTCCGTGCAGCAAGCAACTGCTCCTTAACGAGCACGTAACCAACGCTGGGATGACAGGTGGGGCTACTCTGGACCACATTATGAGTCTAGGACAACAGTCCGTGCCGTATTATATATACGTCTAGTTGTGATTGCCTGTACTGGGCAAGTCATGGCGCCGACTACATTTGGCCAGGCACTGGCATAGTGCGTACTTACGTAAGTAAGTATGGCGGCTAGGTACGGACCAGACTGTAAAGCGGCCGGCGCTGTTGCTCTCTCATTTCATGTGCTCACAAAGGACAAGTGCAGAGAAGCCAGCATTGAAGACCGCCAGCCTTCTCAAAGATGTCACTTGAGCAGTCTGCATGTCGATCTTCCAAGACTCACCAGATGTCATGGGCCTGGAGGCTGGGTTAGCCTGTCGCTTCCAACGAACCATGTGCTCCCACTGACCTTTGGGACTTCAGCTGGCTGTCAATGTCTTTTCTTGACCCTTGTCGCGAGATTGCTAGATCTGCGAGATTGCATCGTAACATGGCCGTCATACCTCCGAGATCAGCAGCTACTTACCTACAGGTAGGTAGGTAACTACTTGTATACTACACTCGAAACCTTGAGCAAGCACCCCGATTATACAGACATCGACCCTGCTCTACTTGTAAGGAACTGGCGGCAAACAAGACTCTGCTCAGCCCTGGTGGTGGCTTTGTTGTCGGTCCGTCTACAAACCCCTAGCACGAGAACCTGTGTACTTTATTCGCTCTGACTTTTCTTTCAGTATCAGGTACGGAGTAGTACATCTCTCAGGAAGGTGGTCGTTGCCGGCAAGAAGCGCGCTGTTTTTTTTCTGTCCGCCATCTTCAGCATGTCGCTCGCTACCCCATCACACGCCGTAATACCGAGTCCGCTTGTCTCACCACAGACATTGTGTCGTACAGGACGATCCAGGTACCCCACCCCTGTGCCATGGATCTGGTAAATTGGCAACCATTATCCATGGACGATGCAGTACGGTGTACGAAGTCCACACCCCTCTCCAAAACTCTTTTCCGCATCGCTCTTCAACTCCCGATCCGATATAGCATATGGATCTTTTTCGTGAAGATTACGGAGTACTAGTTGTGGATTCTGGGGCACGAAGCTCAAGTGGGTCGATGAAGCTCTGACAGACATCAATCTGGACTCTCAACTTTGTCAAGACCTCGCAAAAGAGCGGGGGCTGAAAGGAACAGCCAGTATCCGCCGACCATGGAAATGGCGTCAAGCTCTCTGTTGACGGTCAGGCAGCTGATCGGGAGGCAGACTGTGGCTGTTTCTTGTTAAATGCCTCTTTTCTTTACTCAGATGCCTACTGATCTCGACCCGGCTCAAGGCCCCAACGGTGCGACCCCTGTCCAGAAATGAACTTCATCCATCGATTCATCATGTAAGATTATTGACGCGTTACATCATACAGGCGTTTCTCGCATGTACATACTCAAGGCCCCACTCCCGTTAATGCCTGCTTGGTGACTGTCACGACCCAGAGAGCCGGGACGCGGTGCAGCCTCATGCCTCATCCTTCATGACAGGTTAGGCGTTATAGCCATGCTAGGTTGAAATTTGTGCTTCTCATACATATCAAAGACGTATTTGCTATGTTTTGGGGCTCCCCAGCTACTGTTGTACGGAGTGGGAGCAATCAAATGCCTCAGCTCCCACGGTACGAAGTACGCCGACCTAATCTCTCAGGCATTTCAAGGCTTGCAGCGCAGGCCTAGCGGTTTGAAGTCCGTCTCATTTCCGGTTACGCCTGCACATGGTTCCAAATTTCTCCGTACGGGCATGCGGAAGTGTCTGCCGGCTACCCTCTTTTAGTTCCATTGGTAACTAATGAACTGCGTGGACGATTCATCCAGGCAACGGACTCGGTGCATGGCGCAGCTTGTTATACGTTAAATTCTGGACTAGGCGTATGTCATCCAAGACAAAGCGTCAGTTCAGAGCAAACACACCCACAATTGTTACGACCAGCATTTTCATAAGTCAGACATGTCTCTTCTCTTTGCCTTGCCCGAAAACAGACACCGGATTTTCTTGTTCAATTGCAACGTTGGCACACCATGTGTGTTCCCGTTTCATGTTTCATGCTCATGCTGTCGGCCCTTTTGCCCTTATAACCCGACCACATAACTCTAGACCACAGCCTCGGCGCCAAATCTTAGACCTTATCCTCGAATTCCTGGTACTCAATCTGCCATCAGTCTGCCATGGTGAAGTATTCAGTGCCTCCGGGTCTAACGGGGGAATGGCCACGCACCACAGTAGTCGTGACTCGAAAGCCCTTGCCAAGCTCCAGTACGACGGCATCCCGATACCTTACAGCTTCTTCGGACTGTTCATGTAGCGAAGGCTTGTGCATTTTGGCGCAAGCATGGCTTATTTACGGGAGCAGAACTACGCCGACGGCTTACAGTCAAGCGGTGGCTTGGGGGGCGGCACGTTGAGCGAGGAAATTCATCCTCGAATCAAGGCATCCAGGTCAGCCGCATCAGATGTTGCCAGATGCGCCTGGTGATTGATCTACATGACAAGACTTGCAGCGGCATATGTATGACTCGTCCCAAGACACAGCCACACCCCTGAGGTCATGACTTTCTTCCACTAAATGTCTTGGAGCCCTCAAACGTATTTTCTCGGCTGGTACTGGCTAATGCGCCATGGCGAGCAAAATGCATTGTTGTGTCAGAATATTCTAGCTGGCCGGGTGTAACCGAATTGTAGCCGTGTCTGACACCGGATGGATGGACGGGTTCCCCCTTTATCCTTTTACGCCAACCTAATCCCTGCGGAAGTTTATTCTCAGACGAGCTCCATAAAGCTTTTGCAAAAGTCGGCACGCACACATGCGTGTGTGGGTGATGCGCGGTTGTCTGTTCGAGGTGCACAAAGAGTGGAGTTATATGGAAAGGCAATTGTTACGAGACCAGGCAGGAAGTATGGAGTACGCGCCAATGACCTAGAGAGGCGAAAGCGGCCAAATCGACATATATGTTTTTGTGTGTGTGTGTATATGTGTGTGTGTGTGTGTATATGTGTGTGTGTGTGTGTGTGTGTGTGTGTGTGTGTGTGTGTGTGTGTGTGTGTGTGTGTGTGTGTGTGTGTGTGTGTGTGTACTCCGTATGGTTGCTCAAATTACCGGTTGGTGATTCACCCCAGCTGCCAAGACTCATGATTCCCATCCCTGGGAAACCATTTGGCCGGTATACTTGTATTTGACGAGTGTAAAGCACCCCATGCATTGCTCCAGGAATACCGACCTGGTAGGTGGTTTGGAAGACGTGGCAATGCCATCAAGGATTTCACTTCAGACGCGCCGTCGAGGTTGGCATTCGCCGGCAAACCGCACACCGCATCCCCAGACCGCACGGAAATCCCACCAACCTGACTAGTTCGGCGCATTGGGCAGGCCTCTGCAGATGCCGATGCCGAATCTCATCCAAGCATTGGCCGGGCCCGCCACATCCATCCTGATCTGAGACCAAGTGGCCGTCCCGGCAAGGCATGTTGACTCGTATGCGCAGCGTTTCATGTCCCAGCGGAGTTTTGTTGACCACACTAGAAGAAAAATAAAATGAAATAAAAGAGACATGAAAATCAGCATCTAGTATTTGGGAAACTCGGCTCATGTACAGCCATGTACCGTGCTTTAGAAGATAAATCAGGTAAAAGGAAAACGAATGAATGGATAAAGGGCCAAAAGTCTAATTCCAGCGCTCGGAAACATGCTAGTTGCCGGAGGGTAAAGATATGCGGTTCCGATAGTGCCAATAGATCAAGAGCCTCACCGATTTTTGGTCTACTGGCCACAATCGCGTTTTGACACTGAGAATCTCCCCAAGCAGACTGATGGATGATGACCTCAGCCCCCTTTAATCACTGTGATATCGAGGCAATGCCGTACTGCAAACTTCAATTCCAAAAAGGCCGATCCATTGGTTTTCACACGGCTAATCCCTACATCTTTCTTGGCACCTAACGATATAACAGGGGTTTCATATTGAGTAATATTTGCAGTTTTGCTTCACGCCAGGCATCACACAGCTCTTCCAACTCCCATTTGCCAAAAGATATCACCAAGTTTCGACGCTATTCGCATGCCACCTGCTAGATGATAAAAATAATAAAGAATGTTGTCGGGAAAAAAAAATCCTCCATGAGCCCTCCGGGGACGTGATATCATGGATTGAACAAAAGCGTGACATAAAAAATTATTTGCGCTGCTTTTGTGATATATATTCATCGGCCGTTGTTTTTTTAGTAGCGCAGGTGAGATTGTAGCTATCGAGAACCTGGAGCGTCGAGTGGACTTGTCGGGTTACTTCTTAAACTGCTCAGGTCAGCGCTTCCAGTTCGTCTTAGAGCCTGTCGCATTGTTTCGATATTGAGGTCGCCGCCTGGGGCAGCCAGATTCTGTTGCCCGGGCTTGGGGCTACCAAACGGTTTTCGTGTTGGGCTCATCTCGACTCCCTTCATGCTTCCGGGGTTACTCGTTGGTGGACTTGTTCCCTGCCCTTGGCTGGACACGGGTGATCGGATGGGCGACGGTGATCGATTCAAAGCTGCAGAGGGAAGCGATGTTAATCCCACCATATGAAGGCTGTCCCTCGACCCTGCTCCTCCGGCTTGATTCCCGTGTTCTGCCTGAACAACGTCTGCAAATGAGATGAACGATAGCCGCCGCACGTCGGCAGAATCCAGCGATCCGTAATTGGACGCACTATCCGGAGGGAGGCCAACGCGGTTAGCAAACGAAGCCAGCTCAGCGGCCCATTCAGAGGCCATCTGGTCATACGGTGACGTAAGTACTCCCGAGGCACCCGTGACTGTTACCGAGGCGGGTTGGTGTGACGTGTGTGTTACAATTTCCACTGCGTCGGGATCCAGTTTCTCGTTGGTAATCGCCTCTGAGGCATCGTCGAGGACCGGGGGGATGTAGTTTTCGGTTTGAATGTGAGTCGGAATAGCAGGAGAGTTGGGCTTCAGCACGGTACTGTCCTGTACGTCTCTCTCAAAAATCTGTGAGCCGGCTGGAGACGATACCCGTGGTGAGCTGGAGAGAGCTCGAGCAGGCGATGAGGGGTGCACGAACACACAATGTTCGCCGGTATGCACGCGCGTTGGGGATGCGGCGATCTTTGATGTCGTCGGTGATGTTTTGGATGCTTGTGATGCCACAGGCGACGTAGGCACCGTATCGGAGCCGGTGATCAACGAGCTGCTGCCCTCCTTCTTTTTTCCAAATCCAAAAAGGGACCGTTTCTTGACCTTTGCACCCTTCTGGTTGTCCATGTTGGCATCCGAATCGGTCTCTTTGACAGCATGGGGGGTAGAATCGTCAAAACTGCTATCATCGGCGACGTCACTGCCTCTGGGGAACCGCTCTCCCCTCTTTAGAGTTGGCGATTCGGCAAGACTCATGCTGGCGACAAAACGGGGACAGGGAAAGGGGCGGGAGAAATCCGTATGCTCTTATTTTTCGCACAAGTCAAACTAAGCAGAAATAAGGGGAGACGTTGTGGCAAAGCAGCCCCAACGATCCTTCTGTCTGGTGTGCTGTCAGGGGATGACGACAGTCCTTCGGCCGTCGCCCAATAGAGCCGGGAGCCAGGTCCTGTGCTGCGGGTTGCACGGGCGTGGTCTTTGGGTTGAACACGAGGCGGAGCATCAGCACCAGCAGAAAGGATGCCAAGGCTCGAGGACCAGCAGGCTTTTCAATCTTGTCGACATCAACAAGCTCGAGCGAGGGAGTGCTTCGACAAGAGCACAGAGGGACGAGAAGTTGGCCACTTCACAGAGCTGCAAACGCAAATGAGGGAAGGCATGAGCATGGCATGGCATGGCAATTATGGGCAGGTGACGCACTTTGACTTCGGCGAGCACCTGCCGGGATTGGTCAGGGCTGGCCGAGCAGGGACCAGGACCAGACAAAGACAGATGGGAAGAGGAGGGGTCAATAGGAAATGGCTCCGTCTTCTGCCTCTGGTATTGATTGGATGGTGCACATTGACAAGCAGCGTCGAATGGCAGTCCATCCCTTGACAGGCTTTCAACTGACCATTACCATCATTCGGTTGGCAAGCTGCTTCTTGCAGAGTTCCGGAAGGCTCCTAGCTCCTGCTCCTAGCTGACAAGCTGACGAGCTGACACCAGTTGATCAGATCCGAGACCCGCTCCAACCCGAAGACACACTCGAAGCTTTCCGAAATTGGAACGATGCAACACAGGCATACATCCCTAGGTACACATACATCGAGCTTTCACTTGGCAAAGTTGCTGTCGTCTCCTTCTGACCTCCTACGGCCCGGTACCGTCGACACGTCTACTATCCCTACCAGATCCTGACATGGCCCGTTGACACCAAATGACTTCCGTTAGAGCGACCAATGAAGGGGGACCGAACACTCAAATCCTGCATGGCCTTCGAAACTCACGGTTCCGTGGCTAAGATTACCGAGCAAGCATCTCAAATCCCAGGTGCGACGACGAGTCGACAGGATCGGGGCTCTATCTGGGGTCTAGCGTGTTTGGTGCCGTGGGCCAGGTGGGTTTGGCTATCAAGCTTTTTCATGGAGACTAGTCGTCGTACTTGCTTAATCATGAGGATGCGCAGTCGATCCAGCCTGAGGAGATGAGAGGGTGGGACGGATTAGTTGAGCCACTATTTGTTGTGCAAGATGATGCGGACGCCTTCATGATGCGCTGAGATTCTCCCTTATCAAAGATCAATTTGAGACTGTGGCACCATGTCTTACAAACTGCTTCAGCCAAGGAGGCTGCTCATCTTTCGTACCACACAGATATGTGACGCATCAATACGGATGCCGACGAAATGAAAAAGCAAAAACCAAAGGGCCGAAAAATCCAAGGCTATATTTATCACCTTCAACTCCCCGTCATTACGGAGTACTTCGTCGACCATCTCACTCGAAGCCTTTTCGCAGCACTTAGGGTGGAGTGGGGTGACATCAACCATCAATCATTAACCCTCGGTTCAGAAGCCAGGGTTGCGCTCTCATCTCTCGGGAGCCGCACCTAAAGTGAGCTCAAACATTCCTATAGAGACTGAGAGTTGAGAGACGTTAAACAAACAGTCTGTGCTGTTGGCGTTAGGTATTGGTGAGTCGAGGAAATGTTTATTCCCGGGTGCTCCTTTGAACGGTGTGAATCTTGGAATCAGATGACGATCGATTCTGTATACCGCGTGAGCCGGTATATTGTTATATATTAATCACAGCCCGCGAGTCCGTTTGCCTTTGCGGGAATTTGGCCAACGCCCATCGTTCTACTCAACACAAGTTTGCGGGGTCTATATCACAAGCCAGAACTATGCGTTTACGTTCGTTCATGGAGCTGCTTACGACAAGACTCATCAACATACCTCCCCAGTAAACTTATTCAGCGATTCAGTTCTTACCGAAATCCAAAACCCTGGGGGCCCCGTGATACTTGCTACTCCTCCTTTAGATTGGCCCCCAAACCCCAGCCAGCACATGCCATCGCATCACCACCTCTGCCAAGCCAGAAACTGTTATCTCATTTATTTTCATCATGTCACCACTAATCATGCTCCCTTTAGCCATATGTAAATGGAATAGACTAAATTTCCGGTAAACTAGCATTTTACAACTGTTCGTTGTGAAACATGCGCAACTGTCGAAACACAGATACATTGCCGCACGTTTTTTTCAAGACTCTAGCAGTATTGTGCCAAAGTTAATGTTATTCATTGGTGTAAAGCCTTGTTTCTTCATGTCAGGCACTAACTACTAGGTAGTTTAATTCAACCACGATCATACTTTGCATCATCTGAGGAAATGCAAATGTCAGCCTCAGTTCTCGACCTACAAGACATTAGACGTGGTTTCATAGCCGCAATATCTGGAGCGAATATGACAATAAAAGGCAATTCCAAAAAAAGTCATCACTATGCCAACCTACCATGAAGTTACCGCCGGGCAAACACACATATTACATGAGCAGCACGGTTTTACCTGAGAGTACTTTCTCATTCATATTTTTTTGCTTTGTAACTCATATGTCGAAATTCCTGGCACGGGCTGCATGTGAAGTCAATACCGAAATGGCGGCCATGTTGGAAGGTGTAGTGGCATTGTGCTGGCAGCATTCTAAAGTTAGCACATGACTGCGGACTACTGACTTGAGAAATATTAAACAATGTGATGACCGCCTGTGGACGCTCAGATTTACTTTTTTGGAAGCTGTTAGAAAGCCATGTCTTTCTGTTCTCACTACGCCAAGGAGCTGCAAGCGCCATAATCGGAAAAAAGAAAACCGCCATGCACATGAAGTCTTCCCAGACTATTGCGCATTCGAGGCCACTCAAACCGCCCCCCTCCTCTTCCCCGCGGATACGATCTGTAATATTTTTGAATCAGCGCATTTTACTTGTGCCATCCCCTCGGCTGTGAGCTCGGAACGGTGCCCCCTCCTCTTCGTGACCGAGGTTGTGAGAATTTGGCAATCGGGATGTCCTTGCTCCTTTTGGGGCTGAAGCAAGCCACGCGGATATGAAGCACTGGCAAACGGCAGTCATTCGAGGCGTCTCACAGCCTCACATTCGTCATATTTTAGGCTCTTTTCACAAACGTTGCTTCTTGCATGCTTCTCCAGCCTCTAAACACCATCCTTTATCATCATATCCCTACATATCCCTACTCGGCGCGTCTTTTGACGTTGTATCCTATCGGCTATTATTGGGCGACGAGGTGAGCCAGTCTATGATGTTCACGACTTGCGGCAGGCACACCGGTTGCTCCAAAGGATATATCCATCGAGCAAGCGCTCACATTGTCCTAGCCTTACACTGCAGTGTATTGTTTGAGGTGAACCAATCGGTTGAGCCGACTGACTCACAGTCTCACTCCTTTCGAATAGCTTTATTTGCGTTTACGGTCTAGGCGGGCATGCTTATAAAACTTCAACACACTCGCAAACTGGGACATTCTGGATCCGCGATTTGCTCCCGCATAGCCTCCCAGGAGTACGCACTCTGGTCTTTGGTTTCAACGCCAAAAAGCAGAAACCAAACGCCGAGTTGGATATCCAAAATGTCGCAACGCAGCTTATAGCGGGACAGGACAGTCATCGGACACACGAAGAGGTATGCTTGACTGCTGACGACACGAACTTGCCACACCAACCTGGTGAGTTGCCCATCGTTTCAATAGTTTGCATAAGCTGATCTATATTTCCCGGTCGTAAGAGCAGGCGCGTCCAATGATATTCTTTTCGCACTCGCTGGGTGGCTTGATAATCAGAAAGGCACGTGTCGATCTTGCTTTGAGCGCCGACTAACAACTGCTGTTCGCTATGGCTTGTAGGCTGTCGCTCTCTCCACGCCGTAGGCGAGGCTCATGGCGGCCTGTGCAAGGAAGGGGGTTCGTATTCTTTGCAACGCCACATTGCGGGAGCCAGCTCGTAGATTTCGTATCTACCTTTGTAGTCATAGATTTTCATTTTAAATCCGCCGAACAACTTCATTCGTGGTCTGTGTATCTCCTCACCAAATCTGTAGGTATTCCTTCAACTCGGCCTCAGTGCGGGCGTATACGAGAGTGCAGGTGAGCAAAAGCAATTGTACAATCTAGCATCCTAGTGCTCGCTGTCTATTACGACTTTAAAGCGACCCCTTTTTCATTTAGGCACCTCTTGCCCGTAAGCATTGGTCACTAACATGACGCCCCGCCCAGTTTGCAGCATGACACGGACTTTTATGCCATTCATCATGCTCACCTGTATGAATAGGAGGGTTTTGCCAATGCTGCTTGCACCGAGGTTCTGCGAAACGACTCGAAGCAGATGCAGCCCCGAGTCTACGAGTCTGTAGACATGGACGAAACCCTTGTTACAAGATTCTGGCATGGCTGGTATCTCGATGGCTGCGGATCCTGGACAACGCCAATCATTTGCAAGACGTGCCCTATCTGTCTCGCCTTGTCCATAGTGGCCATATTATCGTCACAACACAAGATTCATGCGTCCATGAGAACGAATTCATCGGAGTTATTAGTAGTAGAGCTTAGTGTGGGTCTGTGATAGTGCCGGGGGGGTGCTGGCATCGTGCCAAAGGTGCCTGGACAGTGCCAATAATTTCATAGTGCCGGTATAGTGCTAAACACTAGCACCGTCCCAGGATAGTGCTAAAAGGTGCTATGCGGGTGCTAAAACGGTGCCACTTATACTAATAGTGTAAGTTTAACGGGTAGGCTTAAGCGCTAGTTAATTATTATTAATTTACTTAAGATTATAATAAAATAATTAAGATATAAGATATTAATAAATTTTAGTTTATTAATCTAGGTAAGGTGTATAAATTAAATAAAATTACACCTTAAGTAATAATAATAGAATTATATTAAGATGCTATTTAAGAAAGATATTAATTATTATCTTATATAAGTTTATTATAATTATAAGTATATAGTCTTAAATAAGTAATAAAAGCTAACCTTATTCTTACGTTTAAATAAAAATAAAACTAAAATTTAAGAAAGAAAGAGAAAAAAGTAAATAAGTAAATAACTTTTTATAATAAACTTTATATAAAGAAATAACTTTTTATAGGTAAATAATTAAGTATTGTAAGTATTGATTAACGTTATATTATGATAAAAAGGAAAAGATATAATAAAAAAAAAGGAAAAAAAAAAGAAAGAAAGAGAAAAAGAAAGCGAAAATACTAGTATAAGATAAAGCCTATAATATTTAAATTTACTAAGTTTAAAATAATAACCTTAAATTATTTAAAGGTAAGAATATAGTATTTAATAATTATAATTAAATAGCTAAATAATTAAGGTTAAAGGGGATAAGTATATTATTAAATAAGCTATTAAAAGCGCTATTATAAGAGCTAAATAGGTTATTTAAAGCTGTAAGTTAAGTGCTAATCTAGTAAAAGTTAATTAATTTAGTATTTATTTATTATAATTAAAAAATTAACTTATTATAATAAAGCTTTAATAAGTATAATTAAGATTAATAGTTAAGGTATTAGCTAGTATAATACTTATCTCTTTAATTAACTTAATAAATAAAGCTTTATTAATAAGGTTAAAGTTATTAATTATTTTAAGAGCTATAAAGTTATATTAAATTTATTTATAAAGCGTGAAATCTTTCTATTATTTCCCTAACCTAAATTTATTTTTCTACTAAACCTAGCTTTATTTATTAAGCTTAAGAAGCTAATTTAATGCGAATTTAAACCTTTAAAAACGCATAAAAAAAAGCGTAAAATTAAGAAAGATATTCTTAATATAAAAGATTCTACTTTAATCCCTCTTATTCTTTATATTAACGTAATTAATTATCTTACAAATAGAATAGAAGAAAATTTTAAAAGAGTAATTATTAAGCTTAAATAGAATAAATTATTATAAAGCTACTATACTTTATAGCTTATTTAAGAGTTTTAATTACTTCAAATAGCTCTTATAAAGCTTATAAATAAAACCTTAACTTACTTAATATTATTATAAAATATAGTATGTAAATTACTTACGTAAATGTAATACTAAAGCTAATAAAACTTATTTATCTTATATATTTCCTTTATAATATTTAAGGTTTTAATAAAACGCTTTAAGTTAATTAAAACGTTTATATTAATAAGATAAGTATAATATCTAATAAAATAGAAGCTATATTAAAGAAATAATTATATATTAATACTATTCTTAAGATAATTTATCTTCTTAGCATTTAATTATACCTTTAATAATAGCTTAGGGTTAATCTTAAAGTTAAAAGGCTTATTCTAAGCTAAGGTTTAATTAATTATAATATAATAACGTTTATAGACTTAATTAAAAGCTAATTAAGGTATAGGCTTATTTTAAAGTTATTAAAGACTAATATAAGTTAATTTCTAAAATAAACTAGAGTCTAGTACCTAAGCTTTAATACTAGGTATTCCTAGGCTTTTTAAAGGTCTTTAATTAAAGCGGGTACCTAAAATCTATTAATAAAGATTTATAAAGCCTAAAGTTATTCTATTATAACCCTAATAAACTATTAAACCAATTAAAATATTACTTTATAGAATTAAACTAAAGATATACCTATCTACTAGAGGGGTTACACCGCGAAATAGCTCTAATATTAAGGCTAAATACGCTAAGAAAGCGTTTAAATAAATTAATATTAGCCTTAAAGTCTCTAAAAGATTCTATAAATAGGCTTTTAGGGAATTCTAAGCTACCTAGGTAACCTAAACTAGATTTATGTTAAGTAATACTACTAAAACTAAACCTAGAAGGGCTAAAGGTAGCACTAATTATTACGAGTATATAAGTAAATAAGCGTAATATTACTATTCTACTAGTTATCGTAGAAGTATATAGATTACCGCCTTTAATAGTATTATTTTATCTTATTTTTAGCTTCTTCTTACTATAAGGCTTATAAAGACTTCTTCCTATTATAATAGTAACTTAATAAAGCTAAGATAAGAAAGAATAGTAATGTAAATATAAGAGAGTAATTAAGTTAAAGAAAAGTTAAATATAATCTAATAAAATAAAGAAGCTAAAGGGGTTAATTAAAAAGTAATATCTAGTAGATTATAATATTGTAATTGTGTAAGTAATATATTATATAGTAAAATTTTATAGGGAAAGTTAAGCTAATACTAAAATTTATAAATTTAAATTAACTATTAGGGCTATAAAACCTAAAAGATATTAATAGAATTAATAAGATAAAAAAATATTATTTATTAATAAGCTTTTATTTATAAGCTTAATATCCTATTTACACTTTAAACGTAATAGTAAATTATTATAATATTATAATAAAGGGCTAGAATTTATAATATACTTACCCTACACGCGTTATATAGCTAATACCTAGTATTATTAAGAACCTATTAAGTCCTACTAATAGCTATTAATTAGCTTTAATAGCTATTAGGTACTAGAAAAGAGATTAAATATATAGAAATATTAACAAAAAAATTTTTATTAAATTTTAAAAGATTAAGATTAAGAGATTTATTAAATTATAGCGTTAATAGTATTATTAACTCCCCTATTTAACTCTTTATAAGGGTATTTAAGATAAACTCTTAGATACTTAAAAAGCTAGTTAATTTTAATGTAAGTATATATATCTCTTACTATTAAACTTTAGATTCTATTAAGATTAACTAGTAATTAAACTAATAAAGAATATAGCCTAAAAAAGATACCTTTAAGAAGAGTAGTTAAACTATAAACGTAATTACGCCTATTAACCGCTTAATTATAAGTGATAGCTTATCTTTGCCTCTAATAACTAATTAGAGCTTTATATAAGATAGGAAATAATAATAATGCTAACGCCTTTAAGAGAAGCATTAAATAAAAATCTATTATATCTTTACTTAAGAATAATATTAAATAGCTTAATATATCTAATGTAAATTATAAAGTTAAATATAAAGATAGAATAATCTTTCTATTAGAATTTAATAACGCTAAGTTTCGTGCTACTATTAACTATAATAATCTAGGCCTTAAAGTATTAGATAATAACGATAATGCTAATAATTAAAAGGATTTAAAAGATATAAGCGATAATATTAATAATAATAAGAATAATAAAATAGGTTAAGATAAAGACTCTAATATTAAAATAATCTCTACGCTTATTACTCTCTTAAATATACTAGCGCTTAAAATGCCTAGTACTATAAGGTGGTTAGCAGAGCATTAGAAGTAGTGTAGTTTTGTAGTTTTGTAGTTTTTGTAGTTTCGAATATAAAAAATTATATTAAATCTAATAAAATACTTATAGAATTATAAGTTTTACGAATAACTAGTATAAATCTAAAATTATAAGCTTATAATAAAAAAGTGGGTCCTTATATACTATGATAAGCCTAAAACTTTAAAAACTACATTTTATAGTTTTTGTAGTATAGTGTAGTATAGTGAGTTTTTGGAAAACTATATAATCTAGTTTTTAAGCTTATAAAAAGCTAAAGGGACCCACTTTTTTAAACAAGCTGATTGGTTATAATATTAGCTATTTTATGTATTTATTATTATAATTCAAGTATTTTATTAGATTTATTATTAATTATTTAAGCTTTTTTGAAAAATGAAAATGTAGTTTTCTTATTAATGCTCTGGTGGTTAGGGAACCCTGCCTACTTATAACGCGATTAATAACGTTACGTGAAATAGAGGCTTTAAGACTATATCCCTTATATCTTATATAATTAAAAAATAAAATAAGCTTTAATTATTATAATATAATTACCCTTACTTTAACTACCTAACTTTTAGTCTCTCTTATAATCTTATAATTTTTAAAGCTTCTTAAAAAGTTATTTAATTAAAATAATAAAAATAAGCACTTAAAAAACCCTTATTTTATAGGCGCTTTTACCTCTAATAATAGAGAATTTAATAGAATTATTAAGTAATTAAAAGAATATAATAGCCTTAAGTAAAGGGAAAACACTTAAATAATTAAATAAGATAATTATAGCTCTTTAAAATTAAATCGCTTAATTAAAGAAGCTATAAAAGCTTTAAAAAAAGAAAAAGAAGCTATAAAAATTAATTCTTAAAATTACTTACTTAATAATAAAAAAGAGGTATAACTTCTATAATTTAAAGGAGAGTAATAATTAAAAAGTATAAGTTAAAGATATTAACTCTCTTTATTATTTAATAAACCCTTAAAAGTATAAGATTTAAATAAATAACTTAAACTATACTTTTAATAAAGTAAAACGTAAGTATTATAAAAATTATTAAAAAATTCTCTTTACCTTAAATTATATAAACTTAAAATATAAGGTAAGATAAAATTAATACCTTAATAAATAACTAATAAATTAAAAGAAAAACCTTAAGAATAATTAAAATACGTTTTAAGATTAAACCCTTATACTTTTAAAAGATATAAAAAATTATAAGGCTTAAATAATTATATAGTTAAAATAAGTAAAGTAACGCGAAAATTAAAGCCTTATAAACTTTAATATTTACTTAAATTTATTAAAGAAACACTTAAAAAAAGCTAATAAAAAGTTATAAGTACTTACCCTTTTTATTAAGCTATAACTTAAACTTTAAGATTATATAAACCTATATATCTTTATCTTTAAAAAAACTTAAAAAGAAGTAATTTAAATTACTTAATAATTTTAAGATATTATATTAAAAAGAAATAAGTGAAAGATTAACTTATTTTAACTAAAAAGCTCTTTAAAGATACCCTAATAAGAAAGAAATAACTTATTAAAAGCTTACCTTAATAATAAAAGATTCTTATAATTAAATTCTTATAATTAAAACCTAAACTTAATTAAGTAAGAAAGGCTATATTATTATAATTATAATAGTAAGAATTACCTTTAACTTACTTATAATAAACCACTTAAAAATAACTTAAATAATTAAGAAAATACTTAAAGGTTAAAGTAATTACCTTTACTTTAATTTTAAGCTAAGAAGTATTAATAAGCTAATACTTTAATATAAAGGTTATTATATATAAGTATAACGTTATAAAAACCCACGTTAATTTTAATAGTTATATAATACTTAATCTTATTAATATTAACTTTATAAGATAATAAAAATTACGTTAAGTAAAGGTAATAGCCTTTATTTTATAGTTAATTAAAACTCTTATAATTTCTTAATATAATATATATAAAGTACTTATTTAAGCTATTAACTCTTATAGGTATAAATATACCTTAAAACTATTATATATTACTATTAAAAGGGACCTAAACTTAAAGGGAAACCTTATTTTAATAGAGATATATATACTAGTTAAATAGAAGATATATATAATTATATATAGCTAAAAATAATAGTATAAGTTTTAAAGAGAGGGTTTCTTATTAAATAATCCCTATAAATTTACTAAGAAGTATTAAAATATAGCTTAAATTTACGCTATTATTAGTATATTTAAGAAAAACTTTCTTACTTTAAGAGGTAAAGAGTTAATAAAAGGGTATATAAATAATATTCTAATAAAGCTTTATAGCTTTAAGAATATCTTTATAAATAATTATTTCAAGACTCTATTATTATATAAAAATACTAATTATAATATTAACCTTTTACTTAATATTATATTATCTTATAAACTTATTTACCTATTATTTTAAGCTAAGCTAAAGAAGCTTTACTAGTATATTAATAAAAACCTAGTAAATAAACGAATAAGACTCTTAAAAAGTTTAGCTAAGATATTAATTCTATTTATATCTAAGAAGAATAAGACCTTAAGATTATATATAAATTATAGAGAATTAAATAGGGTAACCTAAAAGAATTACTACGTATTACCCTTAATTTTAAAGTTACTTAATAAATACTAAGAGGTTAAGTTCTTCTTAAAGATTAATATTAAGAATACCTATTATAGAATATAAATAAAAGAGAGAAATAAGTAAAAAATAGCTTTTTAAACCTATTATAAGTACTATAAATACTTAATTATACCCTTTAATCTTATAAACGCGTTTATTACTTTCTAAAATTATATCTATTAAGCCTTATAAAAGCTAATTAATACTATTTATATAGTATATTTAAATAATATTTTAATTTTCTTAAAAATAAAAGAGAAATATACTTCTTATATTACTTAAATATTAGAACGAATATAAGTAGTTAAGCTATTTATAAAGCTATTTAAGTGTATCTTCTATTAAATTTTTATAGAATTTCTAGGGTTTATTCTATTAATTAATAGCCTTTTAATAGATTTAAAATAAGTATAAATTATTTAAGAATAAAAAGAACTAATAACGTATTATAAGATATAAGTATTTCTAGAATTCTATAACTTCTACTAATAATTTATATAAGGTTACTTTAAAATAATAATACTCTTAAACGCCTTATTAAAGAGAAGCTAAAATAATAAGAAGCTTAATTACTTAACCTTTATAAGTGAAAAATAATTAATATTTAACCGTTTAAAGAATACCTTTATAAGGGTCTCTCTTCTCTAATATTATAATTTAAGTAAGGTAATTTAAATTAAGATAAATACATTTAACTTTATAATAGCTAGAATTCTCTTATAATTAAATAATAAGAGATAATATTACTTTATTACGTTTTAGTCTTAAAAGTTTATTAATATAAAAAGAAATTATAGAATATTAAATTAAGAATTATTTATTATAATAGAATTATTTAAATACTAGTAATATTATGTAAAAGAGGTAGTAAATTTAATTAAAGTTTTATTAAACTATTATAACCTTTCAATATTTATAAGATAGCTTAAGCTAAATAAGCGTTAAGCTTATTAATATATATTCTTATTACCCTTTAACTTTATTATTAAGCATTAATCTAGTAAAAGTAATCTAATAAATAAGCTATTAAAGTAACTTAATTATAAAGGTAAAGCTATATTTAATAAAAAGCTATTATTAAACTTATAAAAGAAGCTAATAATTACCTAAGAAAAAGTAAAGAATACCCTAAAAAACTATAAAAATTATAATAAAAAGCTAATATTTAATTAAATATATAAAGCTTTAAGGCCTTTAAAAGAGAAATATTTAAACCTATATAAGCTAAGTAATTATTATAAGTTTAGTAATTACCACTTATTTTATTAATAAATTTAAGAAGAAAGTAAGTGTAATAAGTATAATTATATAAAGTTAAGTAAAGTATATTATAAGATAATAATTAATTTATAAGAATAAATTAATTATACTACTTAAAGAACTCTTACTTTAAGCTTAAAGCTATAACCTAAGTATATAAAAGTAATTTATTAGTAAGCTAATAGTAAAATAAGAAGAAAAGAAGAATTAAATAAAAGATAAGAGTAGTCTTTTATTATATAAGAATAAAGTAATTATACTTTAAGATTTAAAGATACGTTAAAAGTTACTTTAATTATATTATAATAATTTATTAGTAAGTTACTTTAAAATAAAAAGAATCTTAAAACTATTATAATATAACTTTTATTAGCTATATATATAAGGTAAAGTAAAAGATTATATTATAAGCTATATAATCTACTAAGAGATAATAACCTAATAATATTACCTATATAACGCGCTTAAATTACTATTAATTTTATAATAATCTTAAGTTAAAATATTAATAGACTTTATAATAAAGCTATTTAAGATAAAGTATTTTAAGTAAAGTATTAATATAATACTAATAATAGTAAATTAATTTATTAAGTATTCCCTTTTTTTAATAATTAATACTACTATTAATACTATAAAACTAATAGAACTCTTCTACTATAAGGTTAAACTTTAATTTAATATACTAGAAGGTATTATCTTTAATAAAAAGCTAATATTTATTAGCTAATTTTAGTTAAACCTTTATTATTTATTTAAGATAAAAAGAAAGCTTTTAATAGCTTTTTACTTATAAATAAACGGGTAAATAAAAAGAATAAACTAGATTATAAAGTATTACTTATATTATTTTATTATAAATAATTAATTAATATAAGCGTAATTATTATTATAAGCTTAATTCGCTTATAATAACGTAAAGAGTAATATAATAAGCTACTTATTTAACTATAACTTAATAGGGTATAATTTAAAGTTTCGCTTTTACCTTAAGGCTAAGACTTATTAAAAGAGAGTATTTACTATAAAAACTTATATAATTAAGCTTAAGAAAGTATAAAAATAACTTTAAATTAACTAATAAAAAGCTATAAAATTCTAAGTAAAGTATTATAATTAATAATATACACCTTTTACCTTATATAAGAGGGACTTAATAGGCTTAATTATAAAGAATATTAAATTTAAGGTAAGAAAATAAAAGCTTATTCCCTATTATATTAAACCCTTTTAAATCCTAAAAACTATTAAAAAATAGGTATATTACTTAATACTATTAGAATAATATAATTACCTTTATAACGTCTTTTATATTAGCTTATTAAAGCTATAAAAAAGGTAAGAAAATACTAGTAAAAACTTAATTTTAATACTAAATCTTAAAGAGAATAATAAAGAGTATAAAGTTAAAGAAGTTAAGAATTAAAGAGAGTTTTAAGAAGATACTTATTACCTAATAAAGTAAAAGAGATAGCTCTTAAAGTATAACTAATAAGTAGCTATTAAAGATATAATTAATATATTTAAGGTAATTATTACGTTTTAATAAAATAAGAATAAATAAAAAGCTAATAAAACGTTATAAGAAAACTATAAGTAAGAGACTATTACACGAAAATTAAATAGCTATACTCTTAATATTATTAATTTTATTTATCTTAATTTTTAGGCTAATAAACTATTAAATAAAGAATAAATAAAATAGTACTTAAAGTATAAAGAGAACTAGTAAAAAAGCACTTAAAGCGCCTTCTTTAAGTAAGTTATTATTAAATTTATTAGTAGTAGTTACTTTCTTTATAATATTATAAAGGTAATAAATTACTATTACTTAAATAATATAACTTAAATTAAATAATTGTAAACGTAAGACTTAAATTACTTTTTATTCGTTAAAAACTTAATTATAATTTACTTAATAATAATTAATAAGCGAAATAATAAGAAGTTATTAGTAAAAAAGTTTACTTATACTATTAAAAATTATAAAGAGAGAATTTAAGTAATTAAAAGCTACTTTTAAGCTCTTATATATTAATAATAGGTACTTTAAGCGAATTAAAAGAAGAGAATTAGTTAATAAATATATTACGATAAATTAAGGAAAAACGCACTTATAAGCTCTTTATTATATTAGTTAGCTTATAGGTAATATAATAAGTGGTTTTAGCGTAATTAAAGCTATAAATAATTCCTAGTAAAAGCTAGGTAAAGCGCACGCGAGTCGCGCGCGAAAAAATATAACTAGCGTGATTATTACTATTATTCTTATTCTTTAAGACTAAGGTAATTATAAGCTACTAAAGGTAGCCTAAAAGGCGTAAGAGATTAATTATATCTCTAATTATAATAAAAATAAGCTATATAAACGTTAGTAAAAACATAGTAAAACTATAGAAAAACCCTTTAAAGTTATAGACTAATTAAATTACACGTGTTAACGCGCGTAACGCACTATTAATAGCGCTTAAAGAGGCTAGTATTTAAGCTTAAGTTACTATTAGAGCATTCACAAAAAAACTACACTACATGTAGTTTTTTAGTATAGTTTTTAGTGTAGTGTAGTTTTTATAGTTTTAGTGTAGTTTAACTATACTATAACTATATTTATAGTGTAATATATAATTATAAGGGCTTTAAAAGTAGACTTATAAGCTTATTAAAATAACTAAAAAATACTATAATTTTAGCTTATTATAATACTATAAAAATATCCTTTATAAGTTAATTAATAAGTAAGATATTAAAGTTTAAAGAATTCTAAAAATAAAGATATTAACTTAATTTATTTTAAGTATTTAATAAGAAATAAATGCTTTTTAAATGTTATTTATATATATATAATATATGTAATTAATATAAAAATTTAAAATATTTTTTTTTACCTTAATTATATGTAAATAATATTTTAAAATATTTTTAATTTTTATTTATATTTTATTTAATTAAAATAAATCTGTAAAAATAAGTAATAAGTATTTTTATATTTTATATAAGTTATCTTAATAGCTTATTAATATAAATTATTTTATATATAATTATATATGTTTTTTAATTTAATTAATATATATTATTTATATTAAAGTAAAATTATATATATTATTAATTTATATATTATAAAGTATTTTATAAGCTTAAATATATATTTAATATAATTAATTCTATATATATAAAGATTAATATAAATATTAAAAACTTTATTCTTAAGTTTTTTTTATTCTATATATTAAAACTATTATAGCTTTATAAAAAAAAGGAGTTTAAAAATGAGAGTAATATTATTTTAAAGCTTATAATCTTAGCTATCTAAAAATATTAACCCCACTTAATTTCACCTATTAATTATAAAGATAATAGCCGTGGTATTTAGTAGGGTAAGTTAACTAGGGTAAAACGTTATAGCGTTTTACCTTACTTTAATAAAAACGCTATAATTTTTATTTCCTAATATCTCTACGAATACTTAACTAAAATTTATAAGCTTATAACTAATTAATAGCCCTTAAAAAGCCCTTTAATCTAATATTAGTTACATAATTATAAGTCTAGTATTCTAGGAGTTATATTCGGTTAAAGTTTTAAGATATAAAGATTCCCTATAAGCTATATATGCATGTTTTAAGTAATAAAACAGTATATTATCACATAATATAACGCCTTTAATATATTACAAGTACACTAGCTTTTTTAACTATTTTACTATAATTACATTTTCTCGTAAAACTATTCTATTATTTTCTATACGAATATACATGTTTAAGGGGTAAGGTAAGCATTAAAAAAATGCCTAAATTTTAAGGTTTTTAAAACCGTTTATATTATAAATTTATTCTATATATTAATTGTATTCTCTCGCTTTAAAGTTTAGAACCTTTCTTTTTTACATTAATCTTCTTACCCTTATAACTCTATGAATACTTAGCTTTTATTTAAACTTTTTTTAAAATTAAATAGCCTTAAATTTAAGCTATCTTATAAAAATTTTTTATTATTTAAAACCTACCTTTATAATAGATTAAAATTCTCTTAGAATTACACCTCTTATTATTACGAATAATTTAAGCTTTTCTTAGTAAACTTTAACTAAAAAAGACTATACAAATAATAAAAGCTATTAATTTCACATAAAATTATATATTATTTAATATAACCTTTTTTCTTATAAGGTTTTAGCAGTTAATTTAAAAAAACTACGAGAAATCACCTTTTTTTACAGCTAGCTAAGCTATAACTTTACTTTTACCTGCCTAGCTAGCCGTTTTTAGTCCTCTAATAGTTTAGTATATTATAGGAAAAAACATTCTATTATTATAGTATTAAAAGCTAAAGAAAACGATAAAATAACTAGTAAGTTACTTCTTTTATTATTTTATATCTTATTATATTATTAATTTATATATTTATAATATTATAAATTTATAATTTACTAATATACTTATAAATAGTCCCTGCTATTATAGAATTACCTTTAATTTCCGACTTTTTAATTGAATCTAGCTTTTCTAGCTTTTTAAGAAGTAATAAAAGACCTAAAAATAATACTATTACTAGTAGTAGTAATAGATTTTCTAAGGATACTACTCTTATATTAGCTCTTAAATTTATGCTTTAAAATAACTTATCTTTTACTATTATAACTAGTGAAAGCTTTAAAAAGCTTTTAAGTTATTATTGTAAGTAAGTTATATTAATATATATAATATAACTTATATATTATACTAATATTAAGTTATTTTAGTTATAATATTAGCTTTTTTCATTATAAAGGCCTTATATCTCATATAAAAATATTATATTCTAATATAAAAAAGAATATAATAAATAAAATTTAAAATTAAGTTAATAAAATGGGTTTTATATCTATTTAACTTAATATTTAGACTTCTATTAATTCTAAATTATATTTAGGGGTTATAGCTAATTAGTTAAACCCCTAATTTAACTTAGAATATTATTTAATTGGTAAGTATTCTTATATTTATATTATTATTATTATTATTATTATAATTTAAAAGCTAATTATATATTTAGGATTTAAATATTTACCTACTAGCTATACCGGCTATTTAATTAATTTAATTTTTAATGAATTATTAACTAAATATAATATAAACCCTAAAAACGTTATAAGGTTAGTAGTTTATATATAAAATAATATTAATTTACTAACTTTTTAATTATAGCTTTACTAGAGATAATAGTTCTAATAATAATACCTTTTTATCTTCTTTTTTAAACTTATATTCTAAAAGGTATAAAAAGCCTTTAAATATTCGTTATATAGCCTATATTTTAAATATAATAGCTAAAAATATAATATTTATATTTATTAACGAAATAATAAATACTAAAAATATTAAAGATTATATAAATAGCGAATTTTTACATTATTTTACCGAAGAATTAAACGATTTATCTACTAAAAAAAGAATAAAATTTAATAATTTAATTCCAGGTATTTATTATATTACTTATTTTAAGTTATTTTATATACTTTAAGCTAATTATAAAATAGAAATTATTAGAAAAGTTAAAAGAATAGCTATTCTTATTAAAAATAACTAATAACTTTATTTATAATAATTAAAAGCTTTAAAAGAAGCTAAAGATAAAGGATTTATTATTAAAAATAATAATCTTATAAAAATAATATTAGGTAAGTTATTAATTCTATATTATAAATATTATTTAAAGCTTTAAAAGCTTATAAATATTATTATTAATATTAATAAGTTATAATAAGTATTAATAACTAACTTTATTTATATTAGTAAACGTAATAAGATAGAATTCAACCTATAAAATGCTTTACACAGCTATTTTATTAGTAGAACCTATTAAAATATTACAGAAAAAAACGAATTTAGTAGCTTTTAAAAATGCTAGCTTAACTACGTAAGAATAGGCTAATTTAAATACTTTAATAAGTATTTTAGAGATTTTTAATTAGCCTATAATATAATTATAAAGCTAATCTTATAATACTATAAGTTTAGTATGTTTTTTTCTAATAAGAATTTATACTTTACTTTAAGATATATTAAAAGATTAAAAAAGTTAGCTTAAAAATGTAAGTTTTATAATATTTATAATATTTATAATTTTATTTTAAATTATTAACTATTTTATAGTTAAATACTTATAATTTATTAGCTAAGGTCTTTATTTTAGCTTTAAAAAAAGGCTTACATAAATTAAATTATTATTTTTTTAAGAATATTAATAGTAATTATAATTTTTAAAAGCCTTATTTATTTACTATTATATTAAACCCTAGGCTTAATTTATAATCAATTAAAAATCAATTAAGTGTTAATTCTAATACTATTAATTAACTATTAAAAGACTTAAAAGCCGAATATAAAGAGTAAGTTATAATTTATTATATATAATATATATTTTAAATTTCTTAATAATTAATTATATAATAGAACCTATTATAAATATATAAAAGACCCTAAAAATAAAGTAATTCCTTATATAGAATTAGAAGAAATTTCTTTTAATTCTAAAAAATCAACTAAAAATACGAATAATACTTAAATTAAAGTTAATTTATAATAACTAGCTAATTTAGCTTCTTATAATAATATTAGGCTTTAAAAAAAGCCTAGCTTATTTAATAACTTATTTTTAAAGCAAAAAACTAAAGCTATTAAAAAAACTAAAAAAAATAAGATTTCTAGTTATTTAAAGCTTAATTTTAAAGAAGATACGGTATTTTTGTTCTTTTATAATCTTTTATAATATTATTTATACATTTATAATTATAAGCTAACTTTTAATAGTAAGATATATTTATTTAGTAGGCTAATTCCACTAAATCTTTCCTAATTCTTTTTATAATAGCTTAAAAATATTTAGCTATTCTATTTACTTTAAAAGCTATAAAAGGGAATTTTAACTAGGGAACTAATATTATTATTAAGCGAAGAACTGCTTTATTACATGAAAATATTTGAATTATTTTATTATTAAAAAACTAGGTTAAAAATAAGAATAAAAGGGTAAAAAATAAAAGATATTATAATTTATTTTTATATTCTAGTGGAAATTTAAAAGAAAAAGAAGAAGAAGAGGAAAAAAAAGAGAAAGAAGAAGATTAGAATAAAGTTTTAACTAATTCTAATAAAAATAAGAATATTTTTAAGTTTAATTATATAAATATTAGTAAGGATATAGAAGAAGAAGAAGAGAAGGAAAATATTTATAATTCTAATACTTAATTTAATATTAAAAGGGTTTTTTTATTATTATTTTTTATTTTATATAAAAGAGTGAAATTTTAGCTTTATAAAAGTTTAAAAAGTAATATTTAAAGTTAATTATATAAAGAGTTATTTAAATTTATATTTTATATAAATTTATATTTAATATTTTTATATTTAAGTTATAGGGTAATAAGTTAAATCTCTTTTTTTATAAAATATTTATATAGAAATAATAGGATTTTTTTCCTTTATTAAATTAAGTAAATTTTAATTATAATTATAATATAAAATAATACCTACTTACCTAATATAAATCCCTTAAATTTCCCTTATACTTTCTCTTATTTTTATATTTTTATTAGTTTTTTAATCCCTGTTTTTAGCTTATTTAAGCTAGCTAATCCCTGCTTACTAATACTAATATTAGTAAGTAAATTTAGCTCTATTTTAGCTTACTAATTATATTAGCTAATAATAGCTTATAAATTAATTAACACTATATATTACACTAATTTTTAAAATGTAATATAGTATAGTAAAACTACACTATACTACACTACACTAAAATTCACTAAAAACTACAAAACTACACTACTTTTAATGCTCTGGTTACTATTAATAGTATAGGGAATTTAAAGGAGTTTAAGCTTCTTTAAAAAGCTATAATAGCAAGCGTTTACTACTATATATAGGTAATACATGTAAAAATAACGCTTAGTACTAATATTTACTATTTTAATAGTAAATAATAGGCGATTAGCTTAATAAAATAAGGTTTCTTAGATAAGAAAAGGGGATTAAATAAGTAAAATAAGAAAGAATAAGGTAAGTAATAATATTTAAGGGAGAAATAACTAGTAAAAGTACGAAGAGGCTACACTAATTTATATATATAACTAATTACGTGGTAATACGGTTAACCTTAATTAAACGTTTAAATTATTTATATATTAATTAATAATATACTATTATATAGCTAATAAGCGATTATTAAGGCTATTTAACGCCTAGCTAAAGTAAGGGGGGATAATTATAAGGTAATTAGGGAACCTTACCTACCTATAACGCGATTAATAATATCACGTAAAACGAGGGCTTTAAGACTATATCCCCTATATCTTATACAACTAGAAAATAGAATAAGCTTTAGTTATTATAATACAGTTACCCCTACTTTAGCTACCTAACTTCTAGTCCCTCTTATAATCTTACAAGTACCTAGTAAGCGTTAACTCTAGCACTTAAGAATTAATTTATTCTTATTTAATATAAACGGGATAAGTTTATATAGCTCTTTAACTTTTAGCTTAAAGTAAGGTTAATAACTCTTATTATAAGAACTAATACTTAAAATTAAATAATTTAAAATAAAGTTTTTAAGTTATTTAAAGCTTTAAACTATTCTTTTATACTAAGATTACCTTAATTAATAGTTACTATTAAAAACTAAGTTAAGAAGTTCTTACCACGCTTTAATATACGAGTAGTAAATATTCTATTATAATTAAATAAGCTTTTAATCGCAAGTACCTCCTATAAAGCTAGGAAGAACTTAATAGCTAAAATATATTTTCTTAATTCTATTAATCTTTTTAAGATAATACTCTTATTTAAGCTTAAGGAAAGTCTTTATCTTAATATAACTTACTTTATTAATAAGCTAATAGAAATTTATTACTTTATAGCTTAGGCTAGCTTTATAAGAACTAGCTTTAGACATTTTACCTACTTCTTAATATATAATAAGAAACCTTATAATTTAATCTTTTCTTTTAATTAAGTCTATTACTTATACGATAACCTCTCTTATCTTTATATAAAATTTAATACACCTAACCTTAATAGCCTATTACTGGAAGATAATAACTACTAGTAAGTCGCTTATATTAGTTAGGTAGTTAAATATAGCAGGGTATTTCTTATTAAAAGACTTACTCTTATCTAATATAATAAATTTATTATTTAAATTAAAGAAGCTTTAAAATATAATAATATACGCCTTTATAAAGTTAATAAAGATAAAAAGAATAAGAATTAGTTTATAAATATTAATTTTAATTAAAATAAACTAATTCTTAAAATCTTAATAAAACCTAAAAATATCTTATTAAAGTAAAGTCTATTTTAAACTTTTATTATATTATAATTAATTAATATATAGGCGAAAACCTAAATAACCCTTTATTCTTTAAGGACGAAAAGTTTAAAGGTAAAAAATTACTTAAGCTAAAATATAATCTATTAAAGCTATAAGTTAAATATAATAATAACTCTTTTATTATTTATTATATAATTTAACTTAATAGAGAGTTAAATTAATTTTATTACGTTTTATCTCTTTAAGTAAAGCTAGAATTAAAAGTATATAAGCGATTCTAGTTTATTAACTATTAGAACTAGGAATATATTAGTAAAGATAACCTTATTCTAGTATCTCTCTTATATATAATATTTATTAATAGCTTTAGTCTTTTTCGTAACACTTATTAAATGCTAATTAATATATATATATATCTTACTAGTCTTAATATTTATAAGTAAAAGCGCTAGGTAAATATATTTCTAATTCTCTTAAGCTTATATAAATTCGTCTTTAAGAAAGCTCTTAATATATTATAGTGTTTTATCCCTTTAAATAAAGCTATTAAAGTTAATATTAAAGAAAAAAGAACTCTAATATATACCTTTACTCTTTATTACGTTAAAAATATACTTTAATAGAACTAAAATACTAGTTACTTAGGTTTAATTATAAGTAAATTTTATCGCTTTTATTATGTTAAAAAGAAGTAAATTATTAAAGTATTTAATAACTTTAACCCTAGTAAACTCTTAGATTTTAATATTAATTATAATAATTACTTTACCTATTAGGTTAAAGATATACGAGAGTATAAATACTAGCTACCTAAAAGATAGCACTAAGAATTCTTTTCTTAATAGGGTCTAATAATATAATTATTTAACCTAGTAAAAATCTTACTAGTCTTAAACCTAATTCGCGCTTATATTCTTAACGCTATACATTTAAAGTATAATAATCTAATATTTCTTATATATAATATTTTACTAAAAGCTATTTTAAAGCTAATAGCTATAAAGAAATATACTTAAGTACTTTAAGCATATAAATTCCCGCTTAAGTAAAATCGCCTTTAATCTCTAATATATTACCTTAATAGCTATAGCTTATTAAACCACGTTAAATAATTTATAGTAATTTTTAGACTATTAAACTTATAGTTAAAGCGCGATTATATTACTATTAAGTTTTAGAATATAATTATTATTAAAAACGAGTTAATAGAACTAAACCTAATAGACTAATTAATATAAACTTTTACTTATCTAGTTATAAGTAATAATTTACTTATAAGTAAGGGGATATAAAGTATTAGGCTTATAATATAAGAGGTAATTAATTATATTTTAAGTACCTATTATAGGTTCTAATTAATTTATACTTAGGTATTTTAAAAGCTTTAAGCTAGTTATAATTAACGTTACTTATCTTATATAAGCTTTATTATATTAGCTATATTTATAAACTTAAAATAATTTAAATTTACGAAAACCCTTAACTAATAAGTTTAAGAATATTTTAACTAGTAAATTCCTAATAATAAGTTTAGTATTCTTCTTTAAGGGGCCTTAGTTAATAAGACGCTACTATTAACGCTTATATAATAGGCTATAAACTAAAAGCGTAAATAAGGGTAAAGAATAAAAAGCGAAAAAATAACCTAATTAACAAACGCTTTATAACCTAATATTTATACTAAAAGCTACCTTTTAAGCTTTATTAAAGAATTTAATAAGCTTACAAATATTAATATATTAATTAAAGAAGATAAGTATAAGTATATATAAAAATACCTAATCTTTAATTCCTAACTATTAAGTATATACTAGGCGATTTAAAGCAGCTATATATAAGACTAATCTTAAGAATATAGAACGCGTTTTATTAGAAAGAGTTAACTTTAAGCTTACTTATTAATTTCTTATTCTTAAAGCGTTTAATAAGGAGTATTTTAAGCTTACTAAATAGATTAAATGCCTTTTAAGTGCCTGTTTTACTTTATTTAATAGTATCTTATTTAAATCTAACTAATCGCTTATAAATAAGCAGAATATTAATTTTAAATAGAACTAATAAGAGTTAATAAAAAACGCTATTATTTAGCTAAACTATTAAGATATAATAGTAATAAGAAGAATTTAAATACCTTATCTTTAACGTTACCCTTATACTACTAATATTAGATTACTACTTTTATTATTATTAACTAAGATAATATAAATCTTTAAGAACTTACTCTAGAAAGGGTATAGAGATTTTAGGATATCTAATATCTACTTACTTAAGCGATCTAGTAAACTAAAATAGTATAAGAAGTTCTTATTTACTAATACGTAAGTATTTAAATAATATAGTCTATTAGGTATTAATTAAATTATTTATAGTAATTACTACTATTTACCTTTAAGTTAAATAACTATATTAAATTTTAATAGAACGAGATTAATTAAGTTAATAATATCTTTATTTATAAACTTAATAGCTTATAATAACTTTTTATTATTATAATTATAATTAACCTATCTAGCGAATAATATTTACTATTAGGGATACTATACGCAAAGCTCTTACAAATATAGTAAATACAAGTGTATTGTATATTGTATTTTGTATTGTATTGTATTTTCGTGTATTATATTTAAATACATTACATTACATAACTAAAATACCTATAAATGTATTATAAGTAAAAAAAACCCCTGTTTTCTTAAACTAAAGATTATAAGGCTAATTATAAGGGTTATAAGGGAAAATTTTATATCATTAAAAAGAGCTAAATTAGCTCTTTAAAATGCTCCACTCTTTATTACTATAAGTTATTATCTTAAAAAGTTATAAGCAATTGAAAATTCGCCCCGCTTTACTTACTTTTTATTTTAAGACATAACTTTAAAGCTTAATATCTCGCTTAATATCCACATTTTAAGGTTAATTTTTAAAGATCTAAAATCACGTGATTTTGAGCTTTATTTTAATATATAATATGCTTATATAAGCATTTATTTATAATATTAGATATTTTATAGCCTTATAATACATTTATAGGTATTCGTATCCTGTAATATATTGTAATATATTACAATACAATACAATACAATACAGTATAGTAAAAACTACAAAAAATACAATACATTTAGAGGTCTAACTATACGTAAGTAATAAAGACGCAGCTATTATTAGAGTTATAGCTATTACTATTATAGGTAATAAGTATATTATTAATAATTAAGAATTAAAAGATAAAGACGTTAAGAAAGTATTAGTAAAGTAAAATCTAAAGATTCTATAAGTATAATTATAGTTAATATAAGCTAGTTTTTAGGTTTATATTTAAATGCTTTTTTTTTTAATAAAGTAATATAAATGAATAAGAAAATAATAGTATTATATAATTACTATTACGTTTCTTTAAGCTACTTTTTTAGTATATATATAATTACTTTAAACGTTTACACTAAAAATTATATTATAATATATAATAAAGTATTAACTTTCTTTTAACCTTTACTAAATATTTTTCTTAACTTTATATCTTTAAACGTTATAAAGATATTACCATTAAAAAATTAAGCTAACGTTTTATTACCTATAAATATTTAAATATTTAGCTTTATAAAATTATATAAGAAAACTAAAACTAATTTTTAAGTTACTTACATTAAAAATACCACGGCTATTTATTAATTACTAGCTTATAGCGTATTATAAGCCTATAAATAAATTATAAGAGTAAAAGGGTAATAGGCGCTAGAATATTTAAAATACCTACCTTATATTAAATAATAACTTTAATAACGTATTTTAAAAGCTAAATTAAAAGAGACGTATTAGGGGTAATTAATATATTCTAATACTTCTTATAGCTATAATTAAGGATAATTACGCTTTTAGTCTTTATTACTAGCTATAATTAAAAGGTTATATATTATATAAGACTGAGTATTATAATTAAATAGTTATACCTATAAAATTCGTAATATTATAACCTATAAGTATATAAGCCTAAAAAGCGGGACTAGACCAGATTTTTAGAACCTTTTAATACCTTCTAGCACTAGCTAGCACTAAATTAGCATCTCGTAGGCACTATTCTAGAGCTAACATAGCATTATTTTAGCACCGTATTAATACGGTACTAAATCTAGGCACCTTCTATATTTTGGGACCGTGCCTGTGTCATTGTGAGAATTTGGGGCGTACCGGAGGTGCTAATGCCCTACCGAGCGCTACTACTAGTATTTGTTACACTTTAAAGGGCACCGATTATAACGATAATATATATATACAAGTCTATATCTAGCTATAAAAGAGAGAATTATATGCGCTCTTTCTATAAGTGCGCTTATTATTAGAGTTATTTACTTATAATTAAGGGTTTACTCTTATTTAATTATACGTATATAATTTATACTTATAATAAGTAACTTATTTTAATATACCCCTTAATTAAGCCTATTATTAAAGCTATTATAAGTATTATTTTTCTTATTTAAATACTTAATTAAGCGTTAAGAGTATAATTATAAGCTTAATTATATATACCTTACCTTTTCCTAGTATTTTAATTAATATAGTCTTTTATTAGTTAAGAGCTAGCCTATTAACCTTTTATTTATTAAGGTAAGTTAAATATAAGCTATACGTTCTTATTAGTTATACCTATTTTACTTTTATACGCGTAGCTTATTAGTATTATTAGCTTCTTTTTTCTTTATTATATATTACTTCTTTAACTATAATTATATTTTAACTAATATTATATTAGTTTAAAGGTATATATTACTCTAAGATTATTAGAGTATATAAAACGTGTTAAATACTCTTTAATAATAACTATTAGACTCTTATTACTTACTTTTAAAGGCTTTTAGTATAAAGCTTTCTTCTCTTAATAAAGTAGCTAAAGTTACCCTTAAATTACTTAATTACTTTAATAATTAATAGTAAGAGGTTAATAAAGCTTAATATATTAAATATTAATTAACTATTAAGAGAGCTAAGAAACTACTAGTATTATATTTCTTAAGCTATTAATATATTAATTAAATTTATTAACGCGCTTTTAAGTTATTACCCTTAAGCTTAATATACTTTATAATATCCCTTATAAGGGTTATATTTAAGTAGCTATTACTAGTAAAGAGAAAGGTTAGTATTATAAGGTAATTAAAGGCTAGTTAAAGTATTATCGTTTATATAAGGCTAATAATTACACTTATACGCTTTAATAAGCTTATTTTCCGTTATCTTCTTTAATTCTTATACTTAATACGCCTTAAATAAACGCTAATCTCATGTTAATAATCTTATTTTAATTCTTATAGCTAAGCGAATATTATTAGTATTAAACGTTAATAAAAAGGTTAGTTCTTCTTACTCTAATATTATAATTTAAACGCTTATTTAAGTATACAAATATATAATTAGTATTATAAGGCGCTATAATTATAACTTAATTTTCTAGTAAAGCTAAACTCTATTTATAAAGATATTAAGTCTTATAATATAATATATTAATATTAGAGTTAATATTACTATTAAAGGCTTCTTAGTAGTATTAAATCGTAAAAAAGCTCGTGTAAAAGCTACGATTAATACTATAATAAATAAGTTCTTTTCTTAATTAAGTATTATTATAATATAAGCTATACTTACTTTTACGTAACGTTAAAGCCTTAGAAAGTTATATTTACCTTTTATTATATCTTATCTTAAAAGGGGAGAGTAATCTTATATTTACGGGGTAAATATATCTTATACCTCTCTTTAATAGTTCTCTTACACGTGTAGCTTATAAATATTAGGTTATATTCGTAAGTTTATTAAATTTAATAGGCTTTTAAAGTGCTTAAATTACTACCTATTAAGTGCCTTTATAAAACTATTTACTAGTATATCTACTATAAGAAGATATAATACTTTAAAGCTTCCCTTTTTATATTTTTACTTTAATTATATTAAATAAATATTTATATAACGTAAATAACTATTAATTTATTCGCTTATATTAAGTATTAAGCGTATAGTTTATTAATTATTATAATTAGACCTTTAAATGTATTGTATTTTTTGTAGTTTTTACTATACTGTATTTTATTGTATTGTATTATAATATATTACAATACATTATAAGATAAGAATACCTATAAATGTATTATAAGGCTATAATATATTTAATATTATAAATAAATGCTTATATAAGCATGTTATATATTAAAATAAAGCTAAAAATCACGTGATTTCAAATCTTTAAAAATTAACCTTAAAATGTGGATATTAAGCGAGTGTTACGAACGACACTATACAAGACACGGGACGGGACCGCACCGGCTAGGACAGGCACGACCCGTGGGCACAAGAAGAAGGTAGGGGCACGTGACTAGCCACGTGACCTAAGAGGCGATTGAAGAGGTTAATATTTGAACATATTAACTAGGGAGGATTAAACCGACCGAACTTTAAGCTAATTAATTAAGGTTTAAAGGGATTAATAGTTAAGCTAATTAATCTAGGACTATAATAGAGAGATAAACGAGTACTTAAGAAGAAAGTATTCCTATAATTAAATAGTCTAGTTCTTTATTAATTAATCTAAGTAATAGTTTTACTATTAAGAGTTATACTCTTAATAGCTTTATTATAATACTACTTAAAAGCTACTTTATAGCATTTAACTTAACTTACTTTCTAAGAAATAAACCTACTATACCTTAGAACCTAAGCTATTATTACATTTTAATTAATTTTATTTAATAAGTTACCTTAAAACTTTAAGTAATAATAACTTCTAAGATATTTACTTTAAGCGAAAAGACTACTAACTCTAAGGAGATAATAAAGTACCTTTATAATAAGATTACTAAGCTTAAGAAGTAAAATTAATAGCTTCTTAACTAATAGAATAATCTTTACGAGAAACTTAAGGCATAAGAAGAGAAACTTATAGCAGTTTAAAATCTTATACTTATATCCTTTATTAATAATAATAATATACTAAAATTCCTTAAGCTTAAATTATACGATAATTATAAGGGTAATATAAGGAACTTTCTTATATAAGCCTAAGCTTACCTATAAGTTAATAAAAAAATCTATATAATACCTAAGTTATAGATTCTTTATATTAGTAACCTCTTAACTAGAAAAGTAATGGAATAATAGGAGCTAACCCTTCGCGTATATTTTAAGCATAGCGCTAAAGCTAGAGTAGAAGTTATTTATATCTTCTTTAATTATAAAACCTTTAAAGAACGACTTCTCATTATATTTAAAAACCCTAATAAGCATAAAGAAGCTATATAATAGCTTACTTAACTTAAGCAGACTAAATCTATAGCTTATTACGCTAGGGAGTTTAAACGCATTATAGTAAAACTTAACTAGAATACTAAACCTAAAATAAAAGTCTTTTATTAAGGACTTAAAGAAAAAGTAAAGAATAATATTTATTAAGAAGATTATCCTAAATTATTTAATAACTTTATTAAAATAGCTATTAAGGCAAATAATTATTTATATAAGTAACGTTACGAAAAAAGTTACAGGAAATTTAGATTATATACTAGGTTTAATAAACCTAATAATAGTAAGCTACACTAAACATTAATAGTATACGGGTATTACGCTAGACTTATAGAACTTAACGCTGCAAATAAGAAAAAGGGGAAGACTTATTATAATTATAGTAAGACTAAATACTTTGCGAATAAATGTAAAGCCCTAAAAAAGCTATGAAAGCTAATTCCTAAAGGCAGGAAGCTCTATACTATAAACTAAGAAAACTTACCCACGCGAAATCTTAGTATAATAAGTAATAAAAGGAAGCTCTACGTTAATAAATAACATTAATTTAAATAAAGATTAGGAATTTAAAACCTAACTAATACCTAATAACTTTTAAGAATACTAGACACTCTTACTAAAAAGTAAACCTTTACTAGAACGGATTTAAGAAGAAGAGAATTATTTAACTAAGAAAGATAAACCTAAAATTAAATATAAACTCCTTAATTAAACCTTTTATTATAATAATAATTACTATACGCACCTTAATAGTAAGCAAGGTAACAAATAGTTTCCACGAGAATAAAAGGGAAGGAGAATAACCCTTATAATACAACTAAAATTACGATAAACCGATTTAAAGATATTAAACGAAAAGTTATATTATGCTAAGAATAACGTATACACTACCTAAGCTATAACCCTATAATATAAGGAGAAAGGGAACTATATAACTATAAGTAACTCGCTTAGCTTAAGTTTAATTAATATAAATAATAGATTAAGCAATTATTAAGGAAGCTTTAATAATGTGTTAAAAGATAACCGCTAATAATAACGCCTAGAATAACGCGCTAGAGAATAATATAAGAATAGGAATAATAAATTAGGAAATAATAGCTATTATTATAATTAAGACCGATTTCTTAACGGAGATCTAATAGGTCTTTATATACTATAAATATTAGTAGCATAGCACACCTTATAATTAATATAATTATAATAGAACGAAAGATTCAAGTAATAATTAATAGTAAAGTATAAGGAAATTTTATCTCGTTAAATCTCGTTAATAAATTACGATTACCTTAAACACTTAAAGATAAGCCCTACTAACTTACAACTATAAAAGAAACTACAGTAAAGTATAACCACGAAGTAGTTAATATAAAGATCGCGTAGCTTCTTATTAATATATAAGGTATAAAACACTAAGTTATATTAGATATTATAGTAATCTTAAAACACGATATTATATTAAGGATACTCTAGTTACAAGCGAGTAATTTATAAGTTAATTAAAGAACCAGCTAACTTTAATAGGATTTACTAGGATATAGTTATAAAGCTAAGAGTAGCTTACAAAGAGCACCTTATTTAAACTATAATAGGCCTTTAGGAATATATGTAATTACTAAAGAGCTAAAAGCTAAGATAACGGAGATTCCTAAGGAATACTTATAGTATAGTAAGCTATTTAGCAGAGAGCTAAAAATAGGATTACTAAAGCATTTACGCTAGGACTATAAGATTAAACTCTAGCCTAATATTAAACTAACGTTTAATAAGATTTATTCTTAAAACCTTAAGTAAGATAAGGCGCTTAAGGAGTATTTAAAGGATATGTTATAAAAGGGATATATAAGACTATTAGAGTTCCTAGTAGAATACCTAATCCTATAGGTATTAAAGAAGAACGGGAAACTATAACTATACATTAATTACTAATACTTAAATAAGATTATAATTAAGAATTAATACTCGTTACTGCTTATAACGGAAATTAAAGATAAGGTTAAAAAAGCTAAATGGTTTACTACACTTAACCTAAAAGGAGCCTATAACCTTATACGAATAAAAGAAGGTTACGAGTAAATAATAGTATTTTAAACTAGTAGAGAACACTACGAATATTTAGTAATGCCTTTTAGGCTTACTAATACACTAGTAACCTTTTAAAGAATAATTAATATAATCTTACGGAAATAACTAGGAGTGTTTATAGTTATATACCTTAATGATATTCTTATTTACTTAAATACCCTTAAGGAATATAAGCAATATGTATATAAGATACTATAAACTCTATAGGATAATAAACTCTTAGTTAAAGCCTTAAAATACTAGTTCTACTAGAATACTATACACTTTTTAAGGTACGTGCTTATATATAAAGAAATACAAATAAGCCTAAATAAGATTAAAACTATTAAGAAATAGCCTATACTAAAGAATCTAAAAGAAGTTAAAGGATTTATAGTATTTATAAACTTTTACTATAAGTTCTTAAGTAAATATAAAGATATTTTATAACCTCTTATAAATCTAATAAAGAAAGAAGTTAGCTTTTAATAGAACGAACTAAAAGTTATAGTATTTTAAAAGATAAAAGATTTAGTTACGTTAGAACCTATATTAAAAGCACTTAATTAAGATAAACCTTATAAGCTTAAAATAAACGTCTTAGACTTTACACTAGGCGGATAGCTTAAATAATAAGATAATTAAGGAAGATTACACCTAGTTATATTCTTCTTAAAGAAACTCTATAAACCTAAACTTAATTATAGGATCTATAATAAAGAACTTATAGCTATTATTAAGTGCTTTAAAGAATAAAGACACTATCTTATAGAAGTAAAGTATTAAATTAAGGTTTATATTAACTATAAGAATCTTATATTATTCTTAACTATAAAGGATTTAAATAAACGATAGATTAAATGGTATAAAACCCTTACGAATTATAACTTTAAAATTATATACTATAAAGGATCTAAAAATAGAAGAGTAAACGCGCTTAATTAAAGAGAGAACTTAAAATCAAATAAGCAAGTAAGTAATACACCCTTATTACGCGCTATTAAGGATAGGAACCTTGTATTAGGTACCTAAGAAATTAATATAACCTAATAAGTTAAGCTAAATGAAACATAGATATATTAGATTACATTATATATTAATAATAATAGCTATTTAAATAATTAGGAAACGAAAACGTATCTATTTAAGGAAGATAAAACCTTCTTATATAATAAATAGTAGTATATTCCTAGTACACTTTAAGAATAATTTATTAAGGAAATACACGAGTACCTATTACACGAATATTAGAGTATAGGAAAAACGATTAGTAGGCTAAGAAGATTATATAACTTTCTAAAAAGCAGAAAAATAATATAAGAAGTTATTAAGAAATACGATACGTATAATAAAGCAAAATTAGCGTAACACGCATTATACGGAGAATTACAACTAATATTACTACCTAAAAGAGTATAGTAAACTATTATAATAGACTTTATTATTAAACTACTAAAGTTAAAAGAACCTATAATAGGAGTAGCTTATAATAGCATTTTAGTTATTATGGATAAACTTATAAAATACGCCTATTACATTCTATATAAGAAATCAAGTAATACTAAGGACTTAGCGTATATATTCTTTAAAATAGTTATTATATAGCATAAATTACTAATAAAGCTTATATTAGATCGTAATAAATTATTTACCTTAAACTTTTAGAAATACCTTATAGAAACTATAAAGATTAAATAAAGCTTATTAACGGCATTCCACCTATAATTAGATAGGTAAATAGAAATCTTAAACTAAATACTTAAATAATATCTACGAAGCTATATTAACTACTAATAGAATAATTAGGTAGAATAGCTACTACTAGTATAATAGGCTTATAATAGCTCTAAGATTAATAATATAAAGATATTACCGTTTAGGGTAAACTATAGATTTAACCCTATTATTAAGATACACGCGGCACGAAATGTAAACGTACTAGTAGTTATAGCGTATATAGTAATAATAATAGAAATACAAAAATACTTATAATAGAAATAGATATTTTTATAGAACTAAATAAAATACTACGCGAATAAAAAGAGATTACTAGCACTAATCCTAGAGAAGGGATATAAAGTATACCTTATTCGCAAAAATATTAAAACTAAGTAACCTAGTAATAAACTTAACTAGAAGAAGATTAAACTATTCCTTATTAAACGAAAAATCTTAAATACTAATTACGAATTATTATTACTAAATAGAATGAGAATTCATCCTATATTTTATATATTACTACTAGAGAAAGTATTAGATAAATCTATAATTGCTATAAATATTATAATAGAAGATACTAACAAATATAAAGTTAAACGAATACTTAAAGTATAAGAAGATATAAAGAATCGTTATTATCTCGTTAAATAAAAGGGATATTTAAACTCTAAAAACACCTAGAAACCAGCTAAAAATCTTATAAACTACTTAACGTTACTTGAATAGTTTTATTTCTAAGAAACGCATTTTAATTAATCTTTTAAGTACTATCTAATAACTTAATACTAAATTTAGCATCTAAGAAACGAATTAAAGTAGAATTTAGATTCTTAAAAGGAGTAAGAAGAACCCCTATAGTCTTTTAAAGCTATTCCACTTTCTTACGTTTCACACGTTTTAATTCTTTAATGTTATTAATACTACGCGTAACTACATATATTATTTTCTTAAACTATAATTTCTTTTATTTCCGTAAACGTAAAACCTTTTAATTCTCAGCTAAGGCACGCTTTTTAGCTTCTTTAAGCTCTCTCTTAAGCTTATAATATTAATTCGTAATACTATAAAGCTATTAAGGGGTTACCCCTATAATATTATAATTCCCTTACTTATCTACTATATACTTTATATAATAACTTAAATTAGAAACGAAGACTTTATATTAGGGAAGTCCTATACGAGTATAATAAGCGTAAGCCTTTATAAAGGATAAGGATAAATTATTAATTATCGTAGAAAGAAGGTTATCTTAGTAAAGGGAAGAAGTAAACGAAGCTTTAAACCGCTATTTTAAGACACAATTAGTTAATATAATAGCATATAATAATAGGAGAAAGAAAACGTAGAACACTTAAGCTAGCTTATTTTAATAGCCTTAAGAATAAGACTAATAAAAAAGGGGTATAATATTACGAACGACACTATATAAGACACGAGATGGGACCGCATTAGCTAGAATAAGCACGACTTATAGGTATAAGAAGAAGGTAAGGGCACGTAACTAGCTATGTAACCTAAGAGGCGATTAAAGAGGTTAATATTTAAATATATTAACTAGGGAGAATTAAACTAACCGAACTTTAAGCTAGTTAATTAAGGTTTAAAGGGATTAATAGTTAAGCTAATTAATTTAAGACTATAATAGAGAGATAAACGAGTACTTAAGGAGAAAGTATTCCTATAGTTAAATAGTTTAGTTCTCTATTAATTAATCTAAGTAATAGTTTTACTATTAAGAGTTATACTCTTAATAGCCTTATTATAATACTGCTTAAAAGCTACTCTATAGTATTTAACCTGACTTACTTCCTAAGAAACAGACCTACTATGCCTTAGAACCTAAGCCACCGTTACAGCGAGATATTAAGCTTTAAAGTTATGTCTTAAAATAAAAAGTAAGTAAAGCGGGGCGAATTTTCAATTGCTTATAACTTTTTGAGAAAATAACTTATAGTATTCAAAAATGGGGCATTTTAAAGAGCTAATTTAGCTCTTTTTAATGATATAAAATTTTCCCTTATAACCCTTATAATTAGCCTTATAATCTTTAGTTGAAGAAAATAGGGGTTTTTTTTACTTATAATACATTTATAGGTATTTTAGTTATGTAATGTAATGTATTTAAATACAATACACGAAAATACAATACAATATAAAATACAATATATAATACACTTGTATTTACTATATTCGTAAGAGCTCTAATTATAATAGATATTATAGTCTTATTATAGGTTAAATTTAATATTACGAAAAAGGCGCTTTAAAGTTATTATTTTCTTTATTATTTACTATAAAGTAAGTAGCTTTACTTTAATTATAAATATAATTACCGTTTATTAGCGCGTTACCTTTTATATAATAGGTCCTTTAAATAATATTATAAGATAGCCTTATAATAATTTATAAGTAATTAGATTATTTACGTGAAAGGTATTACTCGTAATTTCTAATACCTTAATATCTTTAATTTTACTATAATAAAGAGTAACTTTACTTATAATAGCTAAATATTAAATAGCTTAATCTATAGCTTTTTAATACTTAATGTTACGAACGACACTGCATAAGACACGGGACGGGACCGTACTAGCTAGGATAGGCATAACCCGTAGGTATAAGAAGAAGGTAGGGGCACGTGACTAGCTACGTGACCTAAGAGGCGATTAAAGAGGTTAATGTTTAAATATATTAACTAGAAAGAATTAAACTAATTAAACCTTAAGCTAATTAATTAAGGTTTAAAGGGATTAATAGTTAAGCTAATTAATTTAAGACTATAATAGAGAGATAAACGAGTACTTAAGGAGAAGGTATTCCTATAGCTAAATAGTTTAAATTTCTATTAATTAATTTAAGTAATAGTCTTATTATTAAGAGTTATACTCTTAATAGCCTTATTATAATACTACTTAAAAGCTACTTTATAGTATTTAACTTAACTTACATTTAAGAAATAAACCTATTATATCTTAAAACCTAAGCTATTATTATATTTTAATTAATTCTATTTAATAAGTTACCTTAAAACTTTAAGTAATAATAACTTTTAAGATATTTACTTTAAGTGGAAAGACTATTAACCTTAAGAAGATAATAAAGTACCTTTATAATAAGATTATTAAGCTTAAGAAGTAAAATTAATAGCTTTTTAATTAATAGAATAATCTCTATAAAAATACTTAAGGTATAAGAAGAGAAACTTATAGTAGTTTAAAATCTTATACTTATATTCTTTATTAATAATAATAATATACTAAAATTCTTTAAGCTTAAATTATATAATAATTATAAGGGTAATATAAGGAACTTTCTTATATAAGCTTAAGCTTACCTATAAGTTAACGAAAAAATCTATATAACACTTAAGTTATAAATTCTTTATATTAATAATCTCTTAATTAAGAAAGTAATAGAATAATAAAAGCTAACCCTTTACGTATATCTTAAATATAATGTTAAAGCTAAAGTAAAAGTTATTTATATCTTCTTTAATTATAAAACCTTTAAAGAATAACTTCTTATTACATTTAAAAACCTTAATAAGTATAAAGAAGCTATATAATAGCTTACTTAACTTAAGTAAACTAGATTTATAGCTTATTATACTAGGGAGTTTAAACGTATTATAATAAAACTTAATTAAAATACTAAACCTAAAATAAAAGTCTTTTATTAAGAACTTAAAGAAGAAGTAAAGAATAATATTTATTAAGAAGATTATTTTAAGTTATTTAATAACTTTATTAAAATAGTTATTAAGGTAAATAACCGTTTATATAAGTAATATTACGAAAAAAGTTACAGGAAATTTAAATTATATACTAGGTTTAATAAATCTAATAGTAGTAAGCTACGTTAAATATTAATAGTATATAGGTACTACGCTAAATCTATAAAACTTAACGTTATAAATAAGAAAAGGGGAAAGACTTATTATAATTATAGTAAGACTAAATACTTTATAAATAAATGTAAAGCTTTAAAGAAGCTATAAAAGCTAATTCCTAAAGGTAAGAAGCTTTATATTATAAATTAAAAAGACTTACCTACGCGAAATCTTAGTATAATAAGTAATAAAGGAAACCCTACGTTAATAAATAATATTAGTTTAAATAAAGATTAGAAATTTAAAACCTAATTAATACCTAATAACTTTTAGAAATACTAGATACCTTTATTAAAAAGTAAACCTTTACTAGAATAAATTTAAGAAGAAGAGAATTATTTAATTAAGAAAAATAAACTTAAAATTAAATATAAACTCTTTAATTAAACCTTTTATTACGATAATAATTACTATATACACCTTAATAGTAAGTAAGGTAACAAATAGTTTCTACGAGAATAAAAGGGAAGGAGAATAACCCTTATAATATAACCGAAATTATAATAAATTAATTTAAAGATATTAAACGAGAAGTTATATTATACTAAGAATAATATATATATTACCTAAGCTATAACCTTATAATATAAGAAGAAAGAGAATTATATAACTATAAGTAACTCGCTTAGCTTAAGTTTAATTAATATAAATAGTAGATTAAGCGATTATTAAGAAAGCTTTAATAATATATTAGAGAATAATTACTAATAATAGTACCTAGAATGACGCGCTAGAGAATAATATAAGAATAGAATTAATAAATTAGGAAATAATAGCTATTATTATAATTAAAACTAATTTCTTAATAGAGATTTAATAGGTCTTTATATACTATAAATATTAGTAGTATAGTATACCTTATAATTAATATAACTATAATAAGACGAAAGATTTAGGTAATAATTAATAGTAAAGTATAAGGAAATTTTATCTTATTAAATCTTATTAATAGATTATAATTACCTTAAACACTTAAAGATAAGCCTTATTAACTTATAATTATAAAAGGAACTACGGTAAAGTATAGTTAAGAAGTAATTAATATAAAAGTAGCGTAACTTCTCGTTAATATATAAGGCACGAAATACTAGGTTATATTAGATATTATAATAATCTTAAAACATAATATTATATTAAGGATACCCTAGTTATAAGCGAGTAATTTACGAGTTAATTAAAGAATTAATTAACTTTAATAGGATTTACTAGAATACGATTATAAAGCTAAGAGCGGCCTATAAAGAGCACCTTATTTAAACTATAATAGGCCTTTAGGAATATATGTAATTACTAGAGAGCTAAAAGCTAAGATAACGGAGATTCCCGAGAAATACTTAAAGTATAGTAAGCTATTTAGTAGAGAGCTAGAAATAGGACTATTAGAGCATTTTATAATGGTAGCTTAGGTTCTAAGGCATAGTAGGTCTGTTTCTTAGGAAGTAAGTTAGGTTAAATGCTATAGAGTAGCTTTTAAGTAGTATTATAATAAGGCCGTTAAGAGTATAACTCTTAATAGTAAGACTATTACTTAGATTTATTAATAGAGAATTAAATTACTTAATTATAGCGGAATACCTTCTCCTTAAGTACTCGTTTATCTCTTTATTATAGTCCTAGATTAAATAGATCCCATTTAATCCCCCCGTGTTAAATTAGGTTAATCCCCTCTAATCTATTAAGTTAAATTAAACTAATCCTATTTAATTCCCTTACGTAACCTGCGATCCTATTAGGCCCTATTCTTATTTACATGCTAGTAGCCTATAATACTAGCTAACTACTTTAGGTACTCTTAGTTCGTAATATAATACTTCTCCCTTATTAGTCTTATTCTTAAAGCTATTTCGTTTCGTTTAGTAAGTATTCTCTTTCTTTCTCTCTTTTCCCTTTTTTCTTTCTTTATTATTCTTTTTATAATATCTTTTAACTGTATTTTAAAATAATAATCTCGCCTTAACTAAAAGATTAATCGTAAATGTCTTTTCAAGTTTATATTTACCTTTAACTTTATTATACCTTTCTATAATTCGTGTTAAAAAAACAATTAAGAGTGTATTATTGCTAAAGGGAAAGATAAGTATAGCAAATACGCTTTACGTGGTTACACTAGCTATAATTTAAGCGAAACGTCTTTAAATACTTATAATCGTGTTCTTCGCAAAAAGAATCGTCTTAATAGAGAACGTGCTTTAATTAAAGAGAATTTAAAGCGGGTAATAGCTCGTTTATAAAGGATTTATTATTAGAAGAAATTTTTATGATAAAAGGCTACGAAGATAATCGCTTATAATATAGAGAGTCTAAACGAGTTAAAGGCCTAAAAGCGTTTAGAGTTAAAGTCTAATATACTTAATTAAATACTTAAGTTTCTAGTAAACTTAGGTTTCCCTATTCTTAATAAGTTTTTATTCTCTAGTAGAACTATTTAAGTAACGTTAAGTAGTTCGTAAGATTCTTAACTGGTTCCCAGGTGTTTTTAGAGTTTAAATATCCCTTTTATTTAACGAGATAATAATAATTCTTTATATCTTCTTATACTTTAAGTATTCGTTTAACTTTATATTTATTAGTATCTTTTATTATAATATTTATAGCAATTATAAATTTATTTAATGCTTTCTCTAATAATAATATATAAAATATAAAATAGATTCTTATTTTATTTAGTAATAATAGTTTATAGTTAATATTTAAGATTTTTCGTTTAATAAGAAATAGTTTAATCTTCTTCTAGTTAAGTTTATTACTAGGTCGCTTAATTTTAATGTTTTTACGAATAAGGTATACTTTATATCTCTTCTTTAGGATTAACGCTAGTAATCTTTTTCTATTCGCGTAATATTTTATTTAGTTCTATAAAAATATTTATTTCTATTATAAGTATTTTTATATTTTTATTATAGTTACTATATACGTTATAGCTATTAGCACGTTTATATTTTATATCGTATATATTTTAATAATAGGGTTAAATCTATAATTTACCCTAAATAATAATATCTTTATATTATTAATCTTAGAGCTATTATAAGCCTATTATACTAGTAGTAGCTATTTTACCTAATTATTCTATTAGTAGTTAATATAGCTTTATAAATATTATTCGAGTATTTAGTTTAAGATTTCTATTTATTTATTTAATTATAGGTGAAATACTATTAATAAGCTTTATTTAATCTTTATAGTTTCTATAAGGTATTTCTAAAAGTTTAAGGTGAATAATTTATTGCGATCTAATATAAGCTTTATTAGTAATTCGTGCTATACGATAATTATTTTAAAGAATATATATATTAAGTTCTTAGTATTACTTAATTTCTTATATAGAATATAGTAGGCGTATTTTATAAGTTTATTTATAATAATTAGAATATTATTATAAGCTACTCCTATTATAGGTTCTTTTAACTTTAATAGTTTAATAATAAAGTCTATTATAATAGTTTACTATACTCTTTTAAGTGGTAATATTAGTTATAATTCTTCGTATAATACGTATCGCGTTAATTTTACTTTATTACACGTGTTATATTTCTTAATAACTTCTTATATTATTTTTCTGCTTTTTAAAAAGTTATATAATCTTCTTAGCTTACTAATCGTTTTCCCTATACCCTAATATTCGTGTAGTAAATGCTTATATATTTCCTTAATAAGCTATTCTTAAAGTGTACTAGAAATATATTACCGTTTATTATATAAGAAGGTTTTACCTTTCTTAAATAAATGCGTTTTCGTTTTTTAATTATTTAAATAACTATTATTTTTAATGTATAATACGATTTAATATATTTATATTTTATTTAGCTTAACTTACTATATTATATTAATTTCTTAAATGCCTAGTATAAGGTTCCTATTCTTAGTAGCACGTAATAAGGGTGTATTACTTACTTACTTATTCGATTTTAAGTTCTCTCTTTAATTAAGCGCGTTTACTCTTTCGTTTTTAAATTCTTTATAATATATAATCTTAAAGTTATAATTTATAAGGGTTTTATACTATTTAATCTATCGTTTATTTAAATCCTTTATAGTTAAGAATAATATAAGATTCTTATAATTAATATAAACCTTAATTTAATACTTTACTTTTATAAGATAGTTGTAACGGTGGCTTAGGTTCTAAGGCACAGTAGGTCTGTTTCTTAGGAAGTAAGTTAGGTTAAATGCTATAAAGTAGCTTTTAAGTAGTATTACAATAAGGCCGTTAAGAGTATAACTCTTAATAGTAAAACTATTACTTAAATTAATTAATAAAGAACTAGACTATTTAATTATAGGAATACTTCCTCCTTAAGTACTCGTTTATCTCTTTATTATAATCCTAGATTAATTAGCTTAACCATTAATCCCTTTAAACCTTAATTAACTAGCTTAAAGTTTAGTTAGTTTAATTCTCTTTAATTAATATATTTAAATATTAACCTCTTTAATTACCTCTTAGATTACGTGGCTAGTCACGTGCCCCTGCCTTCTTCTTATGCCTATAGGTTATACCTATCCTAGCTAGTGCGGTTCCGTCCCGTGTCTTATATAATATTATTCGTAATATTATACCTCTTCTTTATTAGTCTTATCCTTAAGGCTATTAAAATAGGCTAGCTTAAGTGTTATACGTTTTCTTCCTCCTATTATTATATACTATTATATCAACTAATCGTATCTTAAAATAATGGTTTAAAGCTTCGTTTACTTTTTCCCTTCACTAAAATAACCTTCTTTTTATAATAATTAATAATTTATTCTTATCCTTTATAAAGGCTTACGCTTACTACGCTTATATAGGACTTTCTTAATGTAAAGCCTTCGTTTCTAATTTAAGTTATTATGTAAAGTGTATAGTGGATAAGTAAGGGAATTATAATATTATAGGGGTAACCCCTTAATAGCTTTATAGTATCGCGAATTAATATTATAAGCTTAAGAGGGAGCTTAAAGAAGCTAAGAAGCGTGCCTTAGCTAAGAATTAAAAGGTCTTACGTTTACAAAAATAAAAGAAATTATAGTTTAAGAAAATAATACGTGTAATTACGCGTGGTATTAATAACGTTAAAGAATTAAAACGTGTGAAACGTAAGAAAGCGGAACAGCTTTAAAAGATTATAGAGGTTCTTTTTACTTCTTTTAAGAATCTAGATTCTACTTTAATTTATTCCTTAAATACTAAATTTAATATTAAGTTATTAGACGGTGCTTAGGAGATTAATTGGAATGCGTTTCTTAGAAATAAAACTATTCAAGTAACGTTAAGCAGTTCGTGAGATTTTTAGCTAATTTCTAGGTGTTTTTAGAGTTTAAATATCCCTTTTATTTAACGAGATAATAACGATTCTTTATATCTCCCCGTGCTTTAAGTATCCGTTTAACTTTATATTTGTTAATATCTTCCGTTATAATATTTATAGTAATTATAGATTTATCTAGTGCTTTCTTTAATAGTAATATATAAAATATAAAATAGATTCTTATTTTATTTAATAATAATAGTTTATAGTTAATATTTAAGATTTTTCGTTTAATAAGAAATAGTCTAATCTTCTTCTAATTAAGTTTATTACTAGGTTGCTTAGTTTTAATGTTTTTACGAATAAGGTATACTTTATATCCCTTCTCTAAGATTAGCGCTAGTAATCTCTTTTTATTCGCGTAGTATTTTATTTAATTCTATAAAAATATCTATTTCTATTATAAGTGTTTTTATATTTCTATTATTATTGCTATATACACTATAGCTACTAATGCGTTTATATTTCGTGCCGCGTATATCTTAATAATAGGGTTAAATCCATAGTTTACCCTAAACGATAACATCTTTATATTATTAATCTTAGAGCTATTATAAGCCTATTATACTAGTAGTAGCTATTTTACCTAATTATTCTATTAGTAGTTAATATAGCTTCACAGATATTATTTAAGTATTTAGTTTAAGATTTCTATTTACCTATCTAATTATAGGTGGAATACCATTAATAAGCTTTATTTAATTTTTATAGTTTCTATAAGGTATTTTTAAAAGTTTAAGGTAAATAATTTATCGCGATCTAATATAAGCTTTATTAGTAATCCGTGCTATACGATAATTATTTTAAAGAATATATACGCTAAGTCCTTAGTATTACTTAATTTCTTATATGAAATGTAGTAGGCGTATTTTATAAGTTTATCCATAATAACTAGGATACTATTATAAGCTACTCCTATTATAAGTTCTTTTAACTTTAATAGTTTAACGATAAAGTCTATTATAATAGTTTACTATACTCTTTTAGGTGGTAATATTAGTTATAATTCTTCGTATAATGCGTGTCACGCTAATTTTACTTTATTATACGTGTCGTATTTCTTAATAACTTCTTATACTATTTTTTTACTTTCTAGAAAGTTATACGATCTTCTTAGCCTACTAATCGTTTTCCCTACACCTTAATATTCGTATAGTAGGTGCTCGTATATTTCCTTAATAAGCTATTCTTAAAGTATACTAGGAATATACTACCGTTTATTATACAAGAAGGTCTTACCTTTCTTAGATAAATGCGTTTTTATTTCCTAATTATTTAGATAGCTGTTATTATTAATGCATAATACGATTTAATACATTTATATTTTATTTAGCTTAACTTACTAGGTTATATTAATTTCTTAGGTGCCTAGCATAAGGTTCTTATTCTTAATAGCGCGTAGTAAGGGTGTATTACTCACTTACTTATCCGATTTTAAGTCCTCTTTTTAGCTAAGCGTGTTTACTCTTTTATTTTTGGATTCTTTATAGTATATAATTTTAAAGTTATAATTCGTAAGGGTTTTATACTATTTAATCTATCATTTATTTAGATTCTTTATAGTTAAGAATAATATAAGATTCTTATAGTTAGTATAAACCTTAATTTAATGCTTTACTCCTATAAGATAATGTCTCTATTCTTTAAAGCACTTAATAATAGCTATAAGTTCTTTATCGTAGATCCTATAATTAAGTTTAGGTTCGTGGAGTTTCTTTAAGAAGAATATAACTAGGTGTAATCTTTCTTAATTATCTTATTATTTAAGCTATCCGCCTAGTATAAAGTTTAAGGCGTTTATTTTAAGCTTATAAGGTTTATCTTAATTAGGTGCTTTTAACATAGGTTTTAACGTAATTAAATCTTTTATCTTCTAGAATACTATAGCTTTTAGTTTATTCTATTAAAAGCTAACTTCTTTCTTTATTAGGTTTATAAGAGGTTATAAAATATCTTTATATTCGCTTAAGAACTTACAATAAAAGTTTATAAATACTATAAATCCTTTAACTTCTTTTAAATTCTTTAGTGTAGGCTATTTCTTAATAGTTTTAATCTTATTTAAGCTTATTTGTATTTCTTCGTGTGTAAGCACGTACCCTAAAAAGTGTATAGTGTTCTAGTAGAACTAGCATTTTAAGGCTTTAACTAAGAGTTTATTATCCTATAGAGTTTATAATACCTTATATACATGTCGCTTATATTTCTTAAGGGTATTTAAGTAAATAAGGATATCGTTAAGGTATATAACTATAAACACTTCTAGTTGTTTTCGTAAGATTATATTAATTATTCTTTAAAAGGTTACTAATATATTAGTAAGCTTAAAAGGCATTACTAGATATTTATAGTATCCTCTACTAGTTTAGAATGCTATTATCTACTTATAGCCTTCTTTTATTTATATAAGGTTATAGGCTCCTTTTAGGTTAAGTATAGTAAACTATTTAGCTTTTCTAACCTTATCTCTAATTTCCGTTATAAGCGGTAACGGGTATTAATTCTTAGTTATAATCTTATTTAAGTGTTAGTAATTAATGTATAATTATAGTTTCCTATTCTTCTTTAATACCTATAAGATTAGGTATCCTATTAGGGACTTTAATAGTCTTATATATCCCTTCTATAATATATCCTTTAAATACTCCTTAAGCGCCTTATCTTACTTAGAGTTCTAAGAATAAATCTTATTAAACGTTAGTTTAATACTAGACTAGAGTTTAATCTCGTGGTTTTAGCGTAAATACTTTAGTAGTCCTATTTTTAGCTCTCTATTAAATAGCTTATTATACTATAAGTATTTCTTAGGAATCTCCGTTATCTTAGCTTTTAACTCTTTAGTAATTACATATATTTCTAGAGGCCTATTATAGTTTAAATAAGGTGCTCTTTATAGGCTACTCTTAGCTTTATAATCGTATCCTAGTAAATCCTATTAAAGTTAGCCGATTCTCTAATTAACTCGTAAATTACTCGCTTATAACTAGGGTATCCCTAATATAATATCGTGTTTTAAGATTATTATAATATTTAATATAACCTAGTGTTTCGTGCCTTATATATTAATAAGAAGCTACGCGATCTTTATATTAACTACTTTATAGCTATACTTTACCGTAATTTCTTTTATAGTTATAAGTTAATAGGGCTTATCTTTAGGTGTTTAAGGCAATTATAATTTATTAACGAGATTTAGCGAGATAAAATTTTCTTATACTCTATTATTAATTATTACCTAGATCTTTCGTTCTATTATAGTTATATTAATTATAAGGTGTATTATACTACTAATATTTATAGTATATAGAGACCTATTAAATCTTCGTTAAGAAATTAGTCTTAATTATAATAATAGCTATCGTTTCCTAATTTATTATTTCTATTCTTATATTATTCTTTAACGCGTTATTCTAAGCGCTATTATTAGCGGTTATCTTCTAACGCATTATTAGAGCTTTCTTAGTAATCGCTTAATTTACTATTTATATTAATTAAACTTAGGCTAAGCGAGTTACTTATAGTTACATAGTTCCCTTTCTCCTTACGTTATAGGGTTATAGCTTAGGTAGTATATACGTTATTCTTAGTATAATATAACTTTTCGTTTAATATCTTTAAATCGGTTCATTGTAATTTTAATTGTATTATAAGGGTTATTCTCCTTCCCTTTTATTCTCGTAGAAACTATCCGCTACCTTACTTACTATTAAGGTGCGTGTAGTAATTATTATCGTAATAAAAGGTTTAATTAAGGAGTTTATATTTAATTTTAGGTTTATCTTTCTTAGTTAAATAATTCTCTTCTTCTTAAATTCGTTCTAGTAAAGGTTTACTTTTTAGTGAGGGTATCTAGTATTCCTAAAAGTCGTTAAGTACTAGTTAGGTTTTAAATTTCTAATCTTTATCCGAACTAATATTATTTACTAACGTAAGGCTTTCTTTATTACTTACTACACTAAAATTTCGCGTAAGTAAGTTTTCTTGGTTTATAGTATAAAGCTTCTTGCCTTTAGAAATTAGCTTTTATAGCTTTTTTAGAGCTTTATATTTATTCGTAAAGTGTCTAATCTTACTATAATTATAATAAGTCTTTCCCTTTTCCTTATTTATAGCGTTAAGTTCTATAGGTTTAGCGTGGTACCCGTATACTATTAATATTTAGCGTAGCTTACTATTATTAGGTTTATTAAACCTAGTATATAATTCGAATTTCCTATAACTTTTTTTGTAATATTACTTATATAAATAGTTATTTACCTTAATAACCATTTTAATAAAGTTATTAAATAATTTAGGATAATCTTCTTAATAAATGTTATCCTTTACTTCTTCTTTAAGTTCTTAATAAAAGACTTTTATTTTAGGTTTAGTATTCTAGTTAAGTTTTACTATAATACGTTTAAACTCCCTAGCGTAATAAGCTATAAATTTAGTTTACTTAAGTTAAGTAAGCTATCGTGTAGCTTCTTTATACTTATTAGGGTTTTTAAATATAGCGAGAAGTTATTCTTTAAAGGTTTTATAATTAAAGAAGATATAAATAACTTTTACTTTAGCTTTAGCACTATGCTTAAGATATACGCGAAGGGTTAGCTCCTACTATTCTATTACTTTCCTAGTTAAGAGGTTACTAATATAAAGAATCTATAACTTAAGTGTCGTGTAGATTTTTTTATTAACTTATAGGTAAGCTTAGGTTTATATAAGAAAGTTCCTTACATTACCCTTATAACTATCGTATAATTTAAGCTTAGGGAATTTTAGCATATTATTATTATTAATAGAGGATATAGGTGTAAGATTTTAAACTATTATAAGTTCCTCTTCTTATACCTTAAGTTTCTTGTAAAGATTATTTTATTAGTTAAGAAGCTATTAATTCTACTTCTTAAGCTTAGTAATTTTATTATAAAGGTACTTTATTATCTCCCTAGGGTTAATAGTCTTTTCGCTTAAAGTAAATATCTTAGAAGTTATTATTACTTAAAGTTTTAAGGTAACTTATTAAATAGAATTAATTAAAATGTAATAGTAGCTTAGGTTTTAAGGCATAATAGGTTTATTTCTTAGAAAGTAAGTTAGGTTAAATGCTATAAAGTAGCTTTTAAGTAGTATTATAATAAGGCTATTAAGAGTATAACTCTTAATAGTAAAACTATTACTTAGATTAATTAATAGAGAACTAGACTATCTAATTATAGGAATACTTCCTTCTTAAGTACTCGTTTATCTCTTTATTATAGTCCTAGATTAATTAGCTTAATTATTAATCCCTTTAAACCTTAATTAATTAGCTTAAAGTTCGGTTAGTTTAATCCTTCTTAATTAATGTGTTTAAACATTAACCTCTTTAATCGCCTCTTAGGTCACGTGGCTGGTTACGTGCCCCTGCCTTCTTCTTATACCTATAGGTCGTGCTTATCCTAGCTAGTGCGGTCCCGTCCCGTGTCTTGTGTAGTGTCGTTCGTAACAATAGTATCTTTATTCTTTAAAGCACTTAATAATAATTATAAGTTCTTTATCGTGGATTCTATAATTAAGTTTAGGTTTATAGAGTTTCTTTAAGAAGAATATAATTAAGTGTAGTTTTCCTTAATTATCTTATTATTTAAGCTATTTGCCTAGTATAAAGTTTAAGGCGTTTATTTTAAGCTTATAAGGTTTATCTTAATTAGGTACTTTTAATATAGGTTTTAATATAATTAAATCTTTTATCTTTTAGAATGCTATAGCTTTTAGTTTATTCTATTAAAAGCTAACTTCTTTTTTTATTAGGTTTATAAGAGGTTATAAAACGTCTTTATATTCGCTTAAGAATTTACGGTAAAAGTTTATAAATACTATAAATTCTTTAACTTCTTTTAAATTCTTTAATATAGGCTATTTCTTAATAGTTTTAATTTTATTTAGGCTTATTTATATTTCTTCGTGTATAAGTATATACCCTAAAAAGTGTATAGTATTCTAGTAGAACTAGTATTTTAAGGCTTTAATTAAGAGTTTATTATTCTATAAAGTTTATAGTACCTTATATATATATTATTTGTGTTTCTTAAGGGTATTTAAGTAAATAAGAATATTATTAAGGTATATAACTATAAATACTTCTAGTTATTTTCGTAAGATTATATTAATTATTCTTTAAAAGGTTATTAATACGTTAATAAGCCTAAAAGGTATTACTAGATATTTATAGTATCCTTTACTAGTTTAAAATACTATTATTTACTTATAGCTTTCTTTTATTTATATAAGGTTATAAGCTTCTTTTAAGTTAAGTGTAATAAACTATTTAGCTTTTTTAACTTTATCTTTAATTTCCGTTATAAGTAGTAATAAGTATTAATTCTTAATTATAATCTTATTTAAGTGTTAGTAATTAATGTATAGTTATAGTTTCCCGTTCTTCTTTAATACTTATAAAATTAAATATTCTATTAAAGACTTTAATAATCGTATATATCCCTTTTATAATATATTCTTTAAATACTCCTTAAGTGCTTTATCTTACTTAGGGTTCTAAGAATAAATTTTATTAAACGTTAGTTTAATATTAGGCTAGAGTTTAATCTTATAGTCCTAGCGTAAATACTCTAATAGTTCTATTTTTAACTCTCTATTAAATAGCTTACTATACTTTAAGTATTCCTTAGGAATCTCTATTATCTTAGCTTTTAGCTCTTTAATAATTATATATATTTCTAGAGGCCTATTATAGTTTAAATAAGGTACCTTTTATAGGCTACTCTTTACTTTATAACCGTATTCTAGTAAATCTTATTAAAGTTAGCTAGTTCTTTAATTAACTCGTAGATTACTCGCTTATAACTAGAGTATCCCTAATATAATATTATATTTTAAGATTATTATAATATTTAATATAACCTAGTATTTTATACCTTATATATTAACGAGAAGTTACGTTACTTTTATATTAATTACTCCTTAATTATACTTTACTATAGTTTCTTCTATAATTATAAGTTAATAGGGCTTATCTTTAAGTTTTTAAGGTAATTATAATTTATTAACGAGATTTAATAAGATAAAATTTTCTTATACTTCGCTATTAACTATTACCTAAATTCTTTATTCTATTATAGTTATATTAATTATAAGGTATATTATATTATTAATATTTATAGTATATAAAGACCTATTAGATTTTCGTTAAGGAATTAGTTTTAATTACAATAATAGCTATTATTTCCCGATTTATTAATCCTATTCTTATATTATTCTTTAGCGCGTTATTCTAGGTGCTATTATTAGCGATTATCCTTTAACGTATTATTAGAGCTTTCTTAGTAATTACTTAATTTATTATTTATGTTAATTAAACTTAAGCTAAGCGAGTTACTTATAGTTATATAGTTCCCTTTCTCCTTATATTATAAGGTTATAGCTTAAGTAATATATATGTTATTCTTAGTATAATATAACTTCTTATTTAATATCTTTAAATTAGTTTATTATAACTTTAATTGTATTATAAGGGTTATTCTTCTTCCCTTTTATTCTCGTAGAAACTATTTGCTATTTTACTTACTATTAAGGTACGTGTAATAATTATTATTATAATAAAAGGTTTAATTAAGGAGTTTATATTTAATTTTAGGTTTATCTTTCTTAATTAAATAATTCTCTTCTTCTTAGATCTATTCTAGTAAAGGTTTACTTTTTAGTAAGAGTATTTAATATTTCTAAAAGTTATTAGGTATTAGTTAGGTTTTAAATTCCTAATCTTTATTTAAATTAATATTATTTATTAATATAAGGCTTTCTTTATTACTTATTATACTAAGATTTCACGTGGGTAAGTCTTTTTAGTTTATAGTATAAAGCTTCTTACCTTTAAAAATTAGCTTTTATAGCTTCTTTAAGGCTTTACATTTATTTATAAAGTGTCTAGTCTTACTATAATTATAATAAGTCTTTCCCTTTTCCTTATTTATAGCGTTAAGTTTTATAGGTTTAATATAGTACCTATATACTATTAATATTTCACGTAGCTTACTATTATTAGGTTTATTAAACCTAGTATATAATTTAAATTTTCTATAACCTTTTTCGTAATATCGCTTATATAAATAGTTATTTACCTTAATAATTATTTTAATAAAGTTATTAAATAACTTAGAACGATCTTCTTAATAAATGTTATTCTTTACTTCTTCTTTAAGTCCTTAATAAAAGACTTTTATCTTAGGTTTAGTATTTTAGTTAAGTTTTACTATAATACGTTTAAATTCCCTAGTATAATAAGCTATAAATCTAGTTTACTTAAGTTAAGTAAGCTATTATATAGCTTCTTTATACTTATTAGGGTTTTTAAATGTAATAAGAAGTTATTCTTTAAAGGTTTTATAATTAAAGAAAATATAAATAACTTTTACTTTAGCTTTAGCATTATACTTAAGATATACGCGAAGGGTTAGCTTCTATTATTTTATTACCTTTTTAGTTAAGAGATTATTAATATAAAGAATCTATAACTTAAGTGTTATATAGATTTTTTCGTTAACTTATAGGTAAGCTTAAGCTTATATAAGAAAGTTTCTTATATTACCCTTATAACTATTATATAATTTAGGCTTAAGGAATTTTAATATATTATTATTATTAATAAAGGATATAAGTGTAAGATTTTAAACTACTATAAGTTTCTCTTCTTATACCTTAAGTTTCTCGTAGAGATTATTCTATTAGTTAAGAAGCTATTAATTTTACTTCTTAAGCTTAATAATCTTATTATAAAGATACTTTATTATCTTCTTAAGGTTAATAATCTTTTCGCTTAAAGTAAATATCTTAGAAGTTATTACTACTTAAAGTTTTAAGGTAACTTATTAAATAGAATTAATAAAAATGTAATAGTAGCTTAGGTTTTAAGGTATAATAGGTTTATTTCTTAGAAAGTAAGTTAGGTTAAATGCTATAGAGTAGCTTTTAAGTAGTATTATAATAAGGCTATTAAGAGTATAACTCTTAATAGTAAGACTATTACTTAGATTTATTAATAAAGAACTAAATTACCTAATTATAGCGGAATACCTTCTTCTTAAGTACTCGTTTATCTCTCTATTATAGTCCTAGATTAAATAAATCCCATTTAATTCCCCCGTGTTAGATTAGGTTAATCCCCTTTATGTTACGAACGACACTGCACAAGACACGGGACGGGACCGCACCGGCTAGGACAGGCACGACCCGTGGGCACAAGAAGAAGGCAGGGGCACGTGACCAGCCACGTGACCTAAGAGGCAATCGAAGAGGTCAATGTTTAAACACATCGACCAGGGAGGATCGAACCGACCGAACCTCAAGCCAGTCGATTAAGGTTCGAAGGGATTAATAGTCAAGCTAATCGATCCAGGACTACAATAGAGAGATAGACGAATACTTAAGGAGGAAGTATTCCTATAGTCAGATAGTCTAGTTCTCTATTAATTAATCTAAGTAATAGTCTTACTATTAAGAGTTATACTCTTAACGGCCTTATTGTAATACTGCTTAAAAGCTACTCTATAGCATTTAACCTAACTTACTTCCTAAGAAATAAACCTACTATGCCTTAGAACCTAAGCTACCGTTACATTTTAATCAATCCTATTTAGTAAGTTACCTTAAAACTTTAAGTAGTAACGACTTCTAAGATGTCTACTTCAAGCGGAAAGACCACTAACCCTAGGGAGATAATAAAGTACCTTTATAACAAGATTACCGAGCTCGAGAAGCAAAATCAACAGCTTCTTAACCAATAGAATAATCTCTACGAAAAACTTAAGGTACAAGAAGAGGAACTTATAGTAGTTTAAAATCTCACACTTACATTCTCTATTAATAATAATAACATGCTAAAATTCCCTAAGCCTAAGTTATACAATAATTACAAGGGTAATGTAAGGAACTTTCTCATATAAGCCTAAGCTTACCTACGAGTTAACGAAAAAATCTATATAATACCTAAGTTACAGATTCTTTGTATTGGTAACCTCTTAACTGGGAAAGCAATAGAATAGTAGGAGCTAACCCTCTACACACATCTTAAGCACGGCGCTAAAGCTAGAGTGGAAGTTGTTCATATCTTCTCTAATTATAAAACCTTTAAAGAATAACTTCTCGCTACATTTAAAAACCCTAATAAGTATAAAGAAGCTATATAATAGCTTACTTAACTTAAGCAGACCGGATTTATAGCTTATTACGCTAGGGAGTTTAAACGTATCACAGTAAAACTTAACTGGAATACCAAACCTAAAATAGAAGTCTTCTATTAAGGACTTAAAGAAGAAGTAAAGGATAATATTTATTAAGAAGATTATTTTAAGTTATTTAATAACTTCGTTAAAATAGTTATTAAGGTAAACAACCGTTTATACGAGTAACGTTACGAAAAAAGTCACAGGAAATTCGGATTATATACTAGGTTTAATAAACCTAATAATAGTAAGCCACGCTAAACATTAATAGTATACGGGTACCACGCTAAACCTATAGAACTTAACGCCACGAATAAGAAAAAGGGAAAGACTTATTATAATTATAGTAAGACTAAATACTCTACGAATAAATGTAGAGCCCCAAAGAAGCTATAGAAGCTAATTCCTAAAGGCAGGAAGCTCTATACCGTAAACTAAGAAGACTTACCCACGCGAAATCTTAGTATAGTAAGTAATAAAGGAAGCCCTATATTAGCAAACAACATTAATTCAGATAAAGATTAGGAATTTAGAACCTAACTAATACCCGATAACTTTTAGGAACACTAGACACCCTCATTAAAAAGTAAACCTTTACTAGAACGGATCTAAGAAGAAGAGAATCATTTAAGTAAGAAAGACGAACCTAAAATTAAATATAAACTCCTTAATTAAACCTTTTATTACAATAATAATTACTACACGCACCTTAGTAGTAAGCAAGGTAGCGGATGGTTTCTACGAGAACGAAAGGGAAGAAGAATAACCCTTATAATATAACCGAAATTACGACAAACCGATTCTAAGATATTAAACGGAAAATTATACTATGCTAAGAATAACGCACACACTATCCGAATTACGCCCTTACAATCCGAGAAAGGAAACTGTGTGACTACAAGTAACTCACTTAGTCTAAGTTCGATTAACACAGATAGTAGATTAAGTAATCACTAAGGAAGCTCTAATAAGACGCTGGAAGATAATCGCTAATAATAGCGCTTAGAGATACGCGCCAAATAATAATAAGAGAAGAGAACTAATAAATCGGGAAACAATAGCTGTTATTACAATTAAAACCGATTCCTTAACGGAGATCTAATAGGTCTTTATATACTATAAACATTAGCAACACAGCACACCTTATAATTAACATAACTATAATGGGATAAAGAATCCAGGCAATAATTAATAGCGGAGCATAAGGAAATTTTATCTCGCTAAATCTCATTAATAAATTACAATTGCCTTAGACACCTAAAGATAAGCCCTACTAACTTATAATTATAAAAGGAACTACGATAAAGTATAGCCATAAAGTAGTTAACATAAAGATCGCGTAGCTTCTTATTAATATATAAGGCACGAAACACCAAGTTATACTAGATATTATAGTGATCTTAAAACACAATGTTATATTAAGAATACCCTAGTTACAAGCGAGCAATCCACGAGTTAATTGGAGAACCAGCTAACTTTAATGGGATTTACTAGAATACGGTTATAAAGCAAAGAGCGGCCTATAAAGGGCACCTTATTTAGACTATAATAAGCCTTTAGGAATATACGTGATTGCTAGAGAGCTAAAAGCTAAGACAACGAAGATTCCCAAGGAATACTCACAGTATAGTAAGCTATTTAGCGAAGAGCTAAAAATAGGACTACTAGAGCATTCACGCTAGGACTACGAGATTAGACTCTAGCCCGGTACTAAACTAACGTTTAATAAGATTTATCCTTAGAACCCTAAGCAAGATAAGGCGCTTAAGGAGTATCTAAAGGACATGTTACAGAAGGGATACATAAGACTATTAAAGTCCCTAATAGGATACCTAATCCTATAAGTACTAAAGAAGAACGGGAAACTATAACTATACATTAATTACTAATACTTAAATAAAATTACAATTAAGAATTAATACCCGTTACCGCTTATAACGGAAATCAGAGATAAAGTTAAAAAAGCCAAATAGTTTACTACACTCGACTTAAAAGGAGCCTATAACCTTATACGAATAAAAGAAGGCCACAAGTAAATAATAGCATTTTAAACTAGTAGAGGACACTACGAATATTTAGTGATGCCTTTCGGGCTTACCAACGCACCAGTAACCTTTTAAAGAATAATCGATATAATCTTACGGAAACAACTAGGAGTGTTTATAGTTGTATACCTTAATAATATCCTCATTTATTTAAATACCCTTAAGGAACATAAACGACATGTATATAAGGTATTATAAACTCTATAAGACAATAAACTCTTAGTTAAAGCCTTAAAATACTAATTCCACTAGAATACTATACACTTTCTAGGGTACGTGCTTACACACAAAGAAATACGAATAAGCCTAAATAAGATTAAAACTATTAAGAAATAGCCTACACTAAAGAATCTAAAAGAAGTTAAAGAATTTATAGTATTTGTAAACTTCTACTATAAGTTCTTAAGCGGATATAAAGACATTTCACAACCTCTTATAAACCTAATAAAGAAGGAAGTTAGCTTTTAATAGAACGAACTAAAAGCTACAGCATTCCAGAAAATAAAAAATTTAATTACGTTAGAACCTGTGTTAAAAGCACCTAATTAGGATAAACCTTATAAGCTTAAAACAAACGCCTTAGACTTTACATTAGGCGGATAGCTTAGATAACGAGATAATTAAGGAAGATTACACCTAATTATATTCTTCTTAAAGAAACTCCACGAACCTAAACTCAATTATAGGATCCACAATAAAGAACTCATAGCTATTATTAAGTGCTTTAAAGAATAAAGACACTATCTTATAGGAGTAAAGCATTAAATTAAGGTCTATATTAACTATAAGAATCTCATATCGTTCTTAACCATAAAGGATCTAAATAAACGATAGATTAAATAGTATGAAACCCTTACGGATTATAACTTTAAAATTATATACTATAAAGGATCTAAAAATAGAAGAGTAAACGCGCTTAGCTAAAAAGAGGACTTAAAATCGGATGAGTAAGTGAGTAATACACCCTTACTACGCGCTACTAAGAATAGGAACCTTATACTAGGCACCCAAGAAATTAATATAACCTAGCAAGTCAAGCTAAATGAAACATAAATGCATCAGATCGCATCATACATTAATAATAATAGCTATTTAGACAATTAGGAAACAAAAACGCATTTATCTAAGAAAGGCAAGACCTTCTTATATAATAAACAGCAGTATATTCCTAGTACACTTCAAGAACAGCTTATTAAGAAAATATACGAGTACCTATTACACGAATATTAGGGTATAAGGAAAACGATTAGCAGGCTAAGAAGATTATACGACTTCCTAAAAAGCAGAAAAATGGTACAAGAAGTTATTAAGAAATGCAACACGTATAATAAAGCAAAATTAGCATAACACGCACCATACGAAGAATTACAACCAATATCACCACCTAAAAGAGCATAGCAAACTATTATAATAGACTTTATCGTTAAACTACTAAAGTTAAAAGAACCCATAATAGGAGTAGCTTATAATAGCATTCTAGTTATTGTGGACAAACTCATAAAATACGCCTACTACATTCTATACAAGGAATCGAGCAACACTAAGAACTTAGCGTATATATTCTTTAAAACAGTTATTACATAACATAGATTACCAATAAAGCTTATATTAGATCGCGACAAATTGTTCACCTTAAACTTTTAGAAATGCCTCATAGAAACTATAAAGATTAAATAAAGCTTATTAACAGTATTCCACCCACAATTAAATAGACAAACAGAAATCTTAAACCAAATACTCGAATAATATCTGCGAAGCTATGTTAATTACTAATAGAATAATTAGGTAGAATAGCTACCACTAGCATAATAGGCTTATAATAGCTCTAAGATTAATAACATAAAGATGTTACTATTTAGGGTAAATTACGGATTTAACCCTATTATCGAAACACATGCGACACAAAATGTAAACGCGCTAGTAGCTATAATGCATGCAGTAACTATAATAAAAATATAGAAACACTTGTAATAGGAATAGATATTTTTACAGAACCGAATAAAATACTACGCGGATAAAAAGAGATTACTAGCGCTAATCCTAGAGAAGGGACATAAAGTATACCTTATTCGCAAAAACATTAAAACTAAGCGACCCAGCGATAAACTCAACTAGAAGAAGATCGGACCATTTCTTATTAAACGAAAAATCTTAAATACCAACTACAAACTATCATTACTAAATAGAATAAGAATCTATCCCATATTTCATATATCGCTACTAGAGAAAGCACTAGATAAATCTACAATTGCTATAAACATTATAACGGAAGATACTAATAAATACAAAGTTAAACGGATACTTAAAGCATAGAGAGACATAAAGAATCGTTATTATCTTATTAAATAGAAAGAATATCTAAACTCTAAAAACACCTAGGAACTAGCCAAAAATCTCACGAACTACTTAACGTTACTTAAACAGTTTTATTCCTAAGAAACGCATCCCAATTAATCTCCTAAGCACCGTCTAACGACTTAATACTAAATTTAGCATCCAAGAAACGAACTAAAACAGGATCTAGATCCTTAGAAGGAGTAGAAAGGACCCCTATAGTCTTTTAAAGCTATTCCACTTCCTCACGCTTTACACGTTCCAACTCTTTAACGTTATTAATACCACGCGTAACCGCACGTATCATTTTCTTAAACCATAATTTCTTTTATTTTCGTAAACGCAAGACCTTTTAATTCTTAGCTAAGGCACGCTCCTTAGCTTCTTTAAGCTCCCTCTTAAGCTTATAATATTAATCCGCGATGCTACGAAGCTGTTAAGGGGTTACCCCCGTAATATCACAATTCCCTTACTTATCCACCACACACTTTACACAACAACTTAAATCGGAAACAAAGGCTTTACATTAGGGAAGTCCTATACGGGCGTAGCAAGCGTAAGCCTTTATATCGGATAAAGACGAATTATTAATTATCGCAAAAAGAAGGTTATCCTAGTAAAGGGAAGAAGTAAACGAAGCTTTAAACCGCTATTTTAAGACACGATTAATCGATATAATAGCATATAATAATGGAAGGAAGAAAACGCACGACACTTAAGCCGGCCTATTTTAATAGCCTTAAGGATAAGACTAACAAAGAAGGGGCATAATATTACGAACAACACTATATAAGATACGGGACGGGACCGCACCGGCTAGGATAGGCACGACCCGTAGGCATAAGAAGAAGGCAGGGGCACGTGACTAGCCACGTGACCTAAGAGGCGATCAAAGAGGTCAATGTTTAAACACATCGACCAGGGAGAATTAAACCGACCGAACCTTAAGCTAGTCGATTAAGGTTCAAAGGGATTAATGGTTAAGCTAATTAATCCAGGACTATAATAGAGAGATAAACGAATACTTAAGGAGGAAGTATTCTCATAGTCAGATAGTCTAGTTCTCTATTAATTAATCTAAGCAATAGTCTTACTATTAAGAGTTATACTCTTAACGGCCTTATTGTAATACTACTTAAAAGCTACTCTGTAGCATTCAACCTGACTTACTTCCTAAGAAACAGACCTACTGTGCCTTAGAACCTAAGCCACCGTTACACTTTAATCTATTAAGTTAGATTAGACTAATCCCATTTAATCCCCTCACGTAACTTGCGATCCCGTTAGGCCTTATTCTTGTTTGCATGTTAGCGGCTTATAATGCTAGCTAACTGCTTTAGGTACCCTTAGTTCGTAACACATTTATACTAGAACTATAAGATTAAACTTTAGCCTAGTATTAAACTAACGTTTAATAAAATTTATTCTTAGAACTCTAAGTAAGATAAAGCACTTAAGGAGTATCTAGAGAATATATTATAAAAGGGATATATAAGACTATTAAAGTTCTTAGTAGAATATTTAATTCTATAAGTATTAAAGAAGAATAGGAAACTATAATTATATATTAATTACTAATACTTAAATAAGATTATAATTAAGAATTAATACCTATTATTACTTATAACGAAAATTAAAGATAAAGTTAAAAAAGCTAAATAGTTTATTATACTTAACTTAAAAGGAGCTTATAACCTTATATAAATAAAAGAAGATTATAAGTAAATAATAGCATTTTAAACTAATAAAGAATACTATAAATATTTAGTAATACCTTTTAGGCTTATTAACGTACTAGTAACCTTTTAAAGAATAATTAATATAATCTTACGAAAATAACTAAAAGTATTTATAGTTATATACCTTAATAATATTCTTATTTACTTAAATACCCTTAAGGAATATAAATAATATATATATAAGGTACTATAAACTTTATAAAATAATAAAACTCTTAATTAAAGCCTTAAAATACTAGTTTTACTAGAATACTATACACTTTTTACGGTACGTGCTTATATATAAAAAAATATAAATAAGCTTAAATAAGATTAAAACTATTAAGAAATAGCTTATATTAAGAAATCTAAAAGAAGTTAAAGAATTTATAGTATTCGTAAACTTTTACTATAAGTTCTTAAGCGAATATAAAGATATTTTATAACCTCTTATAAACCTAATAAAGAAAAAAGTTAGCTTTTAATAGAATAAACTAAAAGCTATAATATTCTAAAAGATAAAAGATTTAATTACGTTAGAATTTATATTAAAAGTACCTAATTAAAATAAACCTTATAAGCTTAAAATAAACGCCTTAAACTTTATACTAGGCGAATAGCTTAAATAATAAGATAATTAAGAAAGATTACACCTAGTTATATTCTTCTTAAAGAAACTTTATAAATTTAAACTTAATTATAGGATTTATAATAAAGAACTTATAGCTATTATTAAGTGCTTTAAAGAATAAAGATATTATTTTATAGAAGTAAAGTATTAAATTAAGGTTTATATTAATTATAAGAATCTTATATTATTCTTAACTATAAAGGATTTAAATAAACGATAGATTAAATAGTATAAAACCCTTATAAATTATAACTTTAAAATTATATACTATAAAGAATCTAAAAATAAAAGAGTAAATACACTTAGTTAAAGAGAGAACTTAAAATTAAATAAGTAAGTAAGTAATATACCCTTACTACGCGCTATTAAGAATAAGAACCTTATACTAGGTACCTAAGAAATTAATATAACCTAGTAAGTTAAGCTAGATAAAATATAAATATAACGAATTACATTATATATTAAGAATAATAGTTACTTAAATAATTAGGAAACGAAAACGCATTTATTTAAGAAAGGTAAAACCTTCTTATATAATAAATAATAGTATATTCCTAGTACACTTTAAGAATAGCTTATTAAGGAAATATATAAGCACTTATTACACGAATATTAGGGTGTAAGGAAAACGATTAGTAGGCTAAGAAAATTATATAACTTTTTAGAAAGTAAAAAAATAATATAAGAAGTTATTAAGAAATATAACACGTGTAATAAAGTAAAATTAGCGTAACACGTATTATATAAAGAATTATAACTAATATTACTACTTAAAAGAGTATAGTAAACTATTATAATAGACTTTATTATTAAACTATTAAAGTTAAAAGAACCTATAATAGAAGTAACTTATAATAGTATTTTAATTATTATAAATAAACTTATAAAATACGCCTACTATATTCTATATAAGAAATTAAGTAATACTAAGAACTTAGCGTATATATTCTTTAAAATAATTATTATATAATATAAATTACTAATAAAGCTTATATTAAATTATAATAAATTATTTACCTTAAACTTTTAGAAATGCCTTATAAAAACTATAAAGATTAAATAAAGCTTATTAATAGTATTTTACCTATAATTAAATAGGTAAATAGAAATCTTAAACTAAATACTCGAATAATATTTATAAAGCTATATTAACTATTAATAGAATAATTAAGTAAAATAGTTATTACTAGTATAATAGGCTTATAATAGCTCTAAGATTAATAATATAAAGATGTTATTATTTAAGGTAAATTATAGATTTAACCTTATTATTAAAATACATGTAACACAGAATGTAAACGCGCTAGTAGCTATAATGCATATAGTAATTATAATAGAAATATAGAAATACTTATAATAGAAATAGATATTTTTATAGAATTAAATAAAATACTACGCGAATAAAAAGAGATTACTAGCGCTAATTTTAGAGGAGAGATATAAAGTATACCTTATTTATAAAAACATTAAAACTAAGTAACCTAGTAATAAACTTAACTAAAAGAAGATTAAATTATTTCTTATTAAATAGAAAATCTTAAATATTAATTATAAACTATTATTATTAAATAAAATAAGAATTCACTTTATATTTTATATATTATTATTAGAGAAAGCACTAGATAAATTTATAATTGCTATAAATATTATAATAAAAGATACTAATAAATATAAAGTTAAATAAATACTTAAAGTACGGGAAGATATAAAGAATTATTATTATCTTATTAAATAAAAGGGATATTTAAACTCTAAAAACACCTAAAAACTAGCTAAAAATCTTACGAATTACTTAACGTTACTTAAATAGTTTTATTTCTAAGAAACGCATTTTAATTAATCTTTTAAGTATTATTTAATAACTTAATATTAAATTTAGTATTTAAGAAACGAACTAAAATAGAATTTAGATTCTTAGAAAGAGTAAAAAGAACCCTTATAGTCTTTTAAAGCTATTTTACTTTCTTATATTTTACACGTTTTAACTCTTTAACGTTATTAATATTACGCGTAATTACACGTATTATTTTCTTAAACTATAATTTCTTTTATTTTTATAAACGTAAGACCTTTTAATTCTTAGTTAAGGCACGCTTCTTAGCTTCTTTAAGCTCTCTCTTAAGCTTATAATATTAATTTATAATACTATAAAGCTATTAAGGGGTTACCCCCGTAATATTATAATTCCCTTACTTATCTATTATATACTTTATATAATAACTTAAATTAAAAATAAAGGCTTTATATTAAGGAAGTCTTATATAAGCGTAATAAGCGTAAGCCTTTATAAAGAATAAAGATAAATTATTAATTATTATAAAAAGAAGGTTATCTTAGTAAAGGGAAGAAGTAAATAAAGCTTTAAACCGCTATTTTAAGACACGATTAATTAATATAATAACATATAATAATAAAAGAAAGAAAACGCATAACACTTAAACCGGCCTATTTTAATAGCCTTAAGGATAAGACTAATAAAGGAGAGGTATAATATTATAAATAATACTATATAAGATATAAGACGGGACTATATTAGCTAGAATAGGTATAACCTATAGGTATAAGAAGAAGATAAGGGCACGTAATTAGCTACGTAATTTAAGAGGTAATTAAAGAGGTTAATATTTAAATATATTAACTAGAGAGAATTAAATCGACTAAACCTTAAGCTAGTTAATTAAGGTTTAAAGGGATTAATAGTTAAGCTAATTAATTTAAAACTATAATAAAGAGATAAATAAGTACTTAAGAAGAAGGTATTTTTATAGCTAAATAGTCTAGATCTCTATTAATTAATTTAAGTAATAGTCTTACTATTAAGAGTTATACTCTTAATAGCCTTATTATAATACTGCTTAAAAGCTACTCTATAGCATTTAACCTAACTTACTTTCTAAGAAATAGACCTACTATGCCTTAGAATCTAAGCCACTATTACACTTAAAGCCTAGGTTTATAAGGAATTAAAAGAGCTTTAATATAGTAAATACTATATTTAACCTTATTGTAATCGTTATATATAGCATTAATCTAACCTTTTCTTAATACCCTTTAATCTTTTACTTAATTATCTCTTTAATACGTGTAATTAGCTTTATAACTAGAATTAATATAGCTAAAAACGTGTCTTTTTATACTTAGCCGAATTTTTTACTAATCTTATTAATATAAGCCTTATAACTTAAGTAGATTTTCCTATTTTTATAATCTCTAATAATCTATATTTTAAGAAAGAAGTATATCTTACCTTTATCTTTTAAATCGTATACTTCTTTTAAGCTATTAATTACGTGGTTTATTACTTTCTTATTATTCTTATAATAGGTAAGAATAATATTATTTATAAAGAAAATTAGAAATACGTTTTAAGCTTTTAAGAAAAAGATATAAGGCTCTTTTATACTAAAGTAAGCTTATACTTCTTTAATATTATACTTAGTTCTTTAAATTAAAGGCTTAATAAGTTACGTAATTTATATAAAGCTTATAATTGTTTTACGTAAAATCTCTCTTTTTTAAATTCTAAGAGAAGCTTATAAGTTACTAGTGTTACGTACTTATCGCGTTTTACGTAAAGAAAAGCGTTCTTTACATTAAATTACCTTAACTTTAAGTTAAACCTAATTATTAGCGTAATTATAATATAAAAGGTATATACTATAAGCGTTATTACGTAAATTTATTTAATAGTAATACGCTCTTATATATTTTCTCGTATAATTATACGAGCCTTATATTTAATAAGGTAACCCTTTTCATTAAATTTATAGAAGTATACTTACTTTAAAGGTAATAGCTTAAATCTTACTTTTAAACGCTTAATTTCCCTTTAAGTGCCTCTTTTTTATAGTACTTTAATCTTTACTTTTATAGCTTTAAACTATTATTCTCTTAGAGAGTAATTTAGTATTTTCTTTTACATTATTAATATCTTAAATAGATTTAATATATAAATTTTCTTTATTTTAAGTTATTTATTAATTTAAGCTTTATTTCTCTTATTATAATTCGCGTTAATTATTATAAATACTAGAATAAAGCTCTTTATAATTTAATCTCTTATTATCTAGTAATTAGGTAAATATATTTAGGTAAAAGCTTTTTATATAGCTTTAATTAAAAGAGTATTAAGTCTTTTTTTCTTACTTAACCTCTTTAATATATATTAGTTTAATTTTCTCTTTTATAAAATATTCTAGTTTACGTATTTATTACTTTTAAAGCATACGCTTTTACGTAATAAAGATAACCTTTCTTTACTCTTTAATTCTTTATTAATTACTAGTATTAATTTAGCTTTTAATTATATTAATTAAGGTATAATTTCCTTTAATATTAAGGCTTAACTCTTTATAAGTAAGCGATTAGCTAAGTTATTATTTACTTAAAGAGCTTACTTAACTAAAGCTCTTTACTTATTTAATTCTAGCTATTATTTATTCTTAAAATAAATCGTTTTTATTATTAAAGAAGATTATACACTTAAAAGCGCTAATAATATTATATTATTAAGCTTAATAATATTTAATAATTTATTACTTATAAGTTTCTTTAAAGTTAATTATAGTATATAAAGGCTTAAATTCAATTATAACTTTAGCTTCTTATTTTAAGTACTAGGTTAAGCTTTTACCTCTAAGCTTATAAGTATATTTAGGCTTATCTTAATAGGTTCTTTATTAAAAGTTAATATTAAGTTAACCTTTTTATTTAACTTATTATTAATTTAAATAAACTTAACTTAAGCGGTTAATAGAGCTCTTACGAATATAGTAAATATAAGTGTATTGTGTATTATATTTTATATTGTATTGTATTTTCGTGTATTATATTTAAATATAATACATTACATTCTTAAAATACCTATAAATGTATTATTAGAGAAAAACGCTAGTAAATTTTTTACTTATATATATAAGGCTAATTATAAGGCTTATAAGAAATATTTTTATATAGTTAAATAGAGCTATTTTAATCTTTTAAAATGCATTAATTTATATTATTATAAGTTATATCATAAGAGAGTTATTTATATTTTTATTATTTAAAATATATTATTAAAAATTTAAAATATAAAGTTTAAACTTTAAATATATAAATTTTATAAAATTAAATACTTTAAAGCTATTAACGCGTTAATTAATTATATTACTTAATTATTATTATTTTTAAGTCCTTTTTTCTTAATTTATATAGTATTAAACTTAAATTTTTAAGCTTTATTATTTAATATCTTAATAATTATTAAAAATATAATAGTAAATAATATATTATTATAAACCTTAAAATTATATTAATATAAGACTATTTTTTATACAATTAATTCTTAATAATATATCTAAAAATATACTATAAAAAGACTTAAGAGTAAATATTAAATTTAAAAAAATATAAATGCAAGTAACTTTTTAAATATATAACTTATAATATTAATATAAATATCTTTATAAAGTTTAAGTTCTTCTTATTATTATAAAATTTAAAAAAAATATTAAAAGCTTTATTTTATACTAATATAAAGCTATTATACATTATAAATATTACTATCTTCCTCTTCTTCTCTATTTTTAGTACTATTTATAAATTTAACCTTAAAAACAGCTTTATTACTACTAGAAAAAGCTGAATTTTCATTTAATTTAAATTTTTCTAAATCTAAGCTAGAATAAGAGAATAAATTATAATATTTCTTTATTTTAACTCATTTTTCCTTATTTTTAGCCTAGTTTTTTAATAATAAAATTTTTTAAATATTAGAATGCATTAAAGAGGTTCTTCGCTTATTAATTACGTTACCTTCTTAGTTAAAATTCCCTTTTATAGCTTCTAAAGTAGCTAAAATAGCTAAATATTTTCGTGCTATTATTAAAAGAATTAGAAAAGCTTTAATAGAATTAGCCTACTAAATAAATATATCTTCCTATTAAAAGTTAGTATTTATTTTTATATAATTAAGCTTATAAAGTTAAGGTTACTATAATAAAAGTTAAAAATACCTTATTATCTTTTAAATTAAGCTTATAATAACTAGAAATCTCGTTTTTTTTAGTTTCTTTAATAGCTTTATTTTTTTACTTAGAAAATAAGTTATTAAATAAACTAGGCTTTAATTTAGGCCTAGAATCTTTATAAGATGTTATTTTCTTAGCTGGTTATTAACTTATTATAAATCGATTATTACTCGATTATTATTTAAATTAGAACTAGAAGAAGAATCTTCTTCTATTTCTATATTTAAAATAAGCTTATTTTTAGGGTCTTTTATATATAGTTTATATGTTCTAAGATATAATTAGTTATAAGATATTAAAAAAAGGTTATTTTTAATAATTATTTATACTTACTCTTAATATTCTATTTTTAAATTATTTAATAATAAATGTAAAGTAATTGAATTTATATTAAATTGAGTTTTAACCGTTTTAATATTAAATCTAGGGTCTAATATAGTAGCAAATAAATAAGGCTTCTAAAAACTATAATTACTATTAATATTTTTTGGAAAATAGTAATTTAGTTTCTTTAAACCTGTATTTAAAGCTGAAATAAAAGCTTTAATTAACGAATTATAAGCGTTTTTCTATAAATAAGTTAGAATAGTTATGATAATTTATTTTAATATAAAAAGCTAAATATAAAAAGTTTAAAAATATAAAAACTTACGTTTTTAAGCTAACTTTCTTAATCTTTTAATATATTTTCAAGAAGAAAGTATATTTTAAAGATATAAAAAGATACTAAGCTTATAGTATTATAAGCTTAGCTTTATAATTTCTTTGTAGGCTTATTAAAAACCTCTAAAATGCTTAATAAAGTCTCTAAATTAAGCTATTCTTACGTTATTAAATTATTATCTTTAAAAGCTACTATATTTGTAACGTTTTGTAATAATATAATAGCTTTTTTAAGTATAATAGTCGTATTTATTATTCTAAAAGTTAAATTCCATCTCATTGCGTTTACTAAGTTAAGTAAAAATAATTAGTAATAATTATTAATAGTTTTAAATAGATTTTTAAGGTCTTAATAATAGAAATAAAAGCTATTAAATATATTATATAACTTACCTAATAGTATTTTTGTAATATTATTATTTTTAGCTATAAAGCCCTTAAATTTAGCTTCTTTTAAAGCTTTAATCTATTAAGAATAAAGTTATTAGTTATTTTTAAGAAGAATTACTATTTTTTAACTTTTCTAATAGTTCCTATATAATAATTAGCTTAAAATATATATAAATATAATAGAAAAAACCTTAAAATACCTGGAAGTAAATTAGAAAATTGTTTTTGTTTTTCAGAAGATAATTAGTTAAATTCTTCTATTAAAAAGTATAAAAGCTTGCTATCTTTGTATTTTTTAATATTTTCGGATATTATTAATTCGGTAATAAACGTGGATATAATATCTTTAGTAATAATATTTAAAATATAAGCCGTATAACGAATATTAAAAGGTTTTAGGTTTTTTTCCGTATAAAAGTTTAAAAAAGAGGTAAGAAAAGTGTTATTATTAGAGCTATTATCTCTAGTAAAACTATAATTTAAAATAAGTTAATAAAATATCATAAAATAACCTTATAATTAACTTACCTTAATATTTTTTCTAGTTTTATATTATATTCTAATAATAATTAATTAAAACAAAGATTAATAGAACTTCTAGTGTAAGTATTAGGTAAATATTTAAATCCTAAATATAATTAGTTTAAAAAGTTAAATAATAATATAATATTATATAATAAAAATAAGAAAAATAAGAAAAATAATAAACTAACTAATTAAATAGTATTTTAAATTAAATTTAAAGTTTAGCTAATTAGCTATAACTCTTAAATAAGATTTAGAATTAATAGAAGTCTAAATATTAAGTTAAATAAATATATAACCTAATTTATTAACTTAATTTTAAATTATATTAATTATATTCTTCTTCATTTTTAAATATAAAATATTTATATAAGAAAGTATATTTTAATAGTGAAAAAAGCTTGTATCTTAACTAAAATAAGTTAATATTATTAAATATATAATATAATATTATAAACTTACTTATTATAATAGCTTATTAGCTTTTTAAAGCTTTTACTAGTAATAGTAGTAAAAGATAGGTTATTTTAAAGTATAAACTTAATAGCTAGTATAAGAGTAGTATCCTTAGAAAATTCACTAATAATAGTATTATTTCTAGGTCTTTTATTGCCTCTTTTACTGCTAGATATACTAGATTAAGCTGATATTTCGGATAATAAAGGTGATTCCGTATAAATAGGCACTATATATTAATAAATTAGTAATTAATATCTTTAAAGTATTATAATATAATATTAATATTATATTAATATGTTAAAAGAATAGTTTAAAGATAATAAGTTAATAACTTACACGTTAATTTAGAATTTTCTTCGGTTTTTAAGGTTATAATAAAAGGATGTTTTTTTTTATAATGTGTAACACTATTAAAAGACTGAAAACGCTTTACTTTACTATAAAAAGTAAATAAATAGTCTTATTAAGTGTAAAAATAATGAATTAATTTTTCTTTATTAAAATTAATCTCTAATAATCGAAAATTAAAGAGATTATATTAAAAGATATATAATTTTAAACTAAATTAATAGCTCTTATCATTTTTAGGGTTATTTTAATATTAATTTAGCGTTAAAAGACTCGTAGTAGAGTTATTATTCGTAGATAAATCGGGTTTAGAATTAAAGGGATTTTTAGCTATTTTTAATGATAAGTAAGATAGGGTTTTAAGGTAAAAGAAATAGTTACTATATACCCTAAAAATAGGGTTATTTAATGAAAAAAAAAGTTTTATTAAAAGTAAGATATTAGTTAAGCTATAGGTGTTAAAGTGTTAGTATAGAAAAAGAGAATTTTAAACTTTAAAGAGGGATAACACAGTTAATATATAGAGTTTAAATATAATGAAAGATGTTATAAAAACCTTAAATTTTAGGCATTTTTTTAATGCTTAACTTACCCCTAAAACGTGTATATTCGTATAAAAACCAGTGAAAAATTTATAAGATAAAATACAACTATTATAAAATAGTAGAATATACTAGTGTAATTATAATGTATAAAGGGCTTTCTATTATATTACGTTAAGGCGTTTCTTTACCTAAAACATACATATATATATTATAAGAAGTATTTATATTTTAAAACTTTAAGTTAATATAACTTTCGTAATATTAGACTTATAAAGATACACCTAGTATATAAAGATAGAGCTTTTTGAGAGCTATTAATTAGTTTTATTTTTATCTATTTTAGTTTATTATTAGTAGAGATATTTTAGTTTATATAATATAGCGTTTTTATTAAAGCGGGGTTACGCGAGGTAACTTAAATACTCTACTTTCTTTACACTACTAAATACCACATATAATATCTCTATAATTATTAATTAAAAATAAATAAAAATATTATTTTTAAATAGCTAAGATTATAAGCTTTTAAATAATACTAATTTTATAATAAAATTCGTTTTTTTTCATAAAGTTATAATAGATTAAATATATAGTATAATAAAAGTTATAGAATTTATTTTTAATGTATATATATATATATATATTATAATATATATAAGTATATGTAAATATTTTATAATTATAAAATATATGAATAAGTATAAAAAAGGCTAAAGAATTTTATAATATATAATTTATATATAATTTATATTATATTAATAAAAATATTTAAAATATAAAGTATAATAAATAATTTAAATTAGTAATAAATAAAGGAAAAATAAAAAAAATATATATTATTAAGAATATTTTATTATATAATTATCTTATATTATATATATATTTTTATTTATTATTTAATAGTATTTTTAAAATAATTAATATATATTATATATTTTTTTTAGTTTTTTATATATAATATAAGTAAAAAAAATTATTTAAAAAATATTTACTTAATTTACATAATATAATATCTTTATAAAGCTTAAAAAAAACCTTATTTTTTTATTTATTTTATATAAAAAGTTATATAATATTTTATATTTATTTTATTTTTAAAGTAAAATATTTTATTAATACGTAGACTTTTAAGTATAATTTTTATATTATTATAATGAGAAAAAAATCTATTATTATTATATATTTTTTAAAATTTATTATTATATATTCTAATAATACATTTATAGGTATTTTATTTATATATTGTATTGTATTATATTATAATATAATATAATATAATATAGTATAGTAAAAAATACAAAAAATACAATACATTTAGAGGTCTAGCGGTTAACTCTTTTATTAAAAGCTCTTTTAAGCTTTTAACGCGTAAATTATAGAATATAAACTTATTAAACGTAATATTTTAAGTTATTATTACCTAGTTAAGTTAAGGTACCTAAATTTAATAGATATTAATAATAAAGTAATTAATAAGGTAACTAATATATCTCTTAGAACTTATTTTATATATACGCTTATTTTAACTAGCCTTATAATCTCTTTAAAGCGAATATACGTGGTAGCTATAAGCATATATTATACTTTAATTAGGCCTTAAGTTAATTATATACTCTCTTATAAGTAAATAAGCGTTAATTTTAAACTATAGTTTAAGGTATTTAAAAGGGCTTTTTTAATTATAAGCTTAATTTAAGCTTATATTATATAAAAAGATAATAGCTTAAACGCTTTTTAATTATAAGTTTATAGGGAGCTTTACGCTATTAAGTATTAAATTTAAGCTAATTATAATTTATTAGCTAGCTCTTTTAACACTCTCGTTTAGCTTATAAGTATATAATAATAAGTATTTAAGCTTAATACCTTACGCTTTTACCTAGTATTTAAAGATTAAATTACCTACTATTATAATTATAAATCTCTTATTATTTTATATAAATTTATATATTAATAGCTTAAATTACCTTATAACTTATCTTTTAAAATACACGATAATATTAAATATAATAAGTTATTTCTTATTTAATAGTAAATAATATTATATTATCTTAGAATATTTATTCTTAAATACTAAAAGCTATTTTATACTATTATAACTTAGCTTATAGTTTTAAAGGTCTTAATATACTTACTAAAATAGTTTTAATAACTTATACTCTTTAAGTTACCTTAATATAACTTAACGTACGTAAACTTACGTATACGTTTTATAATTAATACGCTTAATTCCTTTAATACGTACGTTTTTAGTATATATTAATAGCTTAAATAAAGCTATTAATTTTAAATAGCTTAAATAAAGATATTATAACTCTTTAAAGTCTTCTCTTAGCCTTAAAGAGTTATAATTTAGCCTTTAATACCTTAAGTTTTATATTCTTATTTTATTTACTTTAATAATTATAAATATATTAAGAGAAAAGCTTATTATTATAATAAGTGCTTTAAGTTTAAGAGAGTAATTAAAAATTAGCTTATATTTAAGAAACATTAAGTTATACTTTTAAATTAATAGTATTAAAATTACGCTTTATTTTATAAGTTTAAAGTATAATATATTATTAAAACTATAAACCTAAGCGCTCTTTTCTTATAAGTAATTAATTAAGATAATATTAACGTAAAAGTTTTTAATTACATTAATATCTTTAAGTATTAGATTCTTAATTTAAGGTTTATTTATATTATTTAAAAGCTTTTTAAGTATATAAGTCTCTTTTTCTTAGATTAAAAAGATACTTACACTTACCTTTATAAATTCGCTCTTAATTTTCTTATATAAGTTAAGCTTAAAAAGGTTAATATTATTAATAAGATATATAACGCTATAATTATTAAGAAGTATACTTAAAGAGAGTAAGTACTTACTTATACTTATAATATTATAGATTTTAACGTATTATTTATAAGCTTAAAGAGTAAAGAGATTAATAATAATAATATTAATACTTTCTTTTATTAAGTATTTTATCTCTTTAATAGTTAAGCTTTTATCTTATCCTTTCTTTATTATTTAAGCGCGTAACTTATCTTATTACTTACTCTTATAACGTTCTTTTATCTTTTTATAATTCTTTTTCTTTAATAATTAACTAAGCTTTAAATTTTTATATTTAATAATTATATATTATAAGATTTTATAGTTCTTTACTTATTATTTATATCTTCTTAATTAATTACCTATTAAGTAAAGGTACTTTAGCTTTAATTAACCTTTATTATTATCTTTATTATTCTTTATTTACTCTTTATTTTCTTATTCTTATACCTATTAAAGCTATTTCTTTTAATTAAAGCGTTTTTTAAGTATTATATATATATCTCTAGTATTATTATACTTATACTTATATATAATAATAAGTACGTAAAATATTAACCTAAAATTATAAAGAGTACGCTTATTTTTAGTTTCTTAAGCTTTATTAATAATAATTATATTAAGTATAACTTTAGCTTATTTAAGCTTAAAGTAAACTTTAATTACGCTAAGAAAATTATAAATAACGTTAATTTCTTTAATCTTATTAATTCTATTATTTTAAGCGCGTATATAAATCTTATTTTATTTTATATATTATTAATTTTATTTAATATTTACGTAGTAAGCTTTATTAAGGTATATTACGTATAATTTATAAGTTTTCTCTTATATATTAAAGTTATATAAGATAAGTTAACCCTTAACTTCTTTAATTAATTACCTTAAAGTATAATCTTTTAAATATTAATTAATAAGATAAAGTATAATAAATTTATAAATACTTAATTTAATAGTATATATAATTTACTTATAAATATTATATACTTTAATCTCTTTACTTATATAAGCTTTAAGCTTACTATTATATTATAATTATATAGCTTAAAGAGTATATAATATAATAAAGTTATTCTTTATCTTAAGTAAAAGTTATTAGTTTAATAAAAGGCTTATATAAGCCTTTATTAAAGTAAGTTAAAGGGGAGTAAGTAACGTATTAATTAAGTAATTTAATTAATTAAAGTCTATAATATTTTAAAGCTTATTAACTTAAGCTTAACCCTTTAATACTTTATATTAATTATATTATTAGCTTAAAAGCTTTAACTTAAGCTTAATAAATAATTAAGTATTTATAAGAGTAATATTAATATTTATTAAATATATAAATATAATAAAATAAGTATTAAAATAATACCTTAAATACTTAATTTTCTTAAGTAAAAGTTATAAGAGATTTAAAGTTCTTTTAAGCTTATAATTATTATACTTTAAAGAGTATTAATTATAATAATAATATATCTATATAAATTTATATTTAATTATAAAAGAGAGAATTATATACGCTCTTTTTATAAGTGCGCTTATTATTAGGGTTATCTACTTGTAGTTAAGAGTTTACCCTTATTTAATTATACGTACGCAATTTATACCCGTAACAAGTGACCCATTCTGACAGTGTTGCACGTTCGATCTCTCAGCACTAAGGCCTCCCAAGGGCTTCTCTTTGCTCGATCTAACGACCTCCTATTAAATTGTCGGAGTCCTTTGTTTCACCACAACACGAGGTGGGGAGATTCTGCCATGCGAGTTGCCCAACTTGTGCTAAATGGCGACCTGACATACGGTCAAGAAGAGCCGAAAAAGTATGCACATCTTCTTGCATGGGTGGACAGTCTGCCCAAGACATCATCCAACATAGGCCTTCAAGCACGAGCCTTATTAGTTAAACTGGTCATCACCTACTACGAGTCGGGGAACTATGCGGGTGGCATAAGGGCCTGCGAGGCCTTCCTCCCCTCCGTCAAGCAAGCGCAGGAGACTGGCCAAACAACCATTGACGAGCTGACCAAGGCGGAAATGAATCATCCAATCCACCATTGCCGAGCTGTTGGTCACAGAAGTCGGTTCTGACTCGGAAGTGTTTGCCCAGAGCAAGGCTGTCTTGCAATCTTGGTCTCCCCTGAATCCAAACGCACCCAGTCGCAAAGAAAAGTTTACCCTTGGGGCACAAGTCCGCATACTCGGCAAGGTTCTCAAAGATGACGGCGAGTGGGCTGAGCACAAGACCTCACATACCCTCGTGGAGCAAAGCAGTCCAGCTGAAGCAGAAGCCATTCTCCGCGAGTACCTGCAGACCCGTCAGGTGCACCAAACGCCGGAAGTGAGGGCGCGCGATCGTCGCAGCGTCATAATGTATCTGGAGATGCTACTCGGCGAAAGCCTCCTCCTATAAAGCAAGTATGACGAAAGCGAGGCGCTGATGCAGCTGCTGCTGGAGCACTTCTTCGGCTTTAACGAAGACATGTGGCATTTTAAAAAGTTCCGCGGGGCATTTTTCATGATGATCCTGGCGCGGGTTCACCACCTTTAGGGCGACTTTTACCCAGCCATCATGTACTGGAACCAAATGATTGATTACTGTGAGAGCAAGATGGATGTGCATAAGCAGAGGGGCAAGTACGATCGCAACTCGTTCATGCCGTTGATTACAGAGCTTAGTCTTTCCGATTGTCATTTTGAGGGGGGAAACTGGATATGGGTATGCCGCGACGCCATCATTCCATGGGACGATGGGAGGTCGCCAATGGACAGTCGTGAATCCTGGGTCTAGGGACCTATTGGATTGAGCTCTTGAAGGCCAAGGCGAAGAAAAGAGACTCGTAGCTTGATGTAAGATGCCTTTGTGCAGAATATTTTTTAGCCTACAATGTTCCGATTTCGGAATCTGGAGGAAGCTGGGCGTGGGCGTTCTTGGCTGTCTGGTTGTTTTTCTCTTGTCACGCTCATTGCAGGACGTATCTAGAAAGGTTTTTTTTTTTTTTTTTTTTTTTTTTTTTTCAAAAAGACGAGAGTTGATTCCATCTATATATTCCCTACGCTAGATATCATCTTCCGCAAGTAAATGCCGTGTTAGTCTCGGGTCCGGATCCAGAACAACCAGAGCGGGTCCCTTCAACCATCCATCCTTCACGCTCAATACACTTCGCACGCGCCACACTTGCCCATCTCCAGAGCTACCTGTAGAAAAAGCGGTACATCCCATCTACTCATGTCGAAGAATTTCCTCGTCACCGGCGCAGCACGCGGTATTGGCCGCGGCCTCGCCCGGCACCTCCTCGCCTCCAACCACCGCGTGTTCCTCGTCGACGTTGACACCCGTGAGCTCGAGCACACCGCATGCATGTTGTCGAAGACGCATCCGCACGACACGTTTGCCACGTGCGTAGCCGACCTCCGCTCCCCAAGCGCCATCACCCTCGCCGCCCAACAGGCGCGGTCCTTCTTCGCCGGTCGCCTGGACTGCCTGGTCAACAATGCCGCTTACACGGGGGGCGTGGGCGGCCCGTCCCTCCAGGACATGACGCTGGAGGAGTGGAACAAGAGCATCCAGACGAATCTCACGGCGCCCATGCTCATGACGCAGGCCTGCCTGGACATGTTGGTTGCGGCGGGAGGGTGCGTGATCCACGTGTCCTCCACGAGGGCGGTGATGAGCGAGCCTGATAACGAGGCGTACGCGGCGACAAAGGCAGGGCTTTTGGGGCTGACGCAGAGCATGGCGGTTTCGCTGGGCGGAAAGGGGGTGAGGGTCAATGCGATTCTGCCGGGCTGGATACACGTCGGGGATGAGTGTAAGGAGGCGGATGAGAAGGGGACAGAGTGGCAGGATGGGCTGAGCGAGGAGGACATGAGGTGGCATTTGACGGGGAGGGTTGGCAAGGTGGACGATGTTGCGAGGGCGGTTGCGTATTTGCTTGATGCGCGGGGGGTGAGTGGCGTGGAGATGGTGGTTGACGGCGGAGTGAGCAGGAAGATGGTGTATCCGGAGTAGGTCTCTGGTGGTGCTTGAGCAGAAGTGCTGTTTGGAGATGGATTGCGGTCATGGGGAGCTGGGTGTGCTGCCGGTCGGTGGTGAGGGAGTTCGAGTTGATCGATGATGATGGACGTGGTATTATTTTTTTTTTCCCCTAGGATGTGAGTTGCAGCATCAGTAAACTCGGCTCGCGATTCACTTGATATCACAGGTTTCACTTTTTCAGCTCCTTGGCCCGAGTATGCCGATGCTCCTATATATCATTGACAGAGTCGAGAGCAGAGAGTAAGTTGACCGGCCAAGCTGCCTCATTATCATGCTATTGCTACAAGATGCAACATCATATTAGCGTATACTTTGGACTGGGTGAATGTATCTTGCCTAAAGACCGTAACGGAAGGCAAACGGCAATTTGCGACGATTTACCTTTCCACGATGTCAAGCGTGGGTGGATTCATTATTTAGGAAATCAACCTCCAAGGGGTTAATCCAGGCGTAACCATGAGGACCGGTACCCTCGACATGCGCTCCACGATAAAACACTATGATGATATTTGAATCGTAATTACTTCCGTCAACTTTTTTTGCTGCGACCTCAACTGAAGCCTGCGCATATCACGAGCCCCATTACGATTCATTGCGTAAGGTAGTAGTTGCGATATCTCATGCGCAAGGTTTTGGTATTCAGTGATGGTAAAAGACACGGAGACATGCAAGTCTCGGGATTCAGATGCAATCCCAAAGAATATCTCTTCACAAAGGCAATTTCCGAACCTGCTATAATCACTGGGGCGTGCTAAGCTGGCTACCGTAAAGTAGAAAGCGGAATTTGGGTTTGGTGGTTAGATAAAGTCCGCTGCGCATAGCTTTGAGGGCCCAGCCGCTAGGTTTGACGCCTTGGAGCTCGCAGCCGTCGTGGCATCAATCTATCGCGCGGCTCGTGGATTAAAATCACTCGGTAGGTTTGTTACAGCCATCACAATTGATATATTGAGTGATTTTACCACATTGGCCTCGCATTAGGTCAGAATCATTGATGAAAGAATTTGGAACATCGTAGGAAATACGTGAGGAAGAGAACTGAAAAAAGGCCAAGGTCACGTGAGGTTATCCCCAGCCTTTTGTGGCGGTTCCATGTTTTTTTGTGGCTGACTAAGTGGCTCGTCCACTTAGTCGCTGACCGGTAATTATTTTATCGTTCGGAGTTGCTGAGTGTCTCGACTTAAACTTTGCTGTGTCTCGAATCAACTTCTGCCTCGGTTCACAAGTTCCTAAACTGCCTCACCTTTGGATCGCAATCGCCTGTTCTGTACCTGCTGCTGTTCAACTGCGGCCCAAGCCATTGTTCCGGTACGTCATCCCAAGCACCATTTTGGAGTTTGGCTGCCACCCACGTCAGTCACGCGTGGAACGAGTGTGCCGTGGCATCGTTTTTCTTTTTCTTATGGAAGGGGTCGACGGATGGAGCACAAGAAAACTCTCTTTCGGCCGAAGAGTTGGCGACTAAAGTCACAAACAAATATACTCGGGCGCCTCCAAACGCCTTCTCTTCTCTGTGTCACCTAGCTGATGAGCCTTGCTCTTTCGCATTTAAGCAGCACAGCGCACCTCTTAGACATCATGCAAACCGCTTAATTGGCTCCGACTGCATTACAGGCCTTGGCATATAGACGTCTCTTCAGGCAAAGCGCATCCCACGCAGCCGCAGCCCCCGCGGGTTTCCCTCGGACCATCAGGAAGCTTATTATGCCGCCATACCATCAATACACGGGCCCAATATATCCGAATTACATGTCTTATGCGCCGCAGCAGCAGTATTATGGCATGCCTCCGCAGTACCCCAGCGGGGGTGTGCCATCGCCAGCCTACGTTCCCTACCAGACGTATGGAAGATCACCGCCCGCCATGCATCAATACATTCCCATGGTAGGCGTCAGCGTCCCTCCGAACTATCCTCGCCCAAATCAACAGTCACCGAATCTCGCGACGCCATATCGGCCTCCTCCAGCACCTGCTCCGATGCCGCCGCAGACCCCGTCATCGACTCATTCATCACAGATCATTCTTCCCCAGACGCCTCACACTCCACAAACTGCTAAAGGCGACCCTTCCCCATCGCAACCCCGACCGCAATCTACTGAAGCGCCGCAGCCAACGGGGCCAAGGGAGCCTGTTGTGGTGCTGAAGCAACAGCCTTTCAGACCTCCTGTAAGTCGTACCAATGTAAGCCGGTATGGCCAATTTTCTGTGAGCTAACAGTCCCCGAAACCAGCTTCCTTGGTTCTCCCGACCTGATGCTCTGTTTCCTCAACGCTCTCGCCGGTCCCGAACAAAAAGGAAGTTGCTTTCCCCCAATAAGCAACCCATTTCGTTCCCCATCGAACAACACGAAGATGTTACCGACTCAACCGATGCTGCCGCACCCAAATCAGTTTCTTCAGCGGCTGAACCACCCGCAAACAATGCGGCCGGGTCTGATTCTAAGCCTGCCGTAGAAGCCCATGCCAATCGTCGGCCTGCGGAGCCAACTACTAGTCAGTCCCCAAGCGCATCTTGTGATGCGACTCCCGCTCTATCCGAAGCAGCACCCGAGGAATGCCGCGGTCAAATGACGAATGGTCACACCGTCAACAGCGCCGCAAATGGAGAGGGGCCTTCTCAGGGCGACGAAAGTGCCACGATCAAGGAGGATAACGCGACAGACGAGCAGGCTACTGCAACGGCCCCTCCGGTAAAGGCTGCGCCAACGAGCTGGGCAAACCTCTTTGCGAAGCCGGCCGCCCAGAATCTGACAGCCTTGAACGGCATTAGCTCTGCTACATCGGTCAACGGCGATGCAGTCGAAGCTGCTACAGTTCCCGCTGTGCCTGGGTCAAAATTCTCCCCGGCAAACAGGAGCTTCTTCGGGGAAGCCATCCGATCCTTTAAGATCGACCGCACTGAAAAGGCTACGTTGATTGAGCCTCGCGGCCTCGTTAACACAGGCAACATGTGTTATATGAATTCCGTATGTCCTTACTTAAAGTCACACCAATTGCTAGCTACTAACCCATGTTCTCAGGTGTTGCAAGTGCTCATGTTTTGTGCTCCTTTCTACGACTTTCTAGATCAACTAAGCAAAAGGGCTGCTCACAGCTTCAAGAGTGAAACACCTCTAGTAGATGCAATGTAAGCAAGATTTCGTTCTCTCGGCTCTTTTCAGTTTCTAACATCAGTAAAAAGGGTCATGTTTTTGCAGGAGTTCAAGGTTCTTGCATCTGCGTCGTCTTCTAAGCAGCTTCGCGGCACTTTGAAGTCTCAGGTCTTTGAGCTATACGGCGAGCCCTTTACTCCGGAATTCGTTTACGAAGCCATAAGGCAGCTTCCACGATTTGCCAGCATGAGAGTACGTATAAGCCCAAGTGCGAAGATGCCCATGTTCATACCTATGCTAATACACATCAGCGTGGTCACCAGCAAGATGCTGAGGAATTCCTTGGCTTCCTTCTTCAGTCCCTGGATGACGAATGCACCCTTGCTATGAACAAGTCCTTTCCTGGTGAAACCGAACAGGTTCAAAACGAGAAGTCCATTGACCATGAAGCTGCCGCGCCTTCGGGAGACTGGCTTGAGGTTGGCCGCAAGCAGAAAGCCGCAGTCAGTCGATCATCGGGATCAAACACCTCTTCACCCATAACGAAGATCTTTGGTGGACTGTTGCGATCCGAATTTCGGGTCCCCGGGCTCAAGGATTCTATTACTACAGAGCCATACCAACCGCTACAACTGGATATTGGATCGTCCGATGTACGGAATGTCGTGGATGCCCTGAGAGGGCTTACCAGACCCGAGCGCCTCCAAGGAGATTTCAATTCCCCTCGGGGCAAGGATGTACTGGCCACGAAACAGGTCTTTATCGAATCTTTGCCGCCAGTTCTCATCCTGCACCTCAAACGTTTCCAGTTCGATGCCACAGCCAACGGCACCATCAAAATTTGGAAGAAGATCGGATACCCCCTGGAGCTTGAGATTCCGCGTGAGGTTCTCTCCAGACAGCGCCGTCAAAACATTGGTGACGGCCCTTTGCCCCGGTATAAACTAATTAGTGTTGTGTACCATCATGGAAAGAACGCCAGCGGCGGCCACTACACAGTTGATGTGCGTCGACAAGACGGCCAAGAGTGGATTCGCCTGGACGACACCTTGCTCCAGCGAATCCGAAGCGAAGAGGTTGCCAGAATTGGAGCTGAGGAAGAAGTCAAGGATACCCGCAAGGAGCAGCTCTTATCCGCGAGCCCCTCGGCCAACCGCTTTGGCGCAATAAACGACGAAGACTCTGGGGACAAGGATGGCTGGAAGCAGGTCACCACTTCCGCCAGCGGAAGCAAGAGATGGAGCAGCGTAGTCAACGGCACCAACGCAGCCTCAAAGGACAAACAGGCCAAGGACAACATCAAAGACAACAAGGTGGCGTACCTGTTGTTCTATCAACGCATGTAAGATTAGGGACTAGAATTCTGGGACTTGTTGGGGGAAGGAGTCATATTAATAAGAGAAATGAGAAGCATTATTACATAGCACATTGCAGTGTACAACAGAAGAATTAAAGCATCATTACTACCAGCGCCATCTAAACTGGTTTCAGATTTTATACTTACGCGAATACAAAGGCCTCCCTGCGAGGTACAATAGTTGCAATTATCCTTAACACCCTCGGTGGAACGGATGCAACGTAGCTCGACCTCGGTCAGAGGAGTAAACTCAGGATTAATATCAATCTTCGGCTGATACTCACCTAATTATTGAGTCACATAACGGTGACACCATTGATTATCACCATGAATGTTGGGATCTTCCCATTGGGCTTTTACCCGCGCTTGAATCTCGGACGTTACGGCTCCGCTCTTACGGGGCGAAAGAGACTCCCCTCTCATTATTTACGCCGCCTGGGAACGAGTAATCACATTAGTTGGCGCGAAATCAAGCTAACGAGAAACCTTTCAGGTTAAAACCCGCTCCGATTTAGTATCGGATACCTTAATTGGCTCCTCTTCGGGAGCCTTGCGCTTTGTCGGGGTCTTGAGGGTTTGCGGGCCGGAGTCTGGCCCGAAGTAACCGCGGGTACGGTAGCTTCGAGGGAGGAACGGCGTCTGCTCGGAAGACGGGGAGTATATGATATGGGGCGTGCAAGTCATGTCGCAAAAGGGGTACCTCGTGATTGATTGACGTATTTACGCTACAGTGGGAGGCAAAACGTATTCAAACCAGGTCAGGCACCTAGCTGTCGCGCTATACACTACGACATACTGTAGCATATTCGTATATACTCCTTGGCGGGCGAATATATTCTGCCACTGACTGCAGATGGCATCTGATGCTACTTGCCAGTACAACTTCCCCGTGCTACCCCTTGTCGGAAAACCAGCCGGTTGAAAAAAGCCTACATGTGAGGACTTCTATATTGTATTGGGCGTTTTGCCGCGGTTTCCTTCACATTGAAATATGTCTATCCACCAACTAATTCCGGTAAGCGTACACTCGACAGTTCAAGTCTGTTGATTGCGCAAAACTTGCTTGCTCAGCATTGCCAATCATCCCCCTATTCTTGTATTTTTACTTTTCCCCCCAACGCTCGTCCTCCGCCTCAGCATTCTAGCCCCTCCTTAGTGTCGCTTCGTGACGGTCATTGAGTCAAGGGCATCCTTCTCGGCAAGCTCGGTATCGACCTGGGCGATGATGTCGCGCAGGTAGGGCGTATCCTGTAGTTTGTGTTAGCGGACCTACGTCCCCCTCAATGCAAGTCGGGTGGTCGGGCTTGGAATGCCGCCATGCCCCTTGGGGGAAGATAGACGCACCTCCTCAGGCTTTGTCCACTGGTCCTTGGGGAGCAGCTTGTGCTGGTAACTGCACTGGACGGAGCGGCGGATGCGGTAGATGCGGTCGTACGACTCCTTGGGTGACAGGCGCTTGAGGGCAATCTGGGTGGATTCGCGCTCTTCCTCGACGAGGTCGTCGTATCTGCGTCATGCTGGGGTTAGCTCCTTTCCGTGGCCCGACAACTACTCGCGACGGCAGTTTGACGGTCTGCGCTGCCCGTTGGAGGCCATTGGTGCGAAACACCCTCCTCTTACTAGTCCCGGGCTGTTGCTGGGAACATGTCCGTCGTGCAGGATCGAGATTTGGGGGGCGGGAGGTGCGGGCTTGCTGTCCGTCGGAGTCGGGATGTGTTGGGGACGTGTTGCGTACCTCAGGCCGAGCTTCTTGTACCCGGCAGCATTGGCGTACCAGTTCGCGGCGGGCATGACCATGTTGGCCAGCCAGGGGCGGCGGAGGATGAAGGGAGCCAGAGAGTAGCCGCTCATGATGGGCAACGGGGCTGGTTGACTTTGGGAAGGAGTCGGACGGTGAGATATTGTGGTGAGGTGGTTGAGTTCTGGGCTGTGCTTTTTCTACCCGGGATGCGCGAAATGCGGCGACGATGATTGGGGGGCACCGTTCGGAATATCACGTGATGTCCCGAGCTCCTAGGAGGGAAACGGTGGCTTGCACGTGAGTGGAAGATGGGACGTCTGTTACGGACGGTTTTGGGTTGTGCCTTGGCGTCATGCCGGGTTGGGTGTCCAAGGAAGTGGATTATAAAATGCAATATGGTGGTAAAAAAAAATCACGTATAAATTTTTCTTTTTCTTTCTCAAATTACCCCTGGATTTGTGCCTCAGAATCCCTGTTTCAATCCTGCCCCAATCATGTCCTGGATAGTGTGTTGAACCATCATTCCAGTGTTGAAACCTCAGGTAGCAACTTTCGGGTATAATCGTCGGAACATGATGGTCGTAACACCTTGGAATCAGATGATTTCACTGACAAGAACGGTGCCTGAAAGCACAGGAGCTAGAGTTCACTTAATCACAGCCCTTATGGATGCAACACTGCAGGACAATGCAAAGTACGTAGCCGAGGCATGCTCTGCAACTGGCTGCTGGCAGCGGTGACATCAGAAGTGCAGTATTTCTTGGCCTTTGCGCATGCCTGTGTTTGACGGTTCCCTGGATCGGGGATATACGGGGCAGCTCCTTAAGATGGCGTTGGCGGAGTTCGAAGCGACGTGGTGGCCAGCACGCAACGTGGCTGCACGATGATGCAGGATTAATAGACACTAATAAGGCCACCAGCTCTTCCGTAGCAGGGACAGGGCCATGGTGTAAAGATGCCAACTGGTCAGATGGGTGCAGGAGTCTTGGATGATGGGCTGCAGCCAGACGCCAAGGTGGGATGAGATGGGAGAAAGAACGGCCGGCAAACATTGACTGCTCAATCTCAAACAAGCGTCGCCGGCTTCACGTCGCCTCCGCTGTTCGGCGTCGGTAAATATTCCGCGACAGTATTTCTCTCGGCGGACGGAGTATCTTGACGCCTGAGGGGATGCAAGCATGCACACATACACATGCGCACATGCGCACGGCGATGGCGCAGCATCAACAAGGCCAACTGATATCGTCACAGGTCAATGTTGGGGTGCTGGTACGGAGGAACTGCTCCATGTCCATCCAGCATTCAACTCGACCATTTGACATTTCCAGCACTCGGGGCTCCGTACAGGCCGCGCATCAGGGCGCAACGCCGTCCGGTAGCGGCCTGCAGCCCTCCAAATGTTAGCCATCTCGTCATTCGTCATGGCATGGCCGCTCCACCATGTTTAATGTCCACCTTTTCCACACTCTTGGCCCTGACCTCACCTCAACAATCCACCACACTCCAACTCTCCTCCTCTCCCGTACCCTTACCACCCATACTACCGCGAAAAATACCGCCTGCTTGTCGTCGCTTCCTGTCGCCTGTCTCCCGAGCTCGCACGACCACCCACTTGGTTCCTTTCCCACGTCTGAAAAAGGCCAATGGCCGCGGCTGTTCGCTAGGTGGGATACGGTCTCTGCGAGTGGGAGCGTTTCGCTGCGTTCCCCGCAGTATCCGCCAGTCCCTTTCAACCGGCATCGGGTCGAATGATTCGAGCGATTCGAGCGATTCAAGCGCGGTGCTCTCGATTATAAAGCAGCGGCATTCCCTGCCGCTATATTCCTGTTCGAAATCAAAACGACGTCCCGCGGCGCCGTTGAACCTGGCCCGGCCTGGTCGGCCTGTGATTTCCAAGCAACCCCGACAGTTCTTGGACACACACAACGCGCAACTCCCACCGCTCGGGGAGGGGGACTTTGAGCCTTGCCAAGTTGGACGAGATCCAGGCCTCGCCCCCCAATATCCGCCCCGAGTCAGGCTACGCGTCCTCATTGATTATCTCGCCGCGCCGTGTGCTGTAGTTCCGAACACAAACGTCCGACAGCGAGGTTGAAGAAAGCGATTCCACCGCCGCCACACGAAGGGGGCATGTCTCACGACCAATCCGCCCAACCAGGCAGGGTTTCCCCGTCACCAGAACATGCAACAGCCTCATATCGACCCTCGGCCGATTTTCCAATGCACCAAGCCGGGGCCTTGACCCCGTTTCAGAAATGGGCCGCCTCTGCCTCCGACTCGCAGTTCAACGCCGTGGCCGGTGCCGTGGGCGGATTTACCTCCGGAGTCGTCACTTGTCCCCTTGACGTCATCAAGACGAAGCTTCAGGCGCAGGGTGTGTATAGAGTGCTGCAAGATGGACGGCATGTGGGACAACCGAGGATGTATAATGGTCTCAGTGGCACAGCCAGTGTGATTTGGAGGGAGGAGGGTATTCGGGGCATGTATCGTGGTCTGGGTCCCATTGTCATGGGATACTTGCCGACCTGGGCAGTTTGGTTTACCGTCTATAACAAGAGCAAGGTCTGGATGGCCCAGTACTCTGGTAGGTTTCTCCCGCTCGTCCCATTGCCGACTGGCCCAGTTCCGCGTGTTTTCCTTTACTGACATGATTGCAGATAACACGCATCTGGTCAACTTCTGGTCTTCCATCATTGCCGGCGCCAGTAGCACCATTGTCACCAATCCGATATGGGTTATCAAAACGCGGCTCATGTCACAGAGCCACTCTCCTGCCCGAGACCATGCACATTACATGTTTCCGAAGCCTGGCAACACCCCGACCGCCAGACCGACGCTGAACCATCCCTGGCACTACCGATCTACGCTTGACGCTGCCCGAAAGATGTACACCTCTGAGGGGCTAGTATCCTTCTACTCGGGCCTCACGCCCGCACTCCTCGGATTGACTCACGTGGCTGTCCAGTTTCCTACATATGAATATCTCAAGACCCAGTTCACAGGCCAGGGGATGGGTGAGGGTGCAGGGGAAGCACACTGGTTCGGCATTCTTTCAGCATCGGTGCTCTCCAAGATTCTGGCTAGCAGCGCCACCTATCCTCACGAAGTTATCCGGACTCGACTGCAAACCCAACGGCGGCCAGTAGCTGGTGAACAGTTTCTGCAAGGTCTGGGCATCGCCGCACCAAACCCAGCCAAGGACTCCACAGCCGACGGCCGCAAATACCGCGGCATTGTCATGACGTTTCGAACTATTCTTCGGGAGGAAGGTTGGAGGGCATTCTACGCCGGCCTGGGGACCAACATGATGCGCGCTGTACCCGCGGCCACTGTCACAATGCTGACATACGAATACGTCATGAGATTCCTCCACCGAGCAAAGGAACAAGGCAGGGCCAAGATCCACAAGCACGAAAGCCAATCATGAGTGGGCATCGAGACGGAATCTGAGTCGCCAAAGAACTCACATGGAGCCGTCACTGCTGACTTGGGAAGCACATCTCATCATTCTTTTTTTTTAAACACATACATACTATATATACATATTTATCAGAGGACGTGGCTGTTCGATACGAGCAAAGCTCCGAAATACCCCCACGTGGAGACGATTGTAGGTATAGACGAATCCGGTTTTAAAGGGGAGGGAATCTATCCCCCCTTTTTTTCTCTTTTCCGCAACACATTTTGGTCACCATACTTTGGTCCGGACGCGCGTGCTCTTTATTCTAGACTTGGTGCAAGGAGAGCGATGAAGAGTGTTGAGATACTGAGGGACATGCATGAGAGGAGCATGGAAAGATCAGAGAACCATGAAGGAGAAAGGGCGGGCTGGGTAGGGCATGGTGTAGCATTACCTGTACATACATGGCATGGGAGTTTGTTCTTTTTTAATACAGCCATAACCTGGGTTCTATATGTTGTGCATTTATATTGGCCTTTCTGTGCTATCTCCGACCCGACTCCCTCCTGGCGGCTCGGATGGATGACCTCGTGTACCTACATCGGTCAGTTGAATACAAAGTGCATAGGGTGGCTTTCATTTCATGCTTTTGGGGTGGGAGCGCCTACACGAATAAGAGGCTTGCCATGGTGAATGCGGCGACTGGCGCCATGAATTTCTACCAAGCGTAAGGATGTGTGCGCATGTTTGCTTGCTGGCACTGGGGGAAGGTGGCAGTGGATCGGCGCAGGGTCGGACGTACGCGAGGGTCCATGCCGTGAATCAAGGATCTGGACGGGCTTCTTGCTGGCGATGGACAAAGTAGAGCGCGCCTGTAGTAGATTTGGCAATGGCGTCGATTGATCTGGTTGGGGATAACGGTAGGTGGTGCGAGTCTCTGTCCAAGGGGTTTGCGAAACGGCAAGGAGCGGGTACTAGTTAGATGCTGTTTTTGATTCGGAAAACCAGACTTGTTTTACCTTGTGGTTATTGGTCACGAACGGTGACATAGGACCACGGCCGCCTGGAAAATCCCGGATCCCTAGGAGCAGGAATCGAAGACGTGGCTCTGCCAACGGTAAAAAATGGGACAAATAATTTACCCCTGGACCTGGGGGTCGAACCCGAAGCTCGCACCAGGCAGGCGCCGGATTAGTAGTCGAGCACTGGTGTGAATGCCGGTGGCCCAAGCTCCCTGCAGGCCTCACAAGCACGTCACATCACGTCGGCCCGGATTGGAGCTCGACTTTGCAAAGCTTCCCCGACCAACCAGAATGATTGGCCACGGGGTCGCGCGGTCCAGAACACTTCAACCTGATGCCTCCTCCAGCAGCCCAGATGCAAGTTATGCGCGAAAGGTGAAGCGGGCAGGGAAAGGGCCAACGCTGGAGAGGGCAAAAAGGCACTTGAGCCATGGGCTCTACGTACAGCGTGCCCGGGGCTGCTTCGATGCCAGCACTGAGTGTTCGCTTGGCCATCGAGGTGCTCCGCCCAGCGCACGCGCGCACGCAGCCTGTGCCGCCGCCAGCTGCCCGTCTCGGTTGGGGTTGTGTGTGGTCGGTGGGTGTTGTGTGTGTTGTGTGTGTTGTGTTGTGTCTTGTTTTTTGGTTGCTCTGCCACGTCCTTTGCGACAAAGTGCGCTCTCTTGTCGCGCCGATAAAGACCTGGCGCAAGCTCGATTCTCTCCCATCCGGCCCCCTTTACCCTTCTCTCACACCTCTGCTGCCCTCGCATGCCATTTGCGCCGCCTATCCTTTGCCGCCAGCGTAGCCAACCTCGCAGAGAGAGCCACCATGCCTGTCGAACTGCGCAAACGCAAGGCACCGCAGCCACCGCCTGCCCCGGCGCCGGTTGCTAAGAAGGCCGCCAAGCCTGGCAGGCCGCCCAAGCCAAAGAAGCCAGAGCCCGCGGCCAAGAAGGAGGACGAGAAGCCCTCTGCTGCCGCCGCTGCTGCTCCTGCTGCCGCTGCTACGCCGTCGAGCAAAAAAGTTGCTGTTGGCCAGGTCATTGACCTGGATGGTTTCGGTGGAGAGATCCAAACCAACGACGGCGAAACGACCACATTGAAGAAGTTGCTCGAGGAGAGCGGAAGCGGCGTTGTCCTGTTCACCTACCCCAAGGCCTCAACTCCGGGATGTAAGTTCTTTTTGCTTTTTCTTTTTTTTTCGCTCCTCATCGAATCCCGTTTGCGCGAACTGCTGCGCAAGTCACCTTCTCATTTACATGTTGACGGGGCGCTGATGTATCGAAACCAGGCACAACCCAAGTCTGCCTCTTTCGCGACTCTTACGCCCCTCTCACTGCCGACGGCCTCGCCATCTATGGCCTCAGTGCAGACTCGCCCAAGGCTAATACCACGTTCAAGGAGAAGCAGAAGCTTCCCTACCCGCTGCTGTGTGATCCGCAGGCAACTCTCATCGCCGCCATTGGGCTGAAGAAGCAGCCCAAGGGTACGCAGCGCGGTGTGTTTGTGGTTGACAAGAAGGGCAAGGTGCTTGTTGCCCAGCCGGGCAGTCCTGCCGGGACCGTGGAGAAGGTGAAGGCTTTGGTGGAGGAGTTGAAGAAGTAATTACTCTTCTTTTTTTTTTCCTTTGTTTCTTTCATGGTGCGCTTTGGGTCTGGACTTTGGTTGGCGATATCGCGGGTTGGGTGACACGGTTTTTGTAATCACGGAGGTACGGATCTAGGGTTCCTTTCCTCTCTTCTTCCAATTACCACAAGAACCCTGCTCCAACTACAAGTAGACGTCCGCGCGCCCAACTACCTATAAGACCTTGCTTTGGGAAGCTCAGCGGAAGCGAGGTCTTGCAGGTAGTTTGGTTCGCGGATATCAACTTGCAGTTGCAACAGGGCTCCTGTGGTTATTGGACGAGGAGGGGGAAGGAATCATAGATTGCCAATAAGCGCAGAACTTATTAATATTGTTGTGTGCGGCCATTCGAGTTTTTGGAGTGAGTCACTTGCTGCAAGCCTATCTTTTGCTTCCATGTAACGGCTGAGGCCCTCGCTGGGGCAGCTGTGAATCTTGATTTCGAGCGGTGTTTCCTTTGGTATGTCACGATTCTCTGGTTTAGTTACGACTAGAACACGGTGTTTGTTAATTGGGCCTTACCTAGTACATAATACAATGCTGGCACGAACATTAGGATAGGTTCAAAAAAATTAAATGGAGGTATGGATAGAGGTAAGACTGTGTGGACATGATATGGTATCAGGGTAGGAATAGCAAGCGAATTTTGCTTTGGAATTTTATTTCTGTTGCTTGATATTTCGCAAAGCACTCTACTCACTACAGGCCTTGTGGTTTTACACAGTGCTGTTGACGCCTAATGATCGAGAATGACCTAGCCATTACCTGCATATCTATCAAAATACACCTCCCTGCAATCTCCCAACTGAAGCTCATCAAAGTATCTGGTGAATTCGCCCGACAGCTTATTTGATCTGACACCTTCTTTGAGTCGAGATTGAGTTCCGGCTAGCCAGGCCCTACCAACATGGCTGGTGGAATCAGTATATAGGGTAAGCCGTCTCGGCAAAACACCGGCCCCATGCTGACACCCAATCATCACGACCGCATATCCAACCTCGAAACGCTTGTCTATCCGTCAACCTCATCCCAGCGACCGCACTCAATCTGTCGCAACGTCAAAATGTCGGCTCAAGCGGTGGCCAAGGCTGCCGGAGGTGTTGTCTCCATCGCCAAGGTATGCTGCATGCCGACCACAAACCATGCCACCCGATCAATTGGTCGCGAATCGCCGTCACTCAACCTCCCTCGGGTCCGACCATGCTAACACCACCGTCTGCTCGCAATAGAAACAAACCGTCCAGTCCACCGGAGTGTGGGAATCCATCCGCAAGGCCCTCTCCATCGACGCCAACCGCTCCAACGGTGTCCCGCTGAACCCGTACTACCGCAACCCTACACCCGGCAGCAACGACCCCATGGCCTACGACGACCCCGTCACCGTGCCCGCCGGCGACATCGCCGACAACCCTTACTGGAAGCGCGACCACCGCCGCCACTACCCCAAGCTGAGCGTCATGAAACAGGCCGACGTGGCTAGCCTGCTGACGATTGGGAGCGCTGCCGCACCCAAGGTTGATCTGATTGGCGAGGCGGGTGAGAAGCAGCTCGTCGCGGCGAAGCAGGAGGGCGAGACGGGTCTGGCCAAGTGTCTCGAGAAGACGAGCGGCAAGGATGTCTTTGTGAACGGCCTGCCGCCGCTGCCCAGCGGCCAGAGTCTTGCGTCGGGCTCATGGGATGTGCACAAGTATGAGCTGACGGAGGAGAATACATATCCCCAGGGGTGAGTGCTGGTACCAGGGTGTTTTACGTTCCTTGTGGGAGAAGAGTGATTTGCTAACTTCTCTAGCTACCCTTGCCGGACTTTTGTATAGATGTTGTTTTGGGGGAGCGATGACTTGTACATACGACGATGTAGCACGGCAAGGCCATAGAACCGGTTCTCCTTTGTAATCAAAATTCAAGAATACTTTCTAAACCTTTTAAAAACTGCTGTAACGGGTGAATCCAACGCTAGTTAACCCTCAAATCATATGCCGCGGCGCCGTGTATCCCGTACATATTTTATCCAACTCCAGGTGATGGCACACCATGTGGTCACGTAACCGAAAATACTAATCATTCATTCCTTCATGAAGCCATCCTTTCCACGACCTTGGCCTTTCCCTGCGCCCTCTTGACCCGATCGTCGAAATCCTGGACCGCCTCATCTGTGTTTTCTGTCGATAATGTATCCGGCTCCACCAGGGAGTACACCATTCTCACATTCTTCTCTAGCCTGGCATTGTTTGGCAGCGAGGGCAATGCACATGCTTTCCTCTCCTGTGTATCCGAGCACCCACCCCCTTCTGCTTGGCTCTGTTTCGCCTGGGTCGGTATTCTGTTGGCCCATACGATGGCTCGGCTGGCTAGGCGCCCACTCTCGAGAAACTTGTCGAAACCCTGCTGCATGCCGAAGGAGCGGCCTTCCATGCGGCCTGCTCTTTCGCCGTCGGCAAGGCCCTGGTTGTAGCCTCGTTGGTAAAAGTTGTCTTCGAGATTGAGAACATCGTCGAAGGGGTCTGGTGTGGAAGGCATGCTCTTGGTATATTGGGGGTAGGGCAGGTGAAGTTGTGGCGAGACCCAGGTGGTGATGACAAAGATGGAGGTCGCATTATCGACCTAGGTAGGTGGTCTGGTAGAGAGTCTGACTCAGTGGGGCTTTGGGTTGGGGAATATCAAATTGGTGTCTTCTCTGTTGGCAAGGGTCCCTTTATTAGAGCTGCACTACGGAGTAAAAAGGCCGGAGAGTTTGATGTATGATGAATGAGAGCACATTAGGTGCTGTCTGGATGTTTACTTGAGGATAGAGTGTAGTTATTTTCGTACAGATTTGGGGAGCCATTGGGCTGGAACTACGAGGTTCTGTGAGCCCTCACATGAAAATTACGGCTGGGAGGAAAGCAGTCGAGGCCCGTGGCTTGATTCCAACGCCTGAAAAACACCAGACCGCCGAGCTAGAGATTCTTCCTTGCAATCAACTATAAACTACCCAGTACTGTCGCACATGTCGTTCATGACATCCAGGGCGCTCCATGAACCCTGCATGTCAAAGCACTTGATCGCGTGGCTGCCCCTCCGATTAGAGGAGGGAGGGGCTGAGTTTTCCGCACCAAAAATTCGACCCCTCCATTTCCCTGTCGAGCAGAGCCCAGACCTCACCTCGGGTGACTCAGTCAGTAGTTACTTGCTCTACCTCCTCCTACGTGCTCGAATATTTAACAATCGCCACACCCCATTGTCATTGAGAGCGACAAGCCGCATTGAATCGTCCATACAACCTGACGCAGGAAGATTTCGGCGACGCAAAAAAACTGACATGCCGGTTGATAATCCCATCCTGCCCGTCGAGGGCAAGAGGAACATCCTCATTACCAGTGCTCTGCCTTACGTCAACAACGTCCCTCATCTGGGCAACATTGTGGGCAGTGTTCTGAGTGCCGATGTCTTCTCGCGATATAGCAAGCTTCGCGACCGTCCAACCCTCTACATTTGCGGAACAGACGAGTACGGCACTGCTACGGAGACGAAAGCGCTGGAGACGGGCCAGACCCCCCAGCAGCTGTGTGACGAGTTCCACGTCAAGCACAAGGAGGTCTATGACTGGTTTGAGATTGGATTCGATCATTTCGGCCGCACCACCACCCAAAAGCAGACAGAGATTGTTCAGGACATTTTCTTAAAACTACATGAGAACGGGTTCCTGGAGGAACGTACCACCACGCAGCCGTACTGTGAGAAGCATGATGGTTACCTGGCCGATCGATTCGTTGAGGGAACTTGCCCCAAGTGTGGCTATGACGATGCCAGAGGTGATCAGTGCGACAAGTGCGGAGGGCTTTTGGACCCCTTTGAGCTGATCAACCCCCGATGCAAGGTTGATGGTGCTCAACCTATCCCTCGCGACACCAAGCACATCTTTTTGAAGCTCGACAGGCTTCAGTCCGATATCGAGAAATGGTTTGAGGAGGCGCACAAGAAGTACGGATGGCCGCAGAACGGCGTTGGCATTACCCAGTCTTGGTTGACCAAGGGTCTCGAGGGCCGCAGCATCACCAGAGATCTGAAGTGGGGTGTCCCGATCCCGCTGCCCGGGTATGAGAAGAAGGTCATCTACGTGTGGTTCGACGCCTGTATCGGATACCCCTCAATCACGGCCAACTACACCGATGAGTGGGAGAAGTGGTGGAAGAACCCAGACAATGTTACGCTGTACCAGTTCATGGGCAAGGACAATGTGCCCTTCCACACTGTCATTTTCCCTGGTTCAGAAATCGGAACCGGCTACAAGTGGACCATGCTAAACCATCTGTCGACTACCGAGTACCTCAACTACGAGAACGGCAAGTTCTCCAAGTCGAGAGGTGTCGGCGTGTTCGGCAACCAGGTGAAGGATATCGGCATCTCCCCATCCGTGTGGAGATACTACCTCTTGTCAAACCGTCCCGAATCTGGAGACACTCAGTTTGAGTGGCAGAACTTTGTCCTCGCCAACAACAGTGAGCTGCTCGCCAACTTTGGCAACTTTGTCAACCGCATTGTCAAGTTTGTCAATGCCAAATGCGACGGCACCGTTCCCGAATTCTCTGCCACCTATACCGACGACACTTTCGACTTTGCCGGCTGGATCCTTCGGGTCAACGCCCTCCTGTCCGAGTATGTCGACCTCATGGAGAAGGTCCATATTCGTGCCGGTGTGAAGAAGCTCATGGAGATTAGCACCGAGGGCAACACTTTGCTGCAGTACAGACTGGACAACACCAACTTGGTTGAGAAGCCCGAGAGAACCAAGACTGTGATTGGCCTCGCCCTCAACCTGTGCCACCTGCTGGCCTCTCTTGCCTCACCGTACATGCCCTCAACATCAGAGTCTATCTGCAAGCAGCTGAACACCACTCTTGCTTTCATCCCTGACGTCTGGGACCCGGAGATTCTCAAGACTGGCCACAAGATTGGCAAAGCTGCCTACCTCTTTACTCGTATTGACGAGAAGAAGGTTGCCGAATGGAAGACGGCGTTTGGAGGCAGTGCGGAGTCTCGCGCTGCGGAAGAGGCTGCCAAGAGGAAGAAGCATGAGGAAAAGGAGAGAAAGAAGGCGAGAAAGGCGGCCAAGGCTGCGGAGGCTACCCAGTCCGCTGCTGGCGAAAACTCGGCGTCAAAGGAGGAGAAGACAGAGGATGGAGCTGCCGTGCCTCCTGCTGCGGGTGACACAAAGGATCTGCCTATCCGGGCCAAGCCTGACGGGCAATAGACAAAGACTAGAGCTTAGACGGTGTTGTATGATGTGTGGTTATGAGAGATGCCATTTTGGAAGGGTTATGGTCTGGGGACGGCGACAACGGCATGAAGGGCTTTGGGAATGAGGCATGTAGCAAAGAGGGCATGGCTGGCGTAGTACAGAGATATAGCAATCGTGTCATAGTGATAGACTTGGTGTGCCAAGAGAGACAAATTTTCTTTATCATATATTTTTTTTGTCAATGACTACACTATTTGGACATGAATACTTGTCGTGGATGGACGGTGGCACCTTGGCTAAAAGTGCAAAACGCGGCCCCCTTGGAAAATGGCATCTACAAAGTGCACCAAAATCCACCAAGTTATAGGAAAAGGGAAGAAATGGCCGCATTCGCAGTCTACCATGCTTACTATAGATGAGCGACTAGTAAGAGAAAAGCTCACTAACAGCACGCCATGACGTGTACTGTTTTCCCCGTATCGACAGTATAGCAACTAGTAGCAATAAGTGAATGAGTCTGGTAGTTGCACGAGTATTGCAAGGGTTAGTTAGGGTAACAGCTTATATGTGGCCTCCAACTTACTTTGTAGAGGTGCTTACTGCTACTAATTCAAAAAGTACAAAGTATGCAAATTGCAGAGAGGAGGAATATTTTGCGTACATGCTTGTAATTGGTGCTTCTATTCAAAGACGCTATTATATATCAAGTCTTGTGTTATAAATTAATCATGTAGTAATTTCTTCAAATGCATTTTTGCCATTTTTGCCATTTGCCAAGCGTGCCGCCGCAAGACCAAGCTCGCGGCCCCACATGTCCCACCACCGCCTCGGCGAGGTGCCCGGCATTATTTTGGCGCAACAACTCGCAAGCTCCGGCATCGCGTGGCCATCTGCAACCCCAAAATAAAGCTTCGTCACACCACTCGCATACACACCCGCGCATCGTCGGCCACTGCCCCAGCCGATCTGGCGCGCGTCGCTTCTCACCCGACACTCTCGTCCCCCCACAGTCCGCAGCGCATCTCCCCCCTTTCTTTTTGGAACAACCAAGGCCGACAAAGCGTCCACAATGGACATCCGTGTCCTCAGCAGCGCGGACCTCCCGCTCATCCAGCACGCCAACCTGGAGAACCTCCCCGAAAACTACTTCCTCAAATACTACCTGTACCATGCGCTGTCATGGCCGCAGCTGAGCTACGTCGCCGTGGACGTGAGCCGGCCGCCCAAGGGGCCCTACGACTACCCCAAGATTGTGGGCTACGTGCTGGCCAAGATGGAGGAGGAGCCGGCGGATGGCGTGCAGCACGGCCACATCACGAGCTTGAGCGTCATGAGGACGCACAGGCGCTTGGGCATTGCGGAGAAGCTGATGAGGCAGAGCCGTATGTCTTGTCCATCTCGAGCCCCGGCTTGCTGCCTTTGTGCAGCCTGCCCCCCCCCCCCCCCCCCCCCCCCCCGGTTTTTACGAGGACGCGGCTAACTTTAACGCGGTGCAGAGCAGGCAATGGTCGAAACGTTCCAGGCAAAGTACGTCTCGCTGCACGTGCGCGTCTCCAACGTCGCCGCCCGCCACTTGTACGAGGACACGCTGGGCTTCAAGAACGAAAAGGTCGAGGCAAAGTACTACGCCGACGGAGAAGACGCGTTTTGCATGCGCCTGGACCTGGACGATATCAAGAAGCAGCTCGACGACGCGGAGAGGGAGACCAACGGCACGGACGGTGTGGACGAGGGCGAGGCCGTGGGCGAGGTCGGGCGGGATCCGGCAAAGAACAAGGACGACAAGGAGGGGCGGAAGATCAAGGTCGCCGTGGGGAGGAGTCTAGGCGTAGGCGCGTTGGTGGAGAAGGATGAAAGCAAGCATTAGAATTTGGGGTCTGAGAGGGTTGAAGGGGCAAGGGTAGGTATATCGGTGCATGAGATGAATGGCTGTGTCACTACAGTGGACAGATAGAAAACGAGCGCAACCATGGTACCATGATGTCCGGTCAGTGTGGGAGATGTATAGGGCTTGCAGCCGTGGTTCGGCGCGGTAATGCGACAAAGTCGGCTTGGACTGATGGACCACGGTACACTCGGTCCAACCTGTGATCACCGGAAGAGGCAACTTGTTTGGAACATTGGTTCTGGGCTAACATAAAGTCTGGTGGGATTTTTTTTGCTACGAACAGAAGGGACTACGACATTTCGGCACCCATTTGGCTCTTTGTTGTGTTTCTGCCTGGGCACTCGAAGCGCGGACTACATCTGGCGATATATATGCATCTATAAATCAGGACTCGCCTTGATCCACCTTGGACATGCTCAAGTGTGCTCCTAGGCCGATGAAGCCTCGATAGATATGTCTGCAGGAATTTATTGCTCCGGCTTGTCTGTACCATGTGTTGAGCGTGGCAGCGCCCCAATTCATACTGTGCCGCTTCGCGATACTGGCTTGAGACTGCCTTACTATGAACTTTTCCGTAGAAGAAAAGAAGGACATCTGATTCTCTCAGACCCAGCCAAGTCCAAGCCTGACATGCCCCGTTTGTGGCTTTATAGCTTGCTTCAAAAGGGCGGGGGATCTCGCTCCCGAGCGCTATTGTTTCGGGCCCTTTTCATCATGTCGTTCCGGCGTATGTCGTCAGCTCCTTGATGTTATCCCGGGCATAAAGATACCCTTTCCACACGAGGGCTCTGTGAAAAGATGCTAGGAAGGGCTTTGGGAGAACACGCTCGGGGACGGGCGAAGCAGGGCACTGGGATCATCAGGTCCCGGCTCTTTCTTCCAGGACGCAACGCCTCCTTGTTGGGACTGACTCCGAGAGCATGGGATGACGTCGCTATGAAGATAAGGAAAAAAAAAGGGAGGGGGCCTTTGATGGCCGGGGGACGTTTCGCAACCGAGCCGTCCCCGTCATGAACCAACTCTCCCTGTGACCTGGCAAAGCGGACGGAGCTTGTTGAGACGGTATTCCGGACGAGTTTGCGGGAGTGTACGTCCTAGTGACTGCAGGGCCAGGGAACTCGTGTACTTGTCGGTGATGGCGACAATGAGCGCTTGGGTTTCCCTACGTGCGGGCCTAGAGGCAGACGGACTACGCAAGAACATGAGGGGCTGACAATGGGCCGGGGAACAGGAGCGAGATGTTGTTGAAAAAGAAATCCCAGCGTGATACACGCTCTCTGAAGCGGGCTGTTCTTTGGGCACTTTCTCTCCCTGATCCCACCGCCACTTGGCCAGAGACGATTGGAGATAAGACACAGTCACAGCGACGGGCGAGGTCCTTCGAAGGTCAACTAGACGTCTCTGTGGGGAAGTGGAAGTTGTCTCATGGTCCTTGGGGTCCAGTACTTCAGAGCTCTACAGTGTTTCGAGATCAGAGAAGGGGAGGGGCAGGCTATGGACAGCTTTCCCCCGGGGGGTTCTGAATCTTTTGGACCAGGTTTGAGGGGTTGGGAGACCGGCTCTGTGACTGGGTCCGTATGGTGCTCGTATGGGGGGTTTCTTTGCCCGGGAATTGATAGCACTCTGCTTTCCTTTCTGATCATGGCCGGGGGCTATGTATTCTCCAGAGGTCCAAACGACCCTCCCTGCCGGGTGGCTTCGGAAAAGAGCCGTCTAGACTGAGACTCGGAGCTGTGATGATGGTCAATGACCATTAGAGATGTGAAGCGATGCCGATCAGGGTGAAATTTCGGGCGTACTCGACCATTTCAGCCTGGGCAAAAAGACAGTCACAGGCGCAACTTTGTCATCTGCGAGCAAAAGGGATATCTTGTCTCCTTCTGTATGCGTGATCGCGCTCCCCTGATCTGGGATGTGTGTAGATGGTCACTAACCTGGGTCGATATGTCTGCAGTCTCTCTGGGAATCCGGTGGCCGAGAGGGCTGCGGGTATAAAAGCGTGGCCTTTTGCTCTTCCTTTTTCCATCCAGTCCGAGTAACTCACCGCACCACTTCAATCACTCCATTAAAAACCCGCAAAAGTCATCATGTCCTCAGACAGCACCCCCCAACCAAGACTCTGCCTCGAGGACGAAATGGCAGGGGAGGTGGCCCCCCAAAATTACTGGAATAACCCGAAGCCAGAGGGAATCGCTCTCTTCGCCGAGCCTTGCAAGACCACCGACTACCAATACCAAGGGTGGCTCATCCGGGAAGACGAAAAAAAAAGGTTTTCCTGGCAGGGAGAGCCGAGTTCGATGCGGACTGTCCACTCGAGGTGCCCAATGCAAAGGCCATGCGTCCCCTGGAAGGAGACCAGATACGGCATTTGGCAGATTGGCAACAGACTCATTGAGATATATGGGTATAATAATCGTTACTATGCCCCGGGCGACGCTCAATCACCATTTACATTGACGCAAAGGCATATAAAAACGCAGTTGTGAGTCGTACGACCAATATACCCGCGATTCGCGCAACCAACTTACCAAGCTGAATAGAACAATGACTCGGAGCACCCTGATGTGGATAGACTCCGTCCCGGGCGACACCATCATAACGATGTGAGACAATCGGATTTTTGGGTTGATGGGCCCGATGCCAGAGCCGTCAATTGGAGACATGCTATTCTACGGGCTGGACCCGACGCCAAAAGCCTTTACCCTCTTCATACACCAAACTTCCGTCATTTGTGCATCATACCAAGCGGTGCTCATCAGGGAAGACGACGAAACTGTTGTTCTGGCAGGAGACGCACATAACCCAAGGTTCCGCTATCCCGGGATGCTAGAGCGCCTCCTCGAGGCGAAATATGGGCAGAATTTCGCCGTCAAGGCGGGAGACGGGATAGTCGCCATCTATATCAACGCAGATACTTTCTACAACAGACCTGTGAGTACTACTACAGGACTTTTTGCCATGCGCATGATTAACCAGTAAATAGAAACGTGACTCTTGCTACGCCAACAGCCTCGGCATCTTTGGGCCTGCGCGCGAGCATGAGTGTGATGCTTCGACCGGAGAAAAGCTTCTACGAGAATACACGGCAGCTCAGGAAAGAGCTTCTAGAAGATGTAGAGCCGTCGAAGGATGGACCGAGGCACAAGCGCCGTCAGCCCGCAGCTTGAGCAACGAAAGCTCTGTCCCCGAAAATGTCACTGCTCCCTTCGTTTTGAGTAAGCTGTCCTGGATATTGTGTTTCGATTCTTACGCATGGTTTCAATGTACGATATCACGACCTGCGAAACATGTCGTCGTCCGGGCAAATATTAACGGGGGAGATCCATGGGCGGTATGGTCGCAGGTCAAAAAGGACCTTGAAGAAGTCTATGGAAGCAAAAATGTCCTGCCCTGCGAACAAAGCGGCTATCTGTTCATCTACATTGACAGAGGCGATCTTGACAAGAAATCTGCAAGTATCCTCTCCACGCGGGGGGTTGACAAAATCGTGCCTAACCCCCAAATAGGTGGACAATTCCATATCTATCGAACAAGTAAGAGAGCAACGCGAGCGTCTCCGGCCAAGCCCGTTCGAACAACGGATGTACATGCGAGCCCTCGTCAGGGAAGTGGTCCGCGACGGCGACATGGGAGAACTTGACGCCCGAAACCGAAAGCTCGGTACACGAAGATCTCTTGGGAATCTTAAGACGTGCTCGTGAGTTTAGAGGTGATGCTTCTAACAGAGGAAGGCTTCTAGTAAAATACATGAGAGAGGAGAAAACGCCTTCTTATCCAACTAGACCCGTACCTGGATGGGCCGTTATTAATAATAGCCTGGGGTTCCATGTAAACTGGCGGGGAATATGGAACATGTTGTCCAACTTGAACAACCGAATTACTCGGGCACTTGCGCCCTGGGGTTATCTGCAAAAAACGCAACAAGATATCTGATTGGGAATTTATAAATGGCTTTAGTTTTGGAATAGTTGACATTTTTGTTTTTGTCTTGTTATTTTGTTATCTAGTTAATTGACGTTACTTTTTGCCTGCTTTTAAACTCTATCGTTGTAATTTAACTTCCCTTGACTTTTAGATTAATCTCTTGATACAAATTATAACACCATGGTGTATTACGTGGTTAGTTACGGTTTCCTGGCCTAGGTACGGCTAAAATATAATGCTACTAGACGCCCTTTATTTAGCCTCTTATGTTTATAATTTAATTTAATTTATGAGTATTACATTTAACAGGATTGTATATTAATTATACAGTCACAACGACGGACAAGGTTCTTAGGGTCAGTATTTCAGAGGGTTACAGGGAGCTGTAATAATAGTCTATACATGTGTACGCTTTGCGTTAATAACTATAAGAGACTTAGAGCTCCCCTAAGCGATGCCAATCAAGTGACACTTCAGGTGTCGACCATAAAGCCTTGGTAAAAGACAGTCACAGGCGCAGCTTGACATGTCCCCCCTTGTACGCGTGTTAAGTAGTAAAGAAGGATATCGAGGATGAGTGCAAAGGAGGAGATCTTCTAATAGAATACTTGGAAAGGGAGGAAGCACCCGTGAGCGAATGGACCGTCATCGACAAGAGCTTAGGCTCGATATAAACTGGCGAGGAATGACGTGAGATGCCGCCATTAACACCAAAAGCACAACAAGATGTTTGATTGCGAATTTATGAATAGCTTTTTTTATCTTGTTTTGTCTTGTTTCACCTTGCTTTGTCTTGTTTCATCTTGTCCTTTTATTATCTGGTCAATCAAAGCCTTTGTCTCTATTGCTCTACCTATCCAAGCCACATCCGCATTCCATCAGAATGTAAATTATTCGTCTCCATGTGAGGTACCATTTGCTGCCGAAATCGGCCATACGCGACTTGATTTGAGCAGCGTGGTTGCGCCCCCGTCTCCAGTCTGCCAGCGCTTTACATTATCACCTTGTCGAAATTCCGATGCATGATTCCGTATTATTTCTTCGTTTTCGTCTTCGAAACGTCTATAAGACGACCAAAAATTACCTTGAAATTAGAGGCACACCTTGGGTACGTGCTAAGCGAAAAGAGGACTCCATAGACTGTAACCCGACAGGTGTTGCACGGAAAAGGCCCAACAGATCGCGAAGCCCAACAAAGGGGCTTGACCGACAAAGGACTCATTGGTTACACAACTAGAACACGTGCCCGGGTAGGAGCCCTAGGCCCGGGCGTTCCTTTCATGTATATATAGAGGTCATCTCTCCCTTCCTTCCTCAAGGAAACCAAGGACCTTTGACACCCTACGAGATTATCACTGAATAGAGCCCTTTTGCTCCAAGCCCTCTAACGAGCCCTTGTCACAACAGGTCTCTTTGACGAATTACCCAACATGCTGCCCGTTTGCGTCCCTCCCTTGGGACTTTGGTCACCGAAAAGGACTTGCCATGTAGATGGAATAGCAGCTGCGTATTCGTGAATAAATTACAAGACTAGCAGCTGGCCGCATGACACGCACTGGTTCCTAGCCCGGTGTAAGCAAGACAGGAACAAGAACATGTCTGCCAGAACACTCAACAATGCTTTCTTCCTTGCAAGGCTTTCATGTCTTTTAGTGACTGCCTGGGTCCATGATACGTCTACCATTACCGGTGTCGATGGAATTCTGATTCAAAGCTTTTGGTACCGTATCTGACTTTTGTTCAGGTTTTGTCCCTGTGGCACTTGCAACTATAAGTACCCTCCTCACCCGTCGACCTCGTCAGTTTTTTTATATTAACATTATCAGCATTTTCTTATTGAAAAGTTCCTTACCTCGACTGGCTCATTTCAAGACATCAAGGCACGCCGAGCATCAACAATCGGCATCATGAGCAACGGATTCTCTTACCACAGCAATGGAAGTTTTGCTTCTGGAGTTGTACCCATATCGGAGGGAATGCGGGAACAATTCAGTGGCGCATGGGTGGAGTTTGAAAAAGAGAATTCTGAAGATGATATTGTTATCTTGGCAAATGTTAATGTGGAAGATCCGAGGCAGTTATGGGCGCGGCTCCAACCACATTTACTACGAACATTTGGGAGTCGTAACGTGCTAGCCTGCGTTGAAAGTGGCTATTTATTTGTCTTCATTGACAAGAAACAGTTTAATAATGGATGTGTGAGTATTATGTGTATGCTGGGGTGAATCAAATCGATCCTAATGCTCAAATAGGTCGACCCTGCCGACACAAACATCCTGCACAACGGGCATCTCGAGCCCGACTATCTGCATAAACGGATGCTCATTGACGCGCTCTTCCATTTCAGGGACGTATGGAGCAACGCCTTGGACATCAGTGATTTGTGGGTGCCCGCATCTCCTTCGCCTAGCTGAATTGATCTGTCGCTACTCAACGCAGCTCGTGTGTCCCTCATCGTATCCATCACTCCTTGCTCTCTCACGATACCTCACACGATTATGGTCATGAACGATGCAGCACGGCTACAAACACTGAAACAAGACCGACGTCCTGGTACTTGACGTTAATCAATAACGTATCACGAGACTTCTTGCACATGCAATTCTTCTGTGCTCTCTGATTGCGTTCCCGAAGCCACGGAACAAAACGATGCGATGATGTAACAGATGCCAAGCAGGAGATGGCCGCTGGAGCTAGAGGCTGGTTTTACTCTGAAGGAAACAGGATAGGACTGCTGTCGAATTGCGCTTTTTTTTGTTTCTAGTCTCTTTGAAGGTCGAATGTCGAGGGTTGTGTGTGCGATTTTGCTTACACTATACGGAGGATGCTGTTGAGGGTATTTGTCAGTTTCCTAGCTAGTAGTACAAGAGGGCGGTCTCCTCCGCTCTCTCATAGTCCGTCAATGATGCCTGTTGTGATTTAGTTACGCGCCATCTTCAGAATCTAAACTTGCTCTCTTTGCAATTGTAGCTGCAGCTACCAGCTTATTTTGCCTTGTTGAAATACATAAAGCCAGTCACTTTGAGTGCTATAGATCTGATATAGTGTCAATATAAATGTCATTATTGTTTGGCTTTTTGGCCGAGTTGCACCTTGAGGACCCTGGCGTTCAAGAAAGATTGAATACGTGTCTCGTCCGGGCCAACAAAGCGCGTGGAAGAATTTAGTAATTCCAGAAACAAGAATTACATGGAAACTAATTATTGCTGCGCCCGGCAACCGGCGAGGAGTGCGTTGGACTACTTCCTTAGCGACTGTTTCCAACCATTTACTACGCACTTTGGCCGGCACCAGAAAAGTGCGGCACCAGGTCATTTTGAAGAAAACGTTATCTTGTAGTTTGGTCTCTTATTTCCAACATGTTTCCTCGCCAACAGCTGGCAATGCCTTACCCTGAGCATCTTCCAATTTGGAGTGGCAGCCTATCTTAAAATCCCCAGGTGCGCAGACCGCCAGTATGCTCATGGAAGCTGACTGGCGATCCGGGACACGGCGGCACAAATGCCATCGGCTGAGAAGCGCTTTGTTTTGTCCACAAGAAGCATTTTATTTTCGATCAGCTCCAACATTGGTCGTGCGAAGGGATCGTCTGCGTGGAGCTCACGCAACAGCCCAATCTCCTGTTGTTTAGTTAGTGATTTAGGCCCGTGGACAATTCTGGAGATTCCTATTCGGAAACATATTACCTCTAAAACAGCCGGGTTTATCTTGGCCTATTTTTTCCCACTTGCATTTATAATGATGAAGAACTCTTGTTCGTACTCGCTCGAAGACCGACGTGACCGCGCCCATCGCTTAAATTTGTAACGCAACAATCCGTCGAACCCTTGCAGCCACCATATAAACAGATCCAGATATAAACATCCAAGCGACCACATGTCGTATTTTGGACAAAAGGGCTGGTACACTCGCATCTCGGGGGGACGATAGGGCCATTTTTTGGATCCTTTCGGTGACAGCCCTATGTAAGACAGGCTCAGGAGATCACCATCTTCGTCATATGATGAGGACCGTAGGATATTTTCGGGATTAATGCCCATGAAGTCTCCACTCTGTCCCATCGACACTGGTAGCATCCTTTAAAAATATTGGCTCACTCCTCTCGTCTTGCCATGTCGTTGGCCTGTGTAACCGTCTAACAGCCTTAGCTAAGCCTAGGCACTGATTAGTTACCCATTTAGTTTTTGTAATAGTAACCATGTTCCGGGGCTTTTGGGCTGTTCTCCCAATACTCTCCGAGACTACCCTCTGGCCACTTGGAGAGTAAGCATTGTTTCTGTCCGTGTTGGAAAGTTAGGAGCACCTTATTTAGATGCTTTTCATTTTGAATTTTGGCAAGTCTTCTGGAGACCATGTCTAGCTGCTCACGTTGATGCCTCGGGGCTTCTATCATCTCCCTAAGTTCAAAATACAGAGGTTTGCCTGGATTCTTGGAGTTATCAGAAGACATATTGACACGAGCCACGTAGGAGAATTTGCTTACCTCAACTGATTTGAAGTTGTAATGACTAGGGTCGATCTCAACTTTGAAGGTTCTTGAGTTTATATCACTGGTCTTATACTCGCACTTTTGTTATGGCAGTATGACGCTTGAGTCTAAAACATGAAATCTGAGTTTTCCCATCTGCATATTGAAAAATGGAACGAAAAGTATTGACTGGGAAAAGTAGAATGAATACCGATCTGCGGAACCCCAATTTCGCATCAGGATAGTATTTATTGTGCCGAGAGGTCTTATTAAAGCGCTGGGATCTGTAGCAGAAATTGTAGACGAAAGAGGCAAGTGAGCATCTGAGATGCCCTCTTGAACAAATGCCTCCAAAAGCTCGAACCTGCGTATAAATAGTAGAATCCCCACAATCCGTCGCCGTACAATGATCTGATTCATCTTCATTTTCAACTCTGCATCTGTAGCTTTGCTGTACTTCTCTTTCACTAGAGGTTTAATTGTGTCGATAGACAATATCCTTTCATGAGCGGACCAAAGGAAAGACACCAGGGCTATCATCTGAGGGCTCTTCGGCTTGCCATGTCGCTGCTTTGTTTGCTGCGTCTCAACAAGGCTTGGGCCGCCGCGCCCGCCAAGGGTCAATGTCTCCTCGCCACGCCAACATAAGTTGAGGCCGAGCGACCACCTGCGAAACAAGAAAGCACTAGCCGCTTTCAATATCCGGTATTCCATCTACATGCCGAAACACCTCATGACGGCGCTGGAGCCGTAGTTGGCAGAAGCCGCGTGGGTGGCTGCGAAGAGCGCCGCCACGACACCTCTATTAAGCATGACGATTACCAACATTTACCACGAAGACAAACCGAGCTTGAAAGCCCTTATAGAAATTCTTCAGGTAGTTAGTCGACAACTCTTAAGCTTTACCCCGGTGAATTAGTGCTTTGCTACCTGGAGCATCCAGATGAAATTTGAATCGCGTCCTGTCCGGCCTGGCCGAGGCATCGATATTGAGGGTACTCCTTTTCTAAAACATGCTATAGAAAATTTTATTAAACAAGAAGAGAGGCGCGAGCGGGTAGTAGGCTTGACGCTATGAGAACACCCCAGCGGTCGTCATGGCGATAACCATCGTGGAACACATGCTGCGAGACAAACAATTTCAGAACAATATAAATTCAAGGCCCGAGAATGCGGAGCTTTCCAACCTTTACAAGTGTATAGTCTGACTTGGTGTTATTACTACTGGGAGAGGAGCGGTTCTACTAGGCTTTTGTACGTCAAGAGGATAGTTGACGAATGCCACATACAGTTGATCTTCGACGCCCTTTGATCCTCAGCTATGTGCTTTTTCTCGGCCCACTACAACCCATCTTAACCGGTTATTGTCAGCCGATCAAGGTCACGCAAAGAAGCAAGCCGTAGGAGGACTCGATGCCTACAGCTCGTGGAGACGGAACGCTCCAACGACGTCAGTCACGTCCCGAACAGGAATCGTGTTAAGCAACTAGAGCCTCCTATCTTAACCTTCTCCAAGCGTAATCCCAGCTGTTATCGGAATTTGTTGTGCATCACCCAACCATTCCACCGAAAAGCATCAAAGAAAACAAGTGCAAGCAGCGAAAGCAAATAATTCTTCTTCACGCATATAGATATTTTCTACAAAATGAGACCAGCCTACTCTGTAATACAGCAAATAGCTGTCACCACACTCTAAGCGGACAAGCTCTGCTTTAATAGGACATGAACTTCAGATGTAGAACCGTTGACAACAAGGCCGTCTAATACCGGAGATGAACAACGTTTTATTCCTCAGACTCGCCTTTGAAAGTCTGAGCACTTCTACTTTTGGTGCCTTCCATCGCTCGTTTGTCTTGGCGCCATTCTCAACACGCCGTTTCTTAAGCTGTTGGCTAGCTCGATGACCGTCAGAAAGGATTGGTTCCTCTTCCGTCTAAGAAGCGTTCAAAGTCAGCTAAGGTCTTAGACGTTCAAAGTCAGCTAAGGCCATGTAAATGTAGCAATCATGCTTACCGGAAGATTTAACATGAGCACCCACGTATATCGAGTGCAGGCCCAGGCTGTCACATGGGCATACTTCTACTTCCTGGTGTGGGAATCTGTGCTCCAAAAGGGATTTGAGTTGTTCTTTGAAAATACCATCTGATCTACGGGTATAAACGACATAATGAGGAGTTTTCCTCACAAAAATTTCGTCCGATATCATCTTGTAGTTGGGTGAAAGGCTGTCAAGCTATCAGCATGGGAATAAAGAGCGAGGCATTTGGCAAGTAAAAATACGCGAGGCATATTTATATCCTCTCCCATGGTCTCTATATGCAGACGGTGATCTGACCTGTGGACAATACTCCATTTCGCACCGCAGTTGAACAAGCCTCGAACCAGAGCCGGGCCAGGGTATAAACAGGAATATTTCGTCAGACAGCTTAGCAAGAGCCTGTAAAACTCCTGGAGCTTCTTCTAAAAGGCAAAGAGCCTGTTGATTCATTGACCAAGGGCGGATGTTGGGAAGGATGAATGAATCCTGACCACCCCCATCGCAAACGACCAGCAGAGCTCACCGTCGAAGCACAGCATACGAGCAAGAGTCACTAGAGTCCAGGCGACATGAGTGCTACTAGTCCAACGATTTGGAAAGGCCTAGTGCTCCAGTTCACAGATAGGAACGATCTTATGCTCGATGCCGGTGGTGGTGGTGGTGGTGGTGGTGGCCCCAGTCCATGTACCCAGAGTAGGCACGCACACACGCACACACGCACATGTCCGCCCAAGAGTGCCGTTTTGCGTTGACAAAACGCTTGTACCATAGCACTATTGACCTTTTTGTATAATTCCAACGTCGACCTACATGATGGAGCGTTGTGGTGGCGTTGGCGATTTGACTCGCTGGGCAGGTGGGCATGTTCCTCCTGGTCATCTATCTGGCTGGACTTGACCCATTGCATTGACTACAGGAATCGAGCTGTAAACTGCCCAGCTACATTCACTGGCGAAGTCTGTGCATAATGAAGACACATTTCCTAGCTAGAGTCTGGTGGCTTCCCTGTTCTCCAAAAGCTCAGGCAGTGCTGGTGCGACCAAGACAGCGGCTGCATGTCATCTGTCATCTGTCTGCTTTCTTCGCTAGCGACGCCAGCCCGGCTTCCCTCTTGCTTTTGACGACATGGACTTGCATCGGGTCCTGACCACGTGCTCGTCATGGTGTACCGCTCAAGGGATACAACAGGCTGGAACACCCTTTTTTTTTTCCTGTTCCTTTTTCTTTTTTTTCCTCCTTCGCCCCTTTCCTCTTTTCACGGGAAACCACAAGCCACCGGTGATTACTCTCGCACAGTAGACATAGGTGGTCCAGAAATTCCGCACATTTCACTCGTCATCGGCTTCAGCTTACGAAAAACCCTCAACAAGCCTCTTGAGCACTACCCAGTAGACTCCTTTCCCCGGCGGTCTGCTGCACATCCATGGACGATCTGACAATCACACAACTCCAATATTCTTTGCAACTTAACGACGCACCCGCCCCATCCAAGGTGATTCACGTCGTCAGGCGACTGGAGTCACGTCGCCGCCAGCCATGGCCAGTTGGATAGGGTTGACCATCTCGACAGGTTGATCCAATGCGTCGACGAAGCAGAGAAACTTAACTCGAGAGTCGACAAAGAGTTCCTGCCCTGACAAAAGACAATGTAGCTTCTATTCTTCAACATGCGCCAATTGGTTCCGACAAACGAGGGGGACTTGTCAACTTTATCTGTGAAAATAACGCCGTGAGACCAAATTCAACGAAAAGAGACTTATTTCAGAGATAAGGATAACTGGAAGACTCTTCTGAAGATTGTGGACATGAACATTAAACCTTTACAACACGCTCCAGGCTACAAATGGTAACCGCCGCCGCAGTCAAACAAAAGCCCTCGAAATTCCCAGGGGCCCAACCCAGTCTTCTCTCAATGTAGAGAAGTCCACAGTATCAGCTAGTCAGACAGTAAGTATTTCGTCCCCATTCCCAGTACAGGAGCTAATATCTTGTGTTCATCCTCTAGTATGTCAGTGTAACACCCCCCCGCGCGATATCAGAAACACTGGACCGACTGAGAATGGTAATATTCGCAGAATGTGAGTATAGAGAAAATCTCTAATTTCTGGCAAATGGAACCAATTTCCATCTGTCTTAGCTAGTAAGTTGATCATTCCACTAATGCAAAGCCACCAACGAGCCTGACCATGCCATCCAGCCTATACGCTTTCCCACACACAATTCAATCAACATGTCACTTTGCTAAGCCTTGCATTTAGCAGTCGGAACAACTCAACCATGTCTGACATCGACACTAGACCACCAACTTGCCACTCGCTTTATTCAATCACGGTAGCCAAGAGCAATTCGCACTACTCAAGGAATGGATCCAAGACTGCGATTCATCCCATGGAGATTGTCGTGCCTCCTAGAGCTTGGCAAGCCGATCCGGCTTATAGATTCGACCACACTCAAATCACCACGGTACGTGGCACTAAGCCATTGCTGGGGAAGGCTTGGTGAAGGGGAAAAGTTCTGCACCACTAAGCATAACTTGGAAGACCTCGAGCACTCAGTCGATGTTTTGAGACTTCCGCGCAACTTCCGCGATGCCATCACTGTGACACTCGGGATCGGGCTCAAGTACCTTTGGATTGATTCGCTTTGCATTGTCCAAGATGACAAGGATGACTGGAATAGCGAATCAGTCGAGATGGAAAACATCTACAGTAGTGCATACTGTACAATTGCCGCCAGCTCCGCCAAATCGTCGTTCCATGGCTTCTTGACCCATCGCGAGCCTCGGGAATGCGTGCAGCTCCCAATCCCAGGCGGAGACACGCTTTACACATGCCCAAATATAGACGACTTCGATGCCGATGTTGAGCTTGGCGAGTTGAATCAACGCGGATGGGTTCTCCAGGGGAGGGCATTATCACGACGCACTATCTTCAGCTCGACCCAGGTGTACTGGCAGTGTAGTGACGGGGTGCGCTGCGAGACACTAACCCGTCCCAAATGGTTAGTTTATTCATTCCACACATGAGCCAGGATCAATCAAAAGTGCTAACAAGAGCTCTTCACTGCCAGCCACATGGCCAGCTTCCTCGCTGATGCCAACTTCCCAAAGTTTGCCTTGCAGTATTACCGGGACGGACGGCAGATGTCGATACAGGATCTATTCGAGAGATACTCCAGACAAGCATTCACGGATAAACCGGACCGGGGCGGTAGCGATCCTAGGTCTGCAAAACCGACTTTCCAAAGCCCTCAAGACTAAAGCAGCTTTTGGTTTGGTAAAGATGTATTTTGCGAGGCTCCTCTTGTGGAAGCGAGGCAGTGAGGAGTTCACGGAGCGCATCGAACAGCCACCGGACAGTCGTCACCATCCACCGACATAGTCGTGGTTCCCAAAGGACGGTCCCATCACTTCCTCGCAGCTACGGTTCGAGGAGGTCGAGTGGGCGACCCATGATCTCAAGAACCCGTTCAAGTCCCGGGCCAACAGACAAGGGGGGGCGAGTGGGTGTAATGAAGAGGCGGCAGTAACTACCCTGAGTGTGTTGGCGAGGGAGATCAAGAATAACACGGACCTGTCAAGTTATGTGACATGTGACGAGGACCCGGAAACAACCGATGGAGCTCAAGTGCGCCGTCATTGGACGAGACAGGGTCCAGAAATGAAAGCCGGACCAGAGATTTCACGCTCTTATTATTCGACAGATCGGTCATGCTAGCAGACACAAGTACGAGAGGGTGGGAGTCGCTTCCTTAAAGACTGAGGTTGTGGCAAGTGAAGGATGATGGCTTGTTGTTGAGTGATTGGCCACGGGTAAATAAGGCAATTGAATAAAGGGAGCACCACAGAGCTTGATCAAGTTGGAATCGAGAATTTCTCCAGCTTGTACTTGGACAAGTAGTGCGTTTTATTCAATACAATCGTATTGGTAACACGCGTCACCTGCCGTCTCAATCCAAACCCTCCCATAAAACAAAGCTACATGGTACTACAAGCCGACGGCACAACACATAATGAGACACGATGCCGGTTCAAGATTCCAAGCGTCGCGACAAATCCCTTGCCATCATTGGGCGTTGGCTGGGGACGGCGCCACCCGCCAGCTCCATGTTGTCAAGCTTCGCGTCTCATCTTCAGGCAGATCTCCCATTGGGTGGCGACTGGCATCCCCAGGACGAGAGAGCAAGGTATCCCGTTGAAATTTGATAGACTGCGAATTAGGATTCCGCTGCTCAACTGCGATCCGATTGACCTTCTGAATAAGCCAGAGAAGCTTCTCGGTCTCCCAGGCGGTAGACACAAAGACGTACATGATGAGCGCAATAACTAGCACAGGGACAGTTTCGAACTTGTATGGTGAGCTTTATCCTATTAGAAAGTGACAAATCTGACATATTCAGTAGTGATGATTCGATCCGCGGAAGGTCATGTAGATTGGCTCCCTGATGAGCACTCCAACGACCGGTACAAGACCAGATACCCGCGCTCTTGAAGGGGGTCATTTTAGGAAACTTACCGTATCTGTTAGGTTGAGCAGCCAAGTTTAGTCCGCACTCGTACGCACATCCCACGGCGGCCGGAGGTGGCCTTTTGCTGGGCCTCTGTGCAGTCTCGTCATTTATTCACCCACTGCGTCACCTTACGTTGCCTAGAGGCAAACACTGAAATTTGTATTACGAGAGTCATGACCTTGACACCGCATGTCGCGTACCAGAAGTTGCTCAGACGTGGTGGATTATGGATCCATATCCGGGGAAATAAGTGGGCGGTATATAGAAAGTTCTAAATGAAGAGGGGCACGCCGCACAACAAGTACACTAAACCCTTACCTAGCGGTTGAACTGTGATTGGCTGCCGGGGCTTTTAAGGCTAGGATAGGTAAAGTGTTCTACGGGAATAATATCCAATGGGGATTAAGAAATAAGCAAGTACATGCGTGCCCACTTATTTGTCAATATAATAAACGTACTACTGATAATACCTGGTACATTTATTAGTAGCGTTTTTGGCTAAGATGCAGGTAGAAATACTTAGTAAGGGTGCTCTGGGGCAGATACAAAGGTCAAAGGGATATATACATGAAAGGAACGGGCCGTGCCTAGTGCGCCCCATAGTTCTCGTGATCCTGCAGTGTAACAAAGGGCTTCTCATCCTGACTTGACCTAACCGTGTGACAAAGTTCAACTCACTTCCGGCACCGCCATCACTGGCCGATCCAACTTCGGAGTCGAGACATTCAACGGTATACCATATGCTGATCCGCCAACTGGTTCGCTGCGCCTTCGGCCGCCACAGAAGCTGTCTCGCATCTTGGATAAAGTAGACGGCACAGGCATAGCCGCTGCCTGCCCCCAGCTTCTTGTGTCGCCAGCAGATAAGAATATAATCAGCAACATCGGCGGCCGTTCCTCAAAGAGGTGAATGGTCAGGAAGTCTGCCTCAATGTCTCGATTAATCGCCCAGCCAGTACCAAGCCCGGCGAAAAGCTTCCCGTACGCTTCTGGATATATGGCGGCGGCTTCGTGCTCGGGAGCACCAACACATTCGACGGCACACGGCTTGTGCGCGAGGGCGTGGCAAACAAGCAGCCTTTTATTTTTGTGGCTGTCAATTACCGAGTCGGCGGCTTTGGTTTCATGACTGGTTCCGACATATTAAATGAGGGTAGCGCAAACGCCGGCCTTCTCGATCAACGCATGGGCCTGGAATGGGTAGCTGACAACATTAATCAGTTCGGCGGTGGCCCGGACAAAGTCACCCTTCGGGGAGAATCCGCCGGGTCCATGTCAGTCTTCTACCAAATGGCCCTCTACGGCGGCAACGCAACGTACAAGGGCAAACCGCTATTCCGAGGCGGCATCATGAACCCGGGAACAGCTCTTTCCGCCGAACCCATTGGCGGGCCCAAGGGACAAGCTACGTATAAATAGGTACTAAAGGAATCTGGCTGTGCCGGTGCCGGCAACGCCACGCTATCTTGCCTCCGGGGGCTCGATTACGATGCCATTTACAAGGCGGTGACGGAAACCTTTACAGGTCTCGTCGAGTTTCTTGGACCAAAAATGGCATTTTTAGCGCGTCCAGACGGCAAAGTGGTTCCACTGAGCCCGGAAGAGCTCGCCGCAACCGGCCGATACTATGCTGTGCTAATGATCAGGCGATCAGGAAGATGAGGGCACGGTATTTTCAATCTTCCAGCGGAGCTTCAAGACAAACGATGATCTAGCCAACTACCTCTCCGAAAACATGTTTGCAAACGCAACAAAGGAGCAGCTATTGGAACTTATTGAGGCGAGAACCGTAACCGACCACGTAAGATACTATAAACGCATTATAATACGTTTAGAGCTATAAGTTACTCCGTAAGGCTAAGAATATCGCGGGTTAGGCGCTAATCCCAAAATGCATTCAAAGTCCTGCTCATTGCTTCCACCCACCACCGCTAGACAGGCCAGTGAGAATCCAGATCGAAGGCCCGCTGGTATCTATCCAGAAACTGCTTCCGGAGGTACCGTGGCATGTTGACGTCCATGAAAAGAAGTTTCAGCAGGCTGGCGCAGAACTCGCAGAGTTGACTTACCGAACGATATATGGACATGATGTCGGCCCTTTTGTCGAGAATGACATGATTGTGCGAGACGAGTACCTGGGTTGGGTGCATCAGAAAAAGTAAGAGTATTCTTTGTCATTACCAATTCGATAAGTTGTTGACGAGGCACCTACTAGTGAAATTGATTATTACGGCGTTACATTTGACCATCTTGTTCCTGCCGATGATTACTTTCCGGAAGTTTTGCAGATCAATATTTGTGAGGTAGACGAGGATGGGGGTGAATACGCAAACACATATTTACCCTTCACGGTTGATCCGGCAGAATATATAGGGAAGAAGATACTGGCTGTACCGAGGTGCTGTCAAAGGAGGAAGGGAACAACAGATCGATCGAGAGTGAACGGTTCAGTGACACACAGGGATCTTATTCGGCAAGGATTCGATCAGGAAGTGATGAGGAAGTTGTTGATAGCCTACGGCGTATATTCTACGAAAATACCCGACAAGAAATTTGACAAGGTTCCTCGACCCCGGACTTGCATAGCTCCCGAGGAGCAATGATAGCACCAGGGCGCATGCCGTACGTGCATAACAGCAGAGGTAGATAGCTGTTGTGCAATGTCAATCGTTAACTGGAATAGCCACTTGGCCATACGGTCCTAAAGTGCACCAGAGAGAGTGGCACCGCGACGTCCACTGGTGATACTTTGGAAGACAATAGCTGCCAGAACGATCCAGCCCCAAAAGGCCACCAACCACCAGACAAAGTCGAGAATCTACGCCATTGAACCAATGTACAGGAAATATACCGCGGCAGTCCATCCAAGTCGCCTGTCCAAATGTCTACCCTGACATTTATCGAATGGATTACCCGCTTGCTCTGTGGAGGCAACACACTTTCCTAGTGAAATGGTCCGATGCACCCGGCGCCATCACCACGACTTGGGAGCCGAGAAAACACATGATAGACAAGGGAATGCTCAGTAGATTTGAGGCAAGTTGGCAAGGTTTTGACGCGGGTGTGGATGTTTTTGGGAGTCCGATTGAGAGCTGGAAAGCGCCAATACCGTTCGTGCAGGGGATTCGTCGAGCTGCTGTCCTTTCGCAATCACAGCATTGCACATCCGGGGGAGTGGCGATGAAGGTGTCTAGGCCGTCCTTCCGCATGCAGGTGAAACGCCAATGTCGATGATGTCCACGGGGGAGCTATCACTATTAAAGCCGTTAAAAGTAGCGGTAGTTCCCGCTTGATTTGGTGGGGAGAATAGCGCCTTTCAAATTCTATTTATAAGTAACTTGATTATTAATAATTTGTTAAAGAAAAACCTTAAATAACCGTGAATTTTTATAAAAACCCAAATAATACAGGATCTTTATAGACGTGGTTTACTGTATTTTGGGAAGACGATTAATATATACAAGAATCAAACCCTGCAAAGTAACAGTTAAAAGCCCCCTGGAGCCGCGCTCTGGGTTCAACACGGGGTATGTCACTTGTCAACGTTGGGCCCGGCAACTGCACTGAGACGGGACTCACGCAATACCATCCCAGACGACGTGTTTTTCGCTGTCCAGTACCGGGCTCTGCCATCGTACAAGCGAGCGAATCCGGAGCTACGGCTGGGAAAGTTCTACGGTGCCCCGTAGGGGTGATATATGGAGGTGAATTTTTTGAAGATTTTGAATCAGCCATCAACCATGTGAGCGATTGGAAAGATGCTTGCTAGAGCTCATAGTATATGGCCTTGTGTGAATTACCCAGAACATCCTGAGCATTACAAATGACATAAGAAAGGGGGTGGCAAGGGAACTCACCGTCCAAAGAAGCTCGTCATACTATAGGCGGCTATAATCGGTTGAACAGTCCGTCAGCAACCGCACGTATTTCAACACAACGTGTCCAACATCCCCTTCTCACAGGAAAATCCATCGGCTTGGGTGGCAGGACTTTGAGGGGGAGAATTATTCTCGTCTGGAAGCAGACGAGCATATACACGTGCAATGAGAGTACATCCATACCATCAACTAGCTTGCCAACTATGTGCTGGTCTCCAAAGAATACTATTAGCAAAGGGCAGCATGTCATACTCCATGGTCGCCTGAATCGACTTCTGATCCATCTTGTCTCCTTGAGCATAAGCACTCCGTAGCCACCTTTAAAGCGTGGCCGCGGATGCCAAATTCGCCTCTACAACCACTAAGAAAGCCTTCTACGTCAACTTCAGAGCCGCAGACAGGGGGAACATGACGCGCCGCCGCAGCCAAAAGTGGCCACTCGTACCTGTCTTCTTTCCACCACATCCGTCAGGAGTCCGGAGACTTTGCAATAGACGCGTCGAACTGCATTCGCCGAGTCGCTAGCCACCGTTCAACCTCCGTACCGAGCCGCCCTCCGCCTCCTTCACCTTATTCATTTGGGTGGCTTTCCATTTCGTAGCAGAGACTCCTGGGGACGTTTAGCGAGTCTGGGTTGGCTCTGAGTCGGGTCTGTGGCATCCAGTGTCGCCAGCTCCGGCCACTCTACTTTAAATACTTCTTGGCTTTGGCTATATTTCTTAGTCATCATGGGTGCTTTATTGGGTAGGAGGGCAACCCGAGGCAGGACCATGCAAAAAGGGCACACAAACACTCCAAGGCGAAAACTGCCAGCTTCGTGATGAGCCGTAGTCGGCGGATTGCAAGCTGACTTCCGTACCACGCCGACAACGCGACACCCAGACCGTTGGACGTCCTTGGTAGATCCGGCCCAAGTCTTGAGGCAGACAGGACTTGACCCTTCACGGCGTGATTGCTCTCCGCCATCAGGGGAACAAGAAAGAGCTCACTGGGTTCAACTAGACACATGAACGGCAATTCTTCGTCTAGCATCAAGACAACGTGCCTTTGATGTGCAGCAGGCCAACGGCATTTCACGCCGCTGCAGCAGCTCAAGACAATCACCGTGCGGAAACAAACGCAAAATCCACGGGCTCCATTTGTCTGCTTCAAAGAAATAAAATTACTGCGTCATCATTCTAAAACTACATAAAGAGAACGGAGATGCCAGATGCCCACCAGACACCATCTGAAAAATTCACAATCATTACGCTCATCGCCCTTCATTCATTCATTCACTCATTCACCTACTCAGCCAACTCCCGCGCATAAGCCTCGTCCGCCTCCATCCTCACCGCCTCCAACTTGTCGGTCAGGGCCTCGATTTCCTTTTCCATTGCGGCCCTGCCCTCTTTCGCACCCGCCGCCTTGGTGGCCAACTTGGCAATCTCGGCCTCGATTTGCTCCGCGGCCTTGTACTTCGCCGCGGCCCCGGCCCCGGGGGGAGGAATGTGTGACGAGACGCCAGACTCGTGGTCTTCTTCGGGCCACGCACCGGGCGCCTCGCGCAGGTTTCCACCAACTGCCGGACCCCATGGTCCTCCTCCAGCCATGTTGGCGCCGCAGCCTCTGGCCCAACTGCCCCATCCTCCGCGGCCAAAAGGCCCTCCTCTCGGCCCTCCAAAGGCACCGCGGTGGCCGAATGGCCCTCGCTCGCCGAGAGGTCCGTCGGGACCGAAGAAGAAGGAACTTCTCTGGGATGGACCGGTACAGCCTCGTGGCCAATTCTGGGTCCACGGAGGGGGGTTGGGACCCGCGGTAGGGCCTGGCGGTGCGGGTGGTGCGGGTGGTGCTTGGGGAACAGGAGGTATTGGCGGCGGCTGCACATGAAACGGTCCTCCATGTCTTCTATAATTCTTGTGAGCCCGTCTCATCTCTCGTCTCTGGTTTCGATACTCCCTTTTCTCCGCTCTGCGCTGCATCCGTCGCTCTCGTCGGTAAGCCTTTCGAGTTTGTCTCTGGGCCCTCTTGATGGACTTCCAGCTCGCGTGGAGACCCTTGATTTGCCCCTTGAGAGCCTTGCGGTTGAAGTTCGGATCTGCAGGTCCCTTTGGGACGGCTTTCAATTCTGCTTTGAGGGCTCGAACGTCGCTCTTGGTGCGTACTTGGCCGGGGTGGGATGTCCAGTCCCGGAGCCGTTCGGCGTATAGTGGAAGCTGGTGGTCCTTGACGTCGTCGTAGTCGGGGAGGGAGCCAATCGACGACTCAGAGCTGCTGGAGGAATCGGAGGAATCTGACGAGATGGAGCGGGATCGGTCGTGTCCGTCTTTGCGGTCTGGATACCACCTTCTGCCGCGGTCCTCGGAGTGTTGGCCTTCGCGACGTTCATCCCAATGGTGACGTCCGTGGTGTCTGTCATGGTGCCTGTCATGATGCCAGTCATGGCCACCGTGGCGGAAATCACGGAAATTGTGACGATGGTGGTCCCATCCTGAGCGGCCGCCGAATGTCCACGACGGGCCTGTTGGGCCTGCTGGGCTTGTCGGCCCGCTTGGCCCGGCAAGGCTTCGTTGCTGCGGCGTTGCTGTTCCCAAAGGCTGGCTATTCCTGCCCATGGAGATGCCGTCATGATTCACAATGAGACCGTTGATCTTGATGCCATTGCCGTCCAGGACCACAGTGTCGCCATATCGGATTCCGTCACTACCAATGGAAAGCTTGCCGAATATAGAAGAATTGTTCTCTCTCCGTTGCTCAGGAGCCTCGAGTTCCGCCGCCCAAGAACCTGGCATTCTTGCCTCTGGTTCAAGCCTCACACTCATCCCCCTTGGCCCAAAGAAGCCATCGTTCCACTGCTGGACAGTCGCCTCAATCTCCGACCTGCTCCTCGTCGTGGCGGCCCCGTTGTCCCGCGTCTGCTCCAATTGCGCTTCAGCCTGAGACCTCCCGCTCGTCAAGGCAGCATCAGTCTTCTCTTCACTCCTCAGCTTCCTTTCAATCACCGCTTCATTGCCCCTGGTCGTGTGATCAGGCAGCAGGAAGTTCACAAAGGTCGCCCAGTCCTGCGGCGTGACATCCCTCGCAGCCCAGTCGTCCTGATACGGCAAGTCATCTGGAAGAGAGGTACTTTCCACTCTGACGGTGTGAACGAGCGTCTCTGTGGGAGGATTGGCGGGCGGCGGTCGTGAGTCAAAGTATAATGCGGCGCCGGGCTGCTCTGCAGATTGCCGGGGCTCCAGGTGTGTATTTGACGATGTGCGAGGTGTCAAGGGAGGCGTGTAGACAGTCTCTCCTGTGGACGAGGCATCGTCGAGAGGCGTGAGGCCAGTGTGGGAGGTGGATGATGCGGCGGATCGAGGGCCGCCTCAGTTGGAGTAGATGTCTGTTTCTGAGTATGGCGGGGGAGGGGCCTCCGCATCGTCGACGTTGACGTGCAGATTATTCACGTTCGCATTCATCGCTAGGCGACGTTTTTCTCCCATGCGAGTCCTGTCCTTATTTTGAGATGATTTGAGTTGTTCGGTCGCCCGTTGTTCAAATGAATGCGAGGGAAAGTTTGCATTTGCGGGGCAGCTGATGAAGGGGTCTGGTTCTCTCCGCGCTTCGGATAGTGTTGCCGAATCCAGCCCAGCAGATGAAGACGTTCACTGCCAGCTTATGGCGCCACACGTGAACGAACGAGATCAGAGGGCCCGTTTGCTGTAGCCTGTCGCACGGATAGGGATACCGTCAAATCAACGCCGAGGTCCAAAAAGGCAACGGGTGTTTGGTGAGTAGCGGATTTTGTCAAGGTGCAGAATGGCGAGGTCACCTCATCATTATCTATGAGCATACAAATATGTGGTCTCTTCTTCTCGGAACTCCGTACAGGCTAGTTGGAATTGCTGCTAGTGGCTGCCTCTAACACAAGGGATCCGCGAATCAAGCTATGGTACAGACGCCCTGCAAGAGATAATCGACAACTTGCGGCTCCGAGCACACACAACCCCGACGTGCCCCGCAGCCACAGCCTGGACGACTTACGTCTCCCCGGTGCTTCCACTCGCTGACCGTCAGATTGACCGCGTCTGCCTCATCGTCAGCCTGTCCTAGAAGGCCCATTGCCGTTTGCCGTGAGAGAATCAGATTGGTGGACACAACAGCCCAACTCCACCATCGTTCCAGTCTATCGCACTCGCTTTCGCAGGGCGGCCCAGCCTGTCACCCTGTATCTATCTATCCCCCCAATGGTAGCCTTTCGTTCAAACGTTGCCTGTGTGTGTGTGGTGACGCGGCCCGCTGGAGGTCCCTGCAACCCTTCATCGACCATCCCCCAGCCCGAATCCTTGAACTATGACACAACTTGCAGGCCAAGTCGTCATCGAGTATCAACTGCGAATGGTTTATCCATATCCAAATCGTAGGCGAGCGTAGTTGTGCCCCCTCTTTTTTTTTTTCGGGATGAAATTCCACCATTATCTTCGCACAGAACTCGTTGACGTTGCGCAGGGCGAGGTCGGAGGCGAGCAGTTGCCTCGGGCTATCATCGATCGGATGCGTCTCCGAGATGAAAATCAGCATCCTCTTGCTTGTAGTGATCTGCGATCAAGCTAGCAAGATGATCGCGCGAGTGTGTCCCCCTGTAAACCCAATTGTGGGTGTTGTTAGTTATCAATCCACGTTGGTGGCTGCAAGATGACGTGAGTTCCCATGGTGCCACTTACAAGTTGGTAATATATGTGTCTATAAACTCGGCCGGTACCAGTTCAGTTACGGGGCTTCGGATTGCCACATTGTTGACCATGCTTCCGTCGGCAAAACTAACAAAGCTCGAGGAGTCTCCCCACTCAATAAGAGCGTCTTCGTCGAATGGATTCACTGGGCTCAGCTTGTACACACCAGCCAACACGACAACGGCATTGCCTTGTTCGCGGGCGGCCCTGGCGATGGCTGCAGCACCGGCGTCTGTGACTGCACCTCCGTTGGCGACAATGGTCCTCGCGCCGAGAATCACTTTGTTTACTCTTGACATGTAGGCCATTAAACCAGAGTTCATGACGTTGATGACGGTGATGCCGGCGGTCGACAGCTTCTTGCGGAAGGCAGCGTGTTGTACTTGCTCAGTTTGCTTTCGTAGAGGCTCCGTCACGATCAGAACTGTAAATTTTCTCTTCGCGGCTGCTCGAAGGACGAAGCGCTCGACTGTGGGAGAAGGCTGGTGAACCAAGATGTGGTCCCCTGGGCGAATCTGAACCTCGGCAAGGGCAGCGATCTGGTCATCCACCTGACTAATTTCGTCCTTGATCTCCTCGATTCCGTCAATGACTTCGGAACGCAGGGCATGGACCTGGCTGCTGGTCTGGTGCGCAACACGTGTAGGCGTCGAAGTGCCAGAATGTCGGTGCGGCGAACTGAAGCCATCGATATTGGAAGGGGGGGAAGCGGAAAGCAGATGGAAGAGAGATTTCGGGACATTGACTGAGCTATATGACGGTACCGGCCCGGGTCTCGTTGGGGCCACGGCTGTGTTGGAGACTACCTCCCCAGCCGAGTCCTGTTTTGCATATGTCGACGGAGGAGACTGGACAAGGGGGGGGGCTGTAGGATGCTCGCCCTGGGGAGTCATGGGAGCCTCGCTCTGGGTCTCGCTGGAGGGTTCATTCCGATCTTCTGCAGCCTCGTCACGGATGAGAGCGAGAATCCGTCGCACAATATTGCCAATGACTAGCTCTTTGGGTTGTGCCTCGACTAGGCGTCGACCAATGCGCGTGACATTATCAATGAGGCCGTCGACGTCTTGCCATCTGGATCGAGCAACGACTTGTAAAAGAATATGGGCAGTAGCCACGGCACAGGGCTCAGATCCACGGATCTGTCTTCTCTTGAGCAGGCTGCGTGGTGTTGTTAGCGTTTGTGCGAACCAGTTCCCCGAGACTCCTCCCTTTGAGGGCCACTCACGAAATGAGGTTCTCGACTGCGGCCTCCAATGGCTGCCCTTTCAAGGATTTAAGGTACTTCTCTAGGTCGGGCGCGTAGCCCGCGGTAGCAGGCGGCATCTTAACCTTGTTTTAGGGAATATGATCGCGTGGCTGCGGCGGGAATTGGAATCTCTTCAATGGCAAACTGGCTATTTCGCGACGAGGGGCGGCTGGACCGTCTGGTGGGTTGTGCGGTTGAGTCACTCCAAGGAAAAAAAATATATACACTGGGTGGTACTTGACTATTATTAAGAAGTGCCTAGGGTAGGTAGTAGCTACTAGGTACCTAGGTAGTTACTTCATTTTTTTTTTTTGTTCTGGCGAGTAGGACAAGGCGGGGCACGGATGTGGTTACCTGTAGTGTCTGATGGCCACGTTGAATTAGCCGCGACAACGCATCATATAGATATCGAAATGAAAGTTGTATAATGGTGACGATGGCCCTTTGGGAAAAAGGAGGGAAAATAATTGACCTGTTTTATTATGAAAAAAAAAAAAAAAGTGTTGGAGTAGGTGAATGGATGGAAGGCTTGCCAACAGGTGATGGTTTGGGACGCAAGAGTCCACGTGCAATTGTGGTAAATGTGTTAACTGCATCTGCTCGCAACTAGAGGATGAAAGAAATCTAAATGAGAAGCGCATAAACTAGTAAGCAAGGCCCCAGTGAGAATATATATATTCTGACATGATATATCAAAATAATTCAACCCCAGCCAAGTTGCCATCTCTTTGCCGCCTGTTCCTGGATCTACCCTGCATTTGTCGTCTAGTGAGTTTGTTCTAAGGGTCCTGGGTGCGCTGTGCATGAGAACGTGTTCTTGGAAAAACCATTTGTGATACTGCTGCCCGCATCCATAAACCATCTGAGGCCCCAACATGCAATGGCTCATCCCATGCTGCGAACCTCTTGCGAATGATTGGCGGATGTTCCTCGGCAAGTTGTGGCCGGTAACGTTCGGGGACGGGGTAGTCAAGTCTGGTCCGTACGGAGTATCGTCCATGGCGCCTGCCCACCGGCCTCTAGTGGTTGATTGGCGCCCCAGGCTTGAAGGCCGACAGGGCATAGCAGGGCGCTAATGGCATGGGCCTGCATACTCTGTACTCCGCCAAGCACTCCGTAAGTACGGAATAGTCTTGACGCACCTGGGCAGTTAACCAGGTCGTTGCGCCTGACACGGGTTGACCTCTGCTCGCCCCTCAAACCTTGCCCAAACATTGCATTGATCTTCCCATGTCAACGGCTTCCCGCATAGCCATCACATCGCAAGCCTGCTCCTCTTGCCGATGCTGAGCTTCTCTCGGCCAACTACGAATGCACCATCTAGACACTCCTACTCACTCCCACTTGACACTCTTTTCCCGTGCTGATTCCTTGATTTTGGCAAAGCCTAGCGATACCCGGCGAATTGACATCATCCCCAAAGCATCCCTTTGGGGCGACCTCGCCTTTCTTCTTGCGACACGCCCGCGCGCTTCTTCTTCCTCTTCGGTCGTGCCTTTCAATCCGTCGTTTGGACAGCCTCGAATAGCCTGATGGCTGGCTGTCCGTCTCCAAGATGAATTCTCTCAACATCATTACCGCTCGCGTTTCCCCCTCTGCCAGTCCCAATCCATCTCGATCCAACAGCCTCGGCAACATCAGCGCCGGGCTGCTCCCCGACGAAAAATCGACCGACGGAAACGACGGTAAAGATGCAGCTAGCTCCGACCCATTTCTCGGCTGCGACTACGATGGTTTGCAACAGAACAACGAAAAGCCCAGCCACGTAGCTACCGAGGAGACGCCGCTCTTGGATGGAAGCAAAGATGGCAACAAGCGGGCTAGCTGGTGGCATTCAATACCCCGACGGCTGGTTTCAAGCATCATTAGCTCGATTCGCTGGGTGCTTGCCACCCTGGCTTCACCTGGAGTCTACCTCATTGCCTGCTTCTACGACGAACACGGCGTCTTTGCTCCCTTGTCACAGGTGAAAAGGCTGTTTGGCGTCCAGAAGGGAGGTGGAATGGATATCTACGGATCGCATGGGAACCATGCTGCCAACCATACCGAGTCACCACCCGCCGTGTCCGGAAGCTCGCGGCATTGGGGTTACCGTCGGATAGCGCCGCGCCCTACCACATCATCTGGTTCATCCACATCAGGCCAATCGTCGGATTCGGAGGGAGAAACACCGAAGGGCTCACCCAGCCGGCACGGCAGATCAAAATCACTGAATCCTGCGGAAGAGCTCAGCTCTGCCCGGAGGTCGATACGAATCAAGCTTCACAACGACGATGCTTTGCGACAACGAAAGCAGCACCGTCGCGCGCAGTCCGCCGTCGCGCGAACCAAGATGGACGATGAAGATCTCTCTGCGCAACTCAAGTCCCCAACGTCGCCGATTGCAGCTCTGACCAAGTATCCGAAGACGCCGGCGCCGCCCCGACCATTGATACCCCGACGCCAACCCTCCTACCTCAAGCTCGATGCGTCTGTCAAGCACCAAAAGACGTTGATCTTGGACCTTGACGAGACGTTAATTCACAGCATGTCCAAGGGAGGCAGAAGCAGTGGCCACATGGTAGAAGTTCGACTCAATACCGCATCATTAGGCATGGGCACTGCGCCAGGCGGCGCGGCTCAACACCCTATCCTGTATTGGGTCAACAAGCGACCGTACTGCGACGAGTTTTTGCGGCGCATTTGCAAATGGTTCAATCTGGTCATCTTTACGGCCTCGGTGCAAGAGTATGCCGATCCGGTCATTGACTGGCTGGAGGCGGAGCGAAAGTTCTTCTCTGCCAGATATTATCGCCAGCACTGCACATATCGTCAAGGCGCGTACATAAAAGACCTTAGCTCAGTGGAACCAGATTTGAGTAAAGTCATGATTCTGGACAACAGTCCGCTGAGCTATTTGTTTCATGAAGGTTGGTTTATCCGCTCACAAAGCTTCCTTCTGCTCCTCCCAAGACGTTGGACACTGACCTCCCCCAGACAATGCCATCCCAATCCAGGGCTGGATCAACGACCCCACAGACAACGACCTAATGCACCTGATTCCAATGCTAGAAGGTTTACAATACGTCCATGATGTTAGAGCACTCTTGGCATTGCGAGGCGGTGAAGATGGGCAGCATATGGCGTAAATGAAGTTGAATTTGGGAAAGAAAAAAAAAACTTATCTGGCGTTTATTTATGGAATGGAGCTGCTGCGAATTTGATTTTTTTTTCTTGTTTTCTTTTTGGCCACTGACGGGCTCAACCACGTCGGTACAGGGGGGGGGAACCTTGTTACAAAGTATTGTCTCGCATTGACGAAGACAAACCTCTGTCACCACATTGTACAGATAGACTGGAGGGGGAGCGGTGTTTTAATGAAGGGCTTTGAAGGGAACATGTGAGGCAGATATTGATGGTGGGGAGGCGGCTACAGGTAGTAGCCGGATGGGAATTTGAGCATTTTCAGCGCCTACTTCCGTGTCATATGGTGTCAACTGGTCTTTCCTAGTATGTGTTGGCGTGCCTTGCATTGGGGTTCTGCTAGTCACCGTTCATCCTTGTTCTTGGAGTTTAATTCTCTTTCCTAAGTCCCCGTACCTTGGACAGGAGGTCATATCGCGCCGCCAGGCACGACATGAATGGCATCACCCAAATAGCCTACTGCATTGTAGTGGCGCGTCATACAAAGCTTTTTTGGTACCTGTGACGTAGAGTCCAAGCCCGTATGAGGCTCTTGCGCATGGATTCTGGCAAGAAGACGTGCATCCCCAAAGACGTAGAGAGTGTAGTAGTGCCACATCCCCAGGTAGTTAGCATGCTGCCCGGAATGGCCTGACAGACTTGAACATTGCCTGCCTGATACGCAATGGGCCCAGCCATGAGAGAGGAGTGGAAGTTGCGTCCGGTGGAAATTGTTCCTGGAGCCGCTGTGGAGCGAAAAATCCGCAGGCATTGCGCCGCCGGTGGGCCTTGGGCATATCGAATGGTGTCATCGGCACATGAGGCGATCAATTGACGGGCATCGGCAACCATGGTTTCGCGGGTTGCCCATGGGGTCCAGGCTGTGGCGGTGGTGGCAGCAGCGGCCGCGATTCCAGCCGTTGCCAAGGCGAACGGCGGCTGCGCGGCTGTACTCGCATTTTTATGTAGTTGCGATTTCGCGCAACGTTGGACATGGGCTGTGGTTTCACCTAGACGAAGGGAACTCGATCATTGGACACGTCTGGGTCAAGTTGTCTCCCCTCCCCGAAACCACGCCAACCACACTTGGGGAAACGCAACAGCTGGACAAGCTCCCACCCCGACTACTCGATGGCAACTAAGTGGCAAGCCGCTTACTCGCCGACGGCTAGTCGCAAGGGGCGGGTCTCGAATTACAAACGGCAGACTGTCTGCTCATCGTCGTCCTTCCAAAGCCGGCGTGCGTTTGTAGAGCTTGCCAGAAACCAGTCCCCACAAAGTGGTGACATCATCGCCCGTAACAACCCCCCCCTTCTCACAGAGCATCAAGCATCAAGCCACAAGGTGCATGCGCCTTTGCCCAATCGAGATTTGCGACAAACCTATTTGCCAACATTTGCTGAAGCAACCAAGGGAGGGCCTGCCCGGGGCTGTCTAAGGTTTAAAAGGAGGGGGAAGGACTTCGACGGGTCGGTGTGACTGAACTTGGACCTTTCATTATCGTCAAGCTTTTCGCCGTCGAAACAAAAACACAAAGACATCAAAAGACTTGCTGAAACTGACCATGTCTCTGCACTGTAAGTTGTGCCGTCGCGATAGGCGCTGCTTCTCCCCTTCCCCTTCCCGTTGCTCCGGCTAGCTCTGCTGCCATCATGAGAGGTGTCTCCGAGCTTGGCGAGCATATGAGAAAATGCGAAGCGTGTCGCCCCCCATCCACACCTCCCGCTTCGCCAGAGATTTCGGGATGCTGATGTGCGCAGACCTGCCCCCCGTGAAGCCCTCGGCCATCGCGCTGGGCACCTTCTTCAACCACGGCATCGAGCTGGCCGTGCTGGGCCCCGTCTTCGGCCAGACCTACCAGCGCGCCAAGCAGGCCAACACCAAGGAGGAGTTCATCAAGTCCAAGGAAGCCAGCGGCGCTGCCATCGCCTGGGGCACCTCGTTTGTCGGCTCGGCCCTCCAGAGCTATGGTGTCGGCGCGTTGATCAATGCCACGGGGACCCTGAGCTACAAGGGCGCTGCGTACCTGGGCGGCTTGATCTTTGCCGCGACGGCGGCTCCTGGAGTAAGTTTTTTTTTGTTCTCTGGTGATGCTGATTTTTTCCCTCCCCTTCTATCCTTGAGTCTTTTGTGCCGTTTCTCGCCGCCCACATGCTATACAAGGAACGGTGTAGATGGACGGTCCTGGCGATGAGATCATCGTGACGAGTTGCTGACCCGGCCTAGTTCCTTGCCCAAATCTTCTCGGAGAAGCGCCCCATCGATACCGTCGGTGTCAGCATCGCCGCCAAGCTTGTGGAAACTGTTGGATTGTCACTGTTCCTGACTTGGTGGGGTACTCGTACTAACCCCTTTGACTAAAGGGCCAAATTGCTGGGCGAGTATCGTGTGCGGACGGTTCTTGTCGTTCGCTGGTACAGAAGGAAGTATTGGGGGCACATGCTTCTTGTTGGACCTAGTTTTTTCAATTGATCGTTGTATTACACTTTTGGCAATCTGCGTGTCGTCGAGCTCTATATGGCCGCGACGCAGCTCCTTGAATCGGTGATTGAAGTGTCGATGTCTGCTGGTGTTGATGCTGATGACGTTGTGAATCCGCCGAACGGTGCAAATGGACGCGCAGGCCGCATTGGGCACACGGGAAGTGATGGTCTTGGGAATTCATGCCCGAGTATTCGTAGTTGCAACGCCTCTATTCCGAGGTCCTCTTTGCCAAGAGGGAGGGCAAACGTAAGCATCACGGCCCCAAAGGTTCTGCGACCTAGCTACCAATTATTACAATACCAAGTTGAGAAATGCTTTAATTGATGATGCAATGTACCTGAACGCCGCCGTAACCCAATTCGGCCCTGCTAGTCAATCCCTCTGGTATTTATACACCCAGATCAAACCGAAGCCTCAAACAAGCCCACCCAATTGGCAAACCAGCGACTCTCCCTCCGTCTCTCAACTTTGCCACAACACGTAGACATGAGCTTTTCAACTGCCAGTCCTCTTGCTGCCATGGTGATTTTCTTCTTCTTGTTCCTCTCCTAGCACCTCCCTATGCCTTTGACTCCCCCTTTGTCCAGAACGACTGCTTCGAAAACTCCTTTTGCACCAGCTTCACCAACGAAGTGTACGCCTCGCCAAATGACTCGTCGTCTTCCTCCTTGTCCTCCTTCGCGGCAGCCTTCTTCTTTCCGTCGTGCTTCTCCATGACCATGACCACGCTGGTAGGTCGCTTGGTCTTGGCGGCGGCGCCCAGCTCGGCTCGCGACGTGACGAAGATGAAGGGCACGTTGTGGTCCTCGCACAGCACGGGAATGTGCGAGATGACGTCCTGGGGAGAAATGTCGCCGGCAATGACGACGACGCCGGGGAAAGAAGTGTTTCCAGGGCCGCCGGCAGGCGACTTGCGCAGCGTCTTGACGACTTCCTTGACGCCGCGCTTGAGCGTGCCATTCTTGGCGGCTGCGAATCGTTAGCAATGGCGTCTTTCGGTGGCAACCCCCCTCTTTTGCTCGCCTGGGGAACAAGGTCTATACGCACCCTTCTTGATGGTCCTGTACACCTTCTTCATGCCCTTCTCGTCGGCCAGCGGCACGGCAAATGGCACGACCGTTCTCTCCAGCGGCAGCTCGGAAGGGCTCTGATCCTCCATCTCGGAATCATCCTCCTTGACGGCCTTGCTCTGAGCAGCGGCATCCTGCTGCAGCTTCTCGTCGAGAGCAGCAGCGAGCCTCTCCTTCTTGTCCTTCTTGTCCTTCTTCTCCTTCTTGGGCTTGGCTATGCCAGACTCTTCGCTGCGCTTCTTGTCCTTCTTCTCCTTCTTGTCGGGTCTTTCGGCGGCCATGGCTGCTTCAGGGCTCGGCGTCGGCTGGGATAAAAAAAAGGTGCTGGTATGAAGTCTCGCAAATATGGGAATACCAAAAATTTGGCTATACTAAAAGGATGCTGCTTATGAAATGTATATTTCAAAAGCGAGCAAAAAAAACAACAACAAAAATACCAATTGGGCGAAGAGTTTGGTCGACCAGGTGGGCGGAATTGGTTTTCGCACCTCTTTCCACGGGCTGGAGACCTCGAAATTTTTCCTGCCAGTCGAAACTTTTACTGGCAATTGAGTGAGCTGGGCCCGAGTTTTCGGCTTTTAGTGGCGCCGGCTCCGACGTAGAATCACGTGACTACACTTAGCCTGTGAGGATTGAAAAAGAATAAGCGATATGTGATTGGCACGACAAAGTATTTGAGTGTGAGCTCTTGTAAAGCCAATTGATGGAAAGAGCTTGGACGTATTTTTTTATTTGTCGCTGTAGAGACCTGGATGAAGTATCGTGAGGGTCACTTACTACTTGTTGTCGCTTGAATGTAGTTAGGTACGCTGTACATAGTGATAATTCAATGCATCGCATCACATGGCATACCAAGACAGATGAGTAGTAACAAATGGAATGGATTTAAACATGCGCTCGCCGCACATTTATGTTCTTTACATATCTGTTGGCCCCCTGTCTAGACTATGATATACAAATGCTTTTTATCGATTGTCCCTGCCCAACCCTTCTTACTCGGCATCGTCACCAAACTCGGCACGGCCGGCCTTGGACTGCAGGTAGTGGTTTCTACTACTGTGTTAGAATATCGTGCTGAATCTCTCATACTTGTTCGGTTACGAACCGCTCAGTAGCCCACTGCATCAAGTAGTATCCAGCAACCAGAGGAGGGAGCCAGTAGAAGATCTGGCCTTTGGTACGGCGGAACGTGTTGAAGAAGGCGTCGTGGACTATGCCGGCAGTGGGGTTCTGTCTGTTGGCAGAAAGGCCGTAGTGGATGATGCCCTTTTGCTTGGAGCCACCTGTATCGAGTTAGTAACCTCGGTTCGTGATGCTTCGTGTTCCCCTTTCATTCCGTCATTGTGAAGTAGCCCAGTTGTCCGATTGCCACAGTTCTGACCCATCAATCTCCTCAAAATATACTACTCCAAAATGATATGCCCTTTGTTGATTCTGGCGCATCACGTTTGGCTATCTGCAGAACTCCCTGAGCACAAGCCGGTGATTTCATCGTTCCTCGTAGGCTACACAATCGTCCGTCGAAAGAAAGGCATCGTACTCACCAAAAGAGCCCCAATCACCCAGCCAGCTAAAAAAAGAGAGAGTGAAATGTTAGCGAACGAAGTCGATGAATCGAGGCGTGCAGAATAGCGAAGCCGACAACTTTCTTGCCGTCGCGGAAAAGCCGCAGGCGCACACCGCACCAGTAACACAACCGAGGGCAGGACAAAAAACATACTGGCCAGCCTTCCAATTAGGAGCACCACCGCCGTTTAGAGCTTGCGTCGGTCTCATCGTGGCTGATGTTGAGGAATTGCGTGACGTTGATTCCTGATAATCGGACGTTCGTGAGGCAGGGAAAGGCGAAAGTCGGGCTACGGGTGAAGGAGTTGCAAGTCTTGAAAGGTCGCTTCCCCGTCGTCCCGAGCTTACCCGAACAGGGTTAGCGCCACAACCACGTCCCGAAAATCAGCCTGCTGGGGGAGCAAGCTGGGGATGAAACGACGAAGCTCGATGCTGCCTCATTTTTGCCAGTCCGTCACATCCGCCCATCGCCGAGCGAAAAAAAAAGACCAATAACACCACCGCAGTTTGAGGGTTGTGCACAATGGCGGCCGCAGCAAGAGCTCTCAATATCATGTACCGCCTGGCTGTGCCGGCCACGGCGGGCGCATTCCTCGTCAGCCAGTCCATCTTCGATGTCAAGGGTGGAACAAGAGCCGTCATCTTCGACAGGCTATCTGGAGTAAAGGAGGATGTCATCAACGAGGGGACGCACTTTTTGGTGCCCTGGCTGCAGCGAAGCGTCATCTTTGATGTGCGTACGAAGCCAAGGAATATTGCTACGACGACGGGAAGCAAGGATTTGCAGATGGTCAGCTTGACGCTCCGTGTGCTGCACCGACCGAACGTCAAGGCCCTGCCCAAGATCTACCAGGTACAATCACCCACGACTAGCCGGTTTTCAATCGATGATATGCTAACCGTTTGTAGAACCTCGGCGTCGACTACGATGAGCGAGTTCTGCCCTCCATTGGAAACGAAGTTCTCAAAGCCATCGTCGCCCAGTTCGACGCTGCCGAACTCATCACCCAGCGAGAAGCCGTATCACAGAAGATTCGCACAGAACTCACGCGCCGCGCCGCCGAGTTCAACATTGCCCTTGAGGACGTGTCCATCACACACATGACGTTTGGCCGGGAATTCACAAAGGCGGTTGAGCAGAAGCAGATTGCACAGCAAGATGCCGAGCGAGCTCGCTTCATTGTCGAAAAGGCCGAGCAGGAGAGACAGGCCAACGTCATCCGAGCCGAGGGCGAAGCCGAGTCTGCGGAGACGATTAGCAAGGCCATTGCCAAGAATGGTGACGGGCTGGTGCAGATTCGAAAGATTGAAGCGAGCAGGGAGATTGCGCAGCAACTGTCATCGAATCCCAACGTGGCGTATTTGCCCACGGGGAAGTCGGGTAATGGAGGACAGTATCTGCTGTCTGTTGGACGGGCTTAAGAAGTGTAAGAAGGCTGTGGATGAGGAGGGCAACTTCTCCGCTTTTGTAGCGACCATGTAATTCTATATCTCGAAAATACCAATGATGATATATTTCAACCCGATCCATATTTACTACGTGAATTGGGCTTACTGCTATGCAAAAGGACTGACAGCTCGCTTAATATGAAGGACCCGTTTTCCTCCTCCCTTTATTTCTCGATAAATGCCTCTGTTAACCCGCCCGGTTTCCCAGGCGGCCAGAAATGCCCATCCACTAATGTCCATCCCGCCCTCTGCATATCCTTCCACTCATTCATGATCTTCAACCGCACCAGCTCCCCCGCGGCCCTAGCGTCCTCTGCAGAATCGTGACCCAGAGCTTTTGGCCCCGTATCCTGCTGAATCTTCTTGTTCAAGTGTACATCCATGAGCATCTTCAAGCCATGGCGGTATGGTAAGCCGAGTTTGTGGGGGTACAACAACACCGTGTCTATAAGAGTAGGGTGAACGATTCTCACTGCGTTCAGGTCGTTTTCCAAGCCGTGGCCGATCAGGGGTGTCGACGGAGATATCAGCGAGAACAAGAGATCGCGGGCAACTTCCGGAGATGAGACTATTTTGAGATCCTTGGACTTTGACTCGTGCACCGCACTAGTCCGAGTTTTTGACTTGGACGGTGTCGCGTCGTCTGGCACCCACGGTTTGGCGTTTGCTAAGTCGTCTGGCCACACGCCGGAATAGCGAGAGTTGAGATCTAGTATTTCACCAATCGGCTGGACCAACACGTCGAGGAGCTCCTCGCCCAGTGGCCACGACGTTGCGGTGAGGCGAATGAGCTCCATTCCGTGGACGGTATACCCCATCTCGCAGTCAAAGCAAACAGCTCTGTCCTTGGGGATGCCAGGGTTATCTGGTGTAAATGCGTAGTTGAGCACCGCCGCCAGCCGCTTGGGGTCGCCTACTTTGAAGACGTGCTTGTCGTGGGTGGCACAGCCTGCCGAATCGCCCACCTCCTGTCCACAGCACCGATATCGTTTTGGGATCCTGGTTGTATCGCCTGGAGCCTTTTCAGGAACGTACGTCTTCCCCCAGTGGAAGTTGCATGCACCCCCGGATACAAGCGCCCCGTCTTCCGCCCTTCTTCCCGGGAAGACCTGGAAGCGTTGCTGGCATCGGTCGCACTTCTCCCATCCCTTGGCGGCCTCCAGTCCCGCCCGGGCTGATTCCACAGCGTCCTCGGCTGGGACCGAAGACACGTAGCCGTGGTTGGAGTGATCGTCCACTCTTGTAACGATCCTCTTCAGCAGTTCCACTTCCTGCGCGGCCGTTAACCCTGTATTAATCTCTTTTGGTATATTCCCTCCATTCTGCTCCTTGGGTCGAGGAGCCTCCTTGACGCGTAGCTCCTTCCATTGAGCCACATTCATCTTCTTGTGCTGCATGATCTTGTTCTTCATAACATTCGTATAGACGGCCGGCTTCTCCAACGCCGTTTCCTCCTCGTCGTCCAACGCTCTGAAAATCAGGCCCTGCGGGGACATGATGAGCGAGGTTTCAGCCGGTTTCATGGCGGCCATTCTCAGCGCCTCATTGAGCCGATTATATTGGTGGTGTAACATCTTGAGAAGTTTCAGTCGAGTCTCATGGCTTGCTGGCGAGCTCTTGAGAAGCCGTGGATTGAGGGATTCAGGCTTCCTCTGTTTGGTCGATTGACAATCCGCCTTCGCCACGGTTTTACCGCTGGAGGGCACAGGCGACTTTGAATCCTTGGTAGAAGATGTCTTTTTTGGCGTTGAAGAAGACGGCCTCGCCTTTGTGTCGGGTGTTCTGGTGTTCCGCTGAAGAGGTGGCGGTGAAACGGGCCGAGTGACACTGCGAGGCGTGGTGTTGAGGCTGTGGTCTTTGCTGGCGTTGCCGTGTGAAGTGTTTGCTTTGGAAGGTGGTTGAGATGGGGCAGAGTCATTCTTTTGTTCTACTTTGATGCGTTTACTGGGTGCTCCTTGGTAGGGAGGCGAGCGGTCACGAGAGATGGATGATGAGCCGTTTCGAGACGAGCTTGGTGGTGTTGGCTGAACTTTGGCCTCTGTGGCGTTGTCCTCGCCGTGGCCGAAGATGCACTGGAATGCGGTGCAGTTCTTGCCGGCAGGGCATGGTATGTGCCTGAGGGAGAAGCTCATGATGTTGGTTGCGAGGAGCAGCTCGCAGAGGACTAATGGCGTGTAGTGACACTAGGCCATGAGAGTTGGCGCGAGGCGCACTTGAGTATGCTATCAAGTTTGAGAGACTGGGGACAATCATGGGTGGAACACATGCGGCGCGGGCGATGCTAGGCGCGTAAGTATATTGAGTTGAGTTGGCGATGCTCGTCAAACCTACGTCAATCGGTTCAATGCTTGGCGGTTTGTGCCGCGCGGCGCACAGACCAGCGGAGCGCAGTAGTGGGCTAATTAGGTTCAAATGTTGCGAACCGGCAGTTCCAAGAGGCCTTAAAAAGGCACCACCAGCTGGGCTCTTCCACTCGGTGCAACCAGACCAGACTTGACTTTTGTTGAGCAGGGCCCGCTCCCTAGTGCCGTCTGGTCACACAACATTGAAGGTGTTGAACCCTTGGCTCCCGATGCCAGATGTCCGCCAGGCCCCATCGATTCATGACTGGAGCATGTTGAGCCTCGGCCACTTGACTGACCATTGACCACATGGCAGCCAATCTGTCATCCTCCGTCTCCAAAGGTGTGTCATCAACGCGCGACATCCCCGACCCTTCAGATGTTGTCCTTACGCAAGACTGCCTTGCATGGTGCTCTGGTCGTCGCTTTGGGCTTCTTTTAGACCAGCCCTCAGAGTCTGGTCGTCGCCCCAAGCTCAAGCTGCCTCTGCCTACGTCCGACACCGCATCGCGGGCCCTTCCCTTCAAGCCCTTCAGGGGCTGCCGCCCATCGCCATGCCGCCTCCGACCTATCCCAAGTACGAGGGCGGCACTCCCTCTGCCGACCACCTGTGTGTGCTTGTTCACGGGGTAAGGTCCCTACGCCGCCGCGTTGTACTTGTGCCGTCTGGTGCCCCTCGACGCCTTCAATGTTTGCTTGAGCGAACGCTTACGCGCTCCGTTGCAGTTATGGGGAAACCCTGATCATATGAGAAATGTCGCCAAGAGCCTGCGCAGCCTGTATCCCTCGAGCGAGCTGCGCTTGTTGTTTGCAAAGCGCAACATTGGCAGCTTTACCTATGATGGCATTGAGCGCGGTGGCGAGCGCATCTGTTCCGAGATTGAGGAGGAGTTGCGCGCCGTTGAGGACAGCGGCGGCAAGATCACCAAGATCAGCATCGTTGGATATTCTCTCGGAGGGCTGGTCTGCCGCTATGCTATTGGCTTGTTGTATGCCAAGGGCATCTTGGACCAGCTTGAATGCATGGTAATTATGCTTCCATGGTTGTTGTTCTTATGCTACCTCTCCCCCATCCCTCTTCAACAAACCCATCTGACGCTTTTATACAGAACTTCGCCACGTTTGCCTCACCCCATCTCGGGGTTCGCACACCCCTCAAGGGCTGGCACAACCACATCTGGAACGTCATGGGAGCCCGCACTCTATCCATGTCTGGAAGACAGTTGTTCACCATTGACAACTTTCGCGACACTGGCCGCCCGCTGCTCTCCGTCCTGGCAGAACCAACCTCCATCTTCATGCTGGGCCTGCGCAAGTTCAGACGCCACACCCTGTACACCAACATCATCAACGACCGGAGTGCCGTCTACTACACCACCGGCATCACAAAGACCGACCCGTACCGCAAGCTGGACACGGTCAAGGTAAACTACCTCAAGGGCTACAATGGGGTCCTCCTCGATCCCGCCAACCCGGTCCAACCGTCGCCCAAACTCCGCGGCCCAGCCACCATCTCCTCCGTGACGGGCTCCATCGTCGACTGGATCAAACGCATCCCTTTCATGATCTCGGTCGCCGTTTTCGTCCCCATCGGCGTCCTCGCCTACCTCTGCAACTCCGTCATCCAAAACATTCGTAGCTCAAAGCGGATCCGGCTCTACGAGCAGGGCCAGGCAGGCGTCAGCATAGACGGGTACCGCGTCCCCGTCTTCATCAAGGAGCTTCGTGAAGAAGTCGAAAACACGTACGAGGCACTCAACAGCTCCCAGAACCAAGAGTACCTGGCCACCGAGGACGAGGACGACGTCGACGCCATGAGCCCAGAAGACAGAAGGCTGATACAGCGCGAGAGAAGGCTGTCCACGCCAACCCAGCCGACGCTTGCGCTGACGCCGCACCAGTTTGAAATGATTCGGTCACTGGACACGCTAAAGTGGAGGAAGTACCCCGTCTGGATCCACAACCATAGACACAGCCATGCGGCCATTATTGTGCGCATTGAAAAGAAGGCGTTTGACGAAGGGTGGATCGTGCTGAAACACTTTGCCGAGGAGGAGTTTTTGGTCTAATACAGCGGGGGCGGGAAACTTGCAATTACAAGATAGAATCTGTTTACTGCGAAAAAGAAAAGACAAAATAAAGAAAGGAAAAAAAGCTTGTACGCTACAATGGGGATGTGATACTTGGTACTTTTGCCTGCCGTTTGGGATGGATAGATGGTAGAATTGGGGACTGCCCATACGATCGCTTTGGCTGCGGCTAGAATTGAATTTCTGCATCGGCTATTACTCACACACCTGCTAGCAACGCGGTTGTGTCTCTCTTCCTCTGACGTACAGCTCGAAGCACAAGTTTTCTAGGGATATTGCCCTTTAGACTCGGTAGCAATCAGTTCGCCTTTGTGCCAGCTCTCGGTGGTTTGTCACAAGTACCACTGGTATTTCCACGGTGCTGAACCCGACATCTCGAGGCGAGGTGGTGTACAATTAGCGCCGAACATGAGAACAGCACAATATGGAATCTTGGTACTCGTCTCTGGGGGTGACTTTTTCGAAGAGGCCATTTACCGCTCGTCTAGTCCTCGTACTTGCGTCGCGGCAGGCTTGTTACACATTCGAAAGGCTACAGGTTAGTTAAAACGCCGGGCCCGTATAAAATGACTGCCGGTTAGCATATAACCACCGAGTGGAAAAATTCCTTTGACCTTGTCTACAGCTTTCACCTCCGTCGTTCAATACGGCCATGGCATGTCCAAAGATCCAATGCATGACGCCAGCTCGGCTTGGTAACTCTGGTGCCTGAAGAGCGATTCAATGGCGTTGAGACACGAGCGCAGGGGTTTCACCACGTGGGTGTCCATCGTGTCTCGGGTGAGTCCGCTGTATCACTTAATAACGTACCCGCGGCGAGATCCAGCTTACAAGGTTAAGTAGCTCGTCAAAAGCGTAGTGTGCCGCCGTCGACAAAGCAATGCATCAACACGGGTACGAGTCGACAGGCCCCTGCACCCAGGTCTAGTGGTGTTGGAATAAATATGTAATGTTTTAGCTGCTACGGGATATAACATGTAGGGGTGTACACTCTTGCCCTGTGCCACAGCTGGTCCAAAAAAAATCAACAAGTGAAAGTGCTGTTTGCGAATCCTAGACTACACAACTCCCTCGTGTCTTGGGGACCTGAGGACGTTTGCTCACATCACGCACCGTCTGATTACCGACAACTTACGGCCAGATTAGGATGCTCTAAGCAATGTCGCATCATAGCTCGTCTATTTACTTCCCTGGAACCGATATAGGTATCGGATTTTGGAAGGCGAACAGCCACCCTGATAACGAAGATGAACGTTATAAATCCCTGTGGTTAGCGTATAATGGACCATAAATGCATCAGCTGAAATTGATTGTGTATAAATACAGCAAGGGTAGGCTGATAGGCTTGAGTGCCTGCGAGAAATGAATACTGTACCAGTTGAGCGTTTTTCGGCAAGTTTACCCGCTGTCATTGATGATTCGAGAGAATGGAGGAGCTGAAGCAAACTTTGTGTCAGACTGGTATCGGGTTAAACCACTAGGCCATGGAAGTAAAAAGATATACATAGTAATAGCGGCCCTTGGACGAGTATCCTTGATATTTAACTTTGAGGTAAGTACATATTGGCTCTCTCTCTCTCACTGTGGCCTCTGACACTTTTGTTCAGGGAGAAATGAAACCAAGGCTCAACGCTGAATTTTTGGTCGTCAAGAGAGGTATTGGGGCGACAAGAGCTTTTCTTCAAGAACAAACCTCATTAAGCATAAGAGTCGAGTATGAGATATGAGAGATCCCCGTCCCAGCGTCTAGTTTTATCATATAGTGCTGGAGCAGCCAGATATATGTAGCTGAGACCAGCCAGGAGATTTGAAATCGGCTCGACAGGTGTGCTCACGGCGCCGGACACTACGACAAGTTTGAATACCCGTCAACATAGAGAGCTTTCTGGCTGTGTAATTTATGCCTAGCCGGCTCCTTGCACCTGCCCTTCCTCGGGCCCAAACCTAGGCTTAAGCCGTCGTACCAGCGAACACGGTCTAGTAGTACTTACAAAAGGCCATCTCATATGGGTATCCTGCCCGATGCCGGCACGTCGGATAATACGCTTGGAAGCGTGGTCCTTACCGTGTAGTAGGCGGTTTGACAAGTGGATGCCCCAAGGGGAGAATTCTTGACGGCCCTTGGGGAGCAAGCCGATTTGTTGGAGGCTCAGTCAAGGCTTATCTGGTATGTATTAGTCTTGGTGGAGAAGATCGGCACCCGCATCCACCGTGACACTATCTACGAGGAGATTTCCCCTTCTCCTGCGTGTTCTTTGTTTCAGTATGGCGATACATTCTGCCCTACCCGAGCGGCACGTAGCACGGCGTCGTTGCCGATGCCGCACAGATTATTCGGCTCAGGAACTCTCTAGTGATTTGCCGACAATCAGCACGCAATCTCCAGCATGAGACAGGGCACATAATACTGCGGCCTGCCTGCAAATCGACGAACTCTGTGGTTGGAAATGATAGTCAAGAACGACTGCTTTGTATTCTGATGATTTGCTAGACTCGACTACCAAAGGCGACGACAGCTCGTCGATAACTAAAGAGTCTGGTCAGTCTCATAAGCAAGAGCCATGGTTACTATTGCGATGGCTCGCCCTTGCAAATTACAGTTGCCGACTCCCTGGTGCTCCATCATCCTGGCCCCTCGGACGCTGGCGAACAGCCTTAATACGAGGCCTCAATCATATCAACGCAAATCATCTTGGCAGCTGGCTAGCGTTATAGGAGTCTCTGGTAACTTGAGACAGCCAAGTGTCTGCGGGGTACCTTTAATCTGCAGGTTCCCAGGAACAAGGCCTGGGTTAACAAGGTCCGCAAAGAAGCCCGGCGCCAACTTCGCAGCAGCCAATTGACGGCATCGTGGATTGCCTCTGGATGTGCAATTGCATGTTCCGAAAGGCCAAAACAAAAGAAAAAACAAGTCTACTAGCGGAGTTTCATCTTGTACAAAGCTCTTGGCAATTCGGTCAGTGCCCCTGTTGGAGGCTCGAGCCCAGCTGTCAAGTTCGGACGATTTGGAATACGCTTCGCCACAGGCGGCAAAATATTCAAAAGGGCCCAAAATACCTCACATGCCGATACTTGCTGTTCGGTTCGAGGTTCTTTTTTATTTTTTCGTTTTTTATTTTTTCATTTTTTTCATTTTTTTTTCCCCCATATTTTCTTGAGCAGGTGTTGGGCGCGGTAACTGCTCGTTCAATTGATGAAAAGGACATGATTGTGACCCTGGCCCCGGTTATCGGAACGGCCAGGGTTGCAGTCTCCAATCACACCACGGAGTCATGGAGAAACCTTGCCCCAATTTCTGCATCGTGGAACATCAGATCGATTGCTTGCCCCGTTTGGTCCAACGCGTGCTGCCGTTTTTGTTGTCAATGGCCGCTGCGCGGATCTTTGCTGCTGGCATTGGTTAGCCTGGGGACATGACCACGTCATGGAGAGAGCATCATGTGCACACGAGGGCTGGGGGGCCGATTAATCCAATCAATATGACCGACCAGTTGACCCTTTCTTTGCGCCGTCCCCCCTCACACGGTACGTCCTCCATTTCTCGGCGCACCCAGTATGCGGAGGTGGTGTCCTGTCGCGGCAGGTGAGCCATGCCGGCTGGAGATACGGTTAGTCGGACACAAGGTGTCAGCCGGGGACATGCAAGATGGGCTATAGTATTCGTTCTAGATTCTTTTCCCATGTTGTAGTCTTCAAGGCTCCACGTTGAGCCGTCTTGCCTCCCACGGCTGGAGCCGCGAGCTGGTACTAGCACCGGTTGACCATCGAAACCGGCGGGACTTTGGGACTTTTGTCTTCGTTAAATCTCCAGCTGGCTATTGCAGAAAGACTCCATCCGGGGAACGCATGCTGGTTATAAGTTGAGGCCTCATGATCCCCTTTGACCTTCCCGTGTCGGCAATTGGTGCATCTACTATGCCAAGGCAAACCAGTTGACATGTCCCCGGAATCCGCTCGGTCCACTACCGAGACTTGGTGCAAAGGCGGGCATCTTGCGGCCGATAAGAATAGCTTGTCATGACACATGAGCCGAGTTTGTTTGATCGGGTTGCTTCATAGTTGGGCCCCGGTTCGCGCCAATCCTACCCCAATGGTTCGAGCGCTATGCCCCGGCTTCTATGGTGATGATGATGATGACGATGCGAGGTGCCGCAATGCCTGTTATTGATATGATCAAAGGCACATTCTTTTTTTCTTGAAAATTCGGGCCAACCGAGCGGGAGTAGACCAGCATGTCTGCTTCTTCCAGCCCACGGCTCCGGGCTGACAGCCACATGCAACAACACTCAACATGCAGAGCTGCAAGGCCGGGATACTACCCACCTACCATGGAGAGCAGGTCAGAGGAGCCACGCGAACCCAATCTGAGGGATGCCCTGTCGCTCTTTGATGTTGTGCTCAGGTCGACTCCAACTCCTCCCCACATCAATCATGTTTTCTGGACCGGGCATCTTTAGCTCCGGGCCTAGGCCCGCGCTTGAGCCGTCATCAAGATTGCGCCAATTCGCTTCATCGGTTTGCTAGACGCAACGTGCCAATGTACTTTTTTTTTTTGGCGTCGAGTCGTTATCTCCTTGGTACCCGTCAGCCCGAGCCCCCTCCATGGCCTGGCGTTGACGAGACCAGGTGCAAAAGGGACCTGCCCTTCTGAGCAAACCAAGCAACGGAACCTTGGCGTGACACAGACTTCGCCCATGGCTTTCTAAAGTACCGGGTATTGACAGAGCTTGGGGTGTAGCTACATGCTGTCCAGGGTCCTCGTGCAGGTTCTGCGCGGAGGTCCGTCACAAAACTGTCCGTGCGGTCCTTTCGGATGATTATCTCCAATAAATTAGGAGAGGGGGAGGCGAGGCCGTTGTTCCGGGCTGGGGATAGATAAATATTGGCGTTGCTCCCATCATCATCGTCGTCGTTTTGATAAATCCATCTGCCTGAATCTTCCTTGGCTCCCTAGATCTGCTTGGCCCGAGACATTAGGCGCTCTGTCAGGCTCGGCTATCGCGAATTCGCGATCATCCAAGACAACCCCTTGCCCACAATGCGCGGCAACACCATTGTTGGTGCGGCTCTTCTTGCCGGCACGGCAGAGTTGGCGGCTGCCGATGGCTGCAATGCCGATAATTGTCTGCGAGCAATGAGGGCGACACAGATCCCCGGACGTCTCGAGAGTGCAAAGGCATTCTGTGCCACATACACCAAGGCGACTGGTACTGTTGCCCCGACGGCGGTTCCATCGTATGCCGCGGATGGCTGCAAGGACAACATGAATGGTCCCATGGCCCTGAGAATCTCCAGCGCTTGCTCTTGCATCGCACCCGGGCCTTCGACCACATCAACTCCCACGCCTCCCACTTCGACGGCTCCCACCACGACGCCAACCTCAACAGCCACCGGACACCCCTGCGCCCAGGTTAGCGCGTCATGGGCAGAGCAGAGGAAGACGAGAGGTACGTTTGAATATGGCGCGCTTGGTGGCAGGGTCGCAAATTGCCGCGCCCAGATGATGGGCTGGTTAAAAGATGGGCAAAGTTTATGGTTCAAGACAAGGCACGGAAGCTTACTAACAGACTTCCCGGTTGCTTAGCTGTCCCCACTGTGGCCGCGTCATTGGCCCACGAGTGTCTCAAAACCGTTCCCTTGGGCAAGGATGAGGCAATCCAGCTGATTGACGCCATCGAGCCCTACCTTGAGTGGCAGAGTGACGCCGCTTACAAGAAGGATCCTCCCAAGTCCTACTTCTATCCTGGGTTTGACATCTTCGGCAACCTGGCCAGGGTCCGGTCCAATGTCGAGGCTGGCAAATATGCTGGCGAGTTCGATTTCCAGACCGACCTCTACAAGCAGGTTTGGGCCCCCGGCCAGGACGGCCACTACGTTTTTTACCCCGACCTGTTGGCTAGAGCCTTCAAGTGGAGGCGTGCTGTTCCTCCCATTGTCTCTATTAGTGAGGACGGCCAGTCGCTGCCTGTCATCAAACTTCAGGGTAAGTCGTGGGCATCCCGAATTATCTCTCAGTTGCCCATTTGAAGGGGCTAACAAACAAACCCTCCAGCCGACGTGGTTGCCAACCCCAAGACGGCGCAGGCCATCACCAGAATCAACGGTATTGACGCCGCCAAGTACATTGAGGATACTGTCAATGCTGCCAGTTACCTTCAGGATGTCGACTCATCCTACAACACCATGTTCTGGTCCAAGTCCACCGCCGCCAACGGCGGAGTCGGCAATTTCATTTCCGGTGGCCGCAGTGCCATGTTTTACCACGGTCATAGCACCAAACTTACCTACGCCAATGGCACAACCGTGGAGATTGAGAACAAGGCCACTGTTGTCGGCGACATGACTGAAGTTGTTGACGGCCCCTCCATGTACAAGAAGTTCTGTACGCCCGTGCCCCTTCGGTCTAATTCAGCTTCTGCCGCTGCCCTCCCCGGCGTGGCCATCCCTGGCTATCCCAAGCCCGTCATTGCCTCCTCCGACGGTGTCGTCTCTGGCTACTACCTCAACGGCACTGGCCTTGATGACGTCGCCGTCATCTATCTGATGTCGTTCGAGCCCAGGAGTCCTGCCGAGTTTCAGGCTGTTGTCAGCGACTTTCTGCGCGAGGCCAAAGCTGCTGGTAAGACCAAGCTCGTTGTCGATTTCCAGAACAACGGCGGCGGCTACATTCTTCTCGGCTATGACTTCTTCCGCCAGCTGTTCCCTTCTGTCGTGCAGGACGGCAACTCTCGCTGGAAGCAGAGCAAGAGCTTCGCAGCCATGGCTCGTCTCATCTCCGATGCCGTCAAGGATGTGAATCCCGCCACTGAAACGAATAGCGACCTCATCGAGTTGTATCAGACATGGTGGAACTACAGATATGACATGAACATTACCAACGAGAACTTTGCCACCTTTGAGGACAAATTCCACCCTCATGTCTACAAGCACACCGACTACACCAACCTGATGCGATGGAACCTCAGCGACCCCCTGACCACCACCAACACGACATATGGCATCGGCATCGAGATCTCGGGCTACGGCACACGCGCCAACCTCTCCCAGCCATTCAAGGCCGAAGACATCATCATTCTTTACGATGGCGCCTGTTCCTCCACGTGCACTCTGGCATCCGAAATGCTCCGGCTCCAGGGCGGCGTCAAGTCTGTCGCCATGGGTGGCCGCCCCAAGCAGGGTCCCATCCAGGGTGTCGGTGGCGTCAAGGGATCGCAGGTCCTCAACCTCCTCAACATTTACACCTACGCCAACTACCTTTCTCAGCTCACCAATGACACCGGGACCAAGGCCGAACTACAGCGCTTCACGGCCTTGCCCATGCAGCGATCCACTGGCTCTGCCGTCAATGTCCGAGACCAGATCCTCCGCGACAACGTCAACGACGGCGTTCCCGCCCAGTACATCGCCGAAGAGGCCGACTGCCGCCTGTACTGGACGGCGCCCATGATTTCCGACGTCACCGAGGTGTGGAAGTCTGCTGCCAACGCTGCCTTCAACGGCGCCAAGTGCGCCCACGGCGGTATTGCCGGGTCGAAGGCGAATCGCAGAAGCCCCGTTGCTCCTGCTCTGAGTGCCCGTCGTCCCCCAAGGATGTCCGAGGCCGTGGACAAGACTCCCATTGCACACAGCCTGAACTGGGAGGCCCAGCATCTGCAGATGGCTATCAACTAAGGGATGTAAAAAATGTATCTTGTGATGATGAGTACATAGCATGAATATATATATTTTTAGATTTGAGCAACCGACTATGAAGTGTCGCTTTGGTGCTTTGTTTTCTCTGAAGCCATCCAGTGAGTTTGCGTTGGGGGGGCACCGTCACATTGGACAACTCGATCCTGACAGATGGCCTTGTTGAACCATTGTAGAATCGTATACAAAACCAGCAGTGTCGAGTGCGACGACAGACACGGAAGCGCCTCGTAACAAGGGCAGCGAGGGTCTCTGAAGTCGACTACAAGCCTCGTGAACAGGCAAGTTAGTGCCATGTACCCGATGACAGGTCGCATGGGGTGCTAGCGGTAGGCGTGCATCAGAGAATTGGACCTTGCATAGGATATCACGGACAGGGTTGGGAGCGCAACACTACACACGCATGATTCCGTGTGCGGGAATCAGATCGACATGGAACTACATACTCCATATCAACCATGCATTGGGTTTTCTGCATGGTGGCTCGCATCGCCCCGTTTGGCGAAAGTGTGTTCCTCCAGATGCACTTGAGATGTCCTGTCGATCCGACGCTGCTTGTGCTCAGAACAGTGTTGCAGACGACTTGTTTCCATGTGCGCCGAGCTGTGCCGAGGGCCCCTCGCCTTGTAGAACGAGACCCGCCGACGACGCATGTTTCCAGCAGAGCACTTGAGGGCTTTTGCAGAGTAGTCTTCACCAGAGCCCACCATAAGAATTGACATGGAAGCATCGGAGTCGGGGGCATGGGTGCGTCCGGGGATTGCTGCCATGCGCTACCTGTTGGGTCGGGGGAGGGGGATGTTGTGTGGGCCGTCGTGCATGTATATGCATGGCACCTGGGGTTTCTCTGTTCGCTACGGAGTGCGGAGTACTTCTTGTCCAATGCTACTTTAATGATACGCAATCAACCTCTTGTCAGTCGACGGATTCGAGACGGGGAATCTATTTTTTCTTCTTCGTTAAAGCAAACACGCCGTTGGCGCGATGAAGCTGACTCTCCTTCGCCTCCCGTGGCTCCTGGCCGCGTCGGCAGCGGCGTTGGACCTGGCCTCGCTGCAGAGGCTGCTGCTGTGTCTCGCTGACGGCGGGTCGAGGCACAATTGCTCGCTGGTCGACGTCGAGTGCCAGTGCGACAACATCGAGCCCATCATCAGAACGGTGGCGCCGTGCCTGGTCCAGGCTGGGTGCGACTTGCAGAACATTACAGGTGGGTTTTTGTTTTCGAATCAGCTCCATCTCCCGGGGTGCTTCTTCTGTTGAGAAAGGAAAAAGGTCGTCGTGGATATCGTGCCGACTGAGGCTGTTTATATAGCCACCGGTCGGGTTGTGCCGGACGTTTTTAGTCTATTCTATGAAAATGAACAACATCAAAGACGCCCGCAAAGCAAACACCTCGGCTGGTTTCCCGCGCGCCCTCACGTAGCCACCCCCCCTAGCACGGCCCAACCTTTGCCAGGGCGCCGTGCGTGCCGCCGTCAAACAGGCCGTGGCACTCGTCCAGCTTGGCAAAGTGGGCGGCGAACTCGATGCCGCGGCGCCTCTGGGCCTCGACGCGCGCCCAGTCCCACTCCCCGTCGACGGCGAGGTCGACGTGGCCCAGGTCGGCCGCCTCGTCGCCGACCTGGTTGTCGCCGCTCATCCAGCCGCCCGGGCGGTCCGGCAGCAGGCCCGACTCCTGCAGCACAATGGCCGGGTGGACGGTGAAGCGGCCCAGCTTGAAGACGTACTTGCTCACGGCCGAGGCGTGGATGCTGGCCTCCCAGCCGGCCGAGGCGTCGGCGCCGGTCCTCGTGCGCACGCGTCCGAAGCGCGGGTCCAGCCACTCGGTGGGCTTGGCCGTGCCCCGGGGCACAAAGTGCGTCACCATGTACAGCCACTTCCGGTCCCAGGCGAGCACCCTGCTCCACAGCTCGTAGGCGCGGTAGGCGCGTATCTCCCTCTTGAAGGAGCACGCCACGGAGCCGAGCATGATGCCCATGGGCCCGCGCGCCGGCCGGCCCGTCTTGGGGTCCAGCACCAGGCCCGTCCGCGCGTTGTACGTGAGGCTGCGCATGGCCGGCCGCGCGAGGTAGCTGACGAGGTGCGTGCGCGCCACGTCCAGGTCCGTGAAGTAGGTCGAGTTGGACTTGTGCAGGTTGTAGTCGATTTCGAGGAGCGGCGCCCGCGTCTCCGAGATGAGCGGCTTGAAGAGCGCCCGCGGCGTGAGGTCGGGCGACTTGCGGAGCATGTTGTGGTAGACGATGGCGTAGAAGACGCGGTACTGGGGCGCTTGACGTTAGAAGACATATTTGCGTCTTGACGGGGCAGATGTGGAGAGGCAAGGACGGGGGGGAGCTCTCATACCGTCCATGCAAATGGCAGGTTCTTCCAGTTGAGCGCGACAAACAGCAGCAGGAGGATGCGCGAGCTGCGCCCCGGCCCGGTCAGGAAGTTGTGGATGGCGACGGACCAGTCGATCTTGTAGGCGGCGTAGCCGGCGGACCCCAGCGCCAGGGGAACGATGACGCGGATGGCCACGGCGAGGCCACCGACCTTGCTGGAAGCCGATGCCATGGGTTCGCGAGGTCGTGATCTTTTTGCGACGCGAGGTTGTGGTGTTTTGAGGGGCGAGGTCAGGGGGGGAGGGGCCTGACCAAGGAGAGATGGCAAACCTCCCGAAATGGGCGGGGTCGCAGGGCGGCGGTGATGTAAGGACAGCGAGAGCTGAGAAGGGAATGGGTAGATGTGTGAATGTGAAAGATGCAGAAAAATTCATGGGGCGTAGAATTCGCAAAGGAGCGGGAAAAAGCCCGGCCCACTCATCCAGGCACGCAGCTGTGCAAAGTTGCGCAGCTGTCGACTTGTTGAGTAAGCCTGGCGTCGCCCGTGCCGAGGTTGGCGTCGCGGATCCGCGTCACTCAAACAGGGCCCTCCCCTTAAATTGCGGCTGAGCCGGATTGCGGTGGATACCCTTCCGCCCGCGCCGCCCGAATTGTTGGGACGGACTTTTGGGGGTCGACTCGGAGCCCCGATTGGCTGTGACGGTTGACGGCGTGATGCGGCCAGAGTTGGGCAACCCTGACCCGAGATGATGTGGATGAGAGACCGGACAGCAGTTGCACAGCAAACCTCCCTGCTGTAAAGCCGGGCTTGACCTTTTCCCGGGTGATGGGCCGGGAGGGGTCGGCGACTTCTATTCATGTCTCGTCAACGAGAATGCATTTTGTCAGGAACAACATGTTCATGGCCTCGCAGACGACATGAGGCTCTGTCTGAGGGTCAGGGACCAATAGCGGGGAACCAGCGCACGGACCCTCAAGGACCAATTAAGTGTATCATATAACACTAAAGCTATGCCTTGATTATGCCTAATCACGAGGTTATGGGGAGATATAAAAGGGAAACTTGATAAAGTGTATAATTAGAGGTTTAAAGATTAGTATAATTATAATCATAACCTTTCTTAATAGCTCACTCGTAGCGAGGCTCTCTGCCACATCTCCCTAGTCACTCTGCTAGTAACCCAACCACTCTGACACTGGGCATCTTGTTGCCCACACAGTTTACTCTTGACACCTCCCCGGCTTACATCCGGCCGTTGTGCAGGGTGGTTGATAGACCTGCTATAGGAACTGCGCCGGTTGTTGTTGGCTCTACATACCCTTTCCATGGCGACAACCTGGATGCGCTCACAACCGCCACGGCACAACACGAGCGCTATTTTGGAATGCCCAATCGGCCGTGTGTCGGTCGGGCCGGCACTTTCAACACACTCTTTACATTCTCATCACGTAGGGAAGGCATTCTCTAAACGCATTCACGGCTTTAAAGTATCCGATTGAGTCTGTCCGCCATCTTGATATTCGTCTGCACCCATCCCGTCAAGCCCTTGAGACGCTCCGTAATTATCCACCCCACCTCCTTTTGTGATCAATCTGTCACGCTCTCACTTTTCCGTTGCTGCTGAAACATGTCCAACGCTGTAGAGATCGTACGAAGCCGGAACTTTGGTTTCTTATCAGTTTTCTTTCATGTACCGCCAGAGAAGCCAAATTCCGTTTGCGAGGACAAAATAAAAAGAAATGATTCTATTGAAAAGAGTATTATTAACATGCGAGGTTCCGAGAGTGGCCACACAAACTTACGCCGCAAAGAGTGATAGAAAGAATATGGCCGTCATCATTTCACACGAGTCCCAAGGCCTGTCAACCCATCTACTCCCTTGATATCACCAAATGCTGCATCACCGTAGCCGTTGCAGTCTCTAACACCGGCCTTGTATGTCACCCAAATAAAGATGGAGCATCCCATCATAAAATTCTGAACAACAAATTAGACGAGATACGAAAGGGAAGCGGCAGCGGTAGTCTAAGCCAGTCAGAATGACATGCAACGAAAAAGAGAACTCCCGCTACATCCGTCACAACACCCGCGACTGCAAAAGCTTCGGTACGGGAAAAATTCTTATCGACAGGGAGGTTGTGGGACTGAAAAGCAGAAAGTAGCTAAAATTGCCCCCCTGGCGAACGGATTTTGAAAGGGAAAAAAAAAAAAAAAAAGCCAAAGCGAAAACCGCAGCAGACGATATAATAATTATCCGCCGTTTTTGTGGGAGCAATCATCGTGTGGCCTGATAGTACTGCCTCGTCTTGAGTATCGAAAATGGACTACACGGTTAGCATCTGTTTCGTTGATATAATTTGAAAGGAACACTGTCAACGGCAATATGAGGGGTATAATTGCGAAGTAATCAGAACATGGTTGTACGCAACTGAAAAGAAACAACTCGGCAGAAGGGAACGACCGCGTGCACCAAGGTTTCGACTTGAACTGCTATTAAGGTGAATTAACGGCATCTCCTTGATATTGGAAAGGCAATAAAGAAAACTGGGCGCACGTGGTCAGCTTGTCTGTGGTCAGGGGAGCAGGACGACCGTTGTGGTTCAAACTACCAAAATGAAGATTTCGGTTACCATTCGAATGTACAATAAATCAGTCTTTTCCATCTCATACTTGACGAATGATTTTGATTACTACTCGTTAATATTTCTCAATAAAATCTTTTTTTCCCTGCAAGACTTTCGCAGACACTATTTTGCTAGCACCATGATAGCTACAAAGATTGGCGAATCTGACGGCATCAACAAAAATGTCACGATATGGTCAGACCAGGTAAAAGGGAAATGCCACTTCCACTAGTGCCTTCCATAATCAAAACTTGGATACCTCTTAGCTGTAGATATCCTGTATTTTCACCCGTTGACAGAAAATCGTTGTTGATTCAGGGGATTTAATTCACCTGTCTTTATTGCATCAGGGCCTGCTCCTTGTTGTATTTTTTCAAAGGAGGTCATTTACCACAAGTGCTATTTTCCCTTGCACTGAACAAATCACCGTCTGTTTCTCCTCAATGGGTCCATACTCCAAAAAAAACAGCCTCGTCAGTGCTAGATACTAGTAGAATACTCGCACTTCAGACGTCGTTTTGCCGCCTGTGAAGATAGTCTTACTGTTATAGTTCAAAGGGAAGTACTTGGCATTCTTTACATTCCTTTACTTCTCATACAAGCCAGGAATGCCGCTGGGGAGCCTGTCCATTTCAGTAGTCACTGTCAGCAGCCTTGTTGTAACTTGACACCGCTCGCGGAGCTATAGACCGTATTCGACGCTGGACTGGACGTAATCTGCTGAAAGGTATGCAAGACGAGGAAGAGATCAGTATGTTTCCAGGAGATTATAGGTGCTGCCGGCTCGGTCCTTTCGCGAAAACTCACTGGTCTTCTTCTTCTCATTGCTAACAATTTTGTCAGTATTCAACTAAACCAAGTAAAGGGGAAATGCTACTTTCCCTGGCGCCTGTTGACCTCTATGCCTCTTAGTTGTAGATGCCATGCATTTTTATCCGCTGACACACATGATCCTGATTCCAAGAGATCTAACTGGTCTCACTTGCGCCGAAGAGCTTAACCACTGAAGTCTTGAATTTCTTGCTGTTTATTTTAGGGGGGTACATGCTATGATACGTAGGACCTTCTAGGAGCATGCTTTAGGTCTGAAATGTAGCTATTGACCTTTGCGTTTCCCACCTCTACGCTTCCAAATTTCGTCATGGAAGGATTCTTTAAGCTAACATGCGGTGTGCATTCTCAAGTGCTGTACACGGGAAAGTATCATGGAAAGTGCCATTAAACAGTGTATCACTCGACATTTTCAATGTTTGGTAAAATTAAATCCGACAATGTACTATTTGCTTTCATGGGAGCGTATAAGCAGAGCCAACGCAGTTACAAAGCAATCATAGACGTGGCGCCTACCCTTCACATGGTCAATATTCGACGTCACGGTCATACACGCATCCGCATCATCACCCACATGGCACGTCCTGCGGCCATACATCACTGCAGAAGAAGCTGCTGATCCAAGCACGGTTTCCCTGGGTAGTAGCAAAACTGCCATAAGATGCAGACACAGCCGAAAGCCTCAACCTATCCTCGTGCCAAGCCCACCAGCCGAGATATAGCCCCCATTCCTCTCGCTCGAGATTCCCAAAGCGCAGCTTGGCACCCAAAGCGGCTCGCATGGTGCGAAAAGGTCACATACCACGTTCCAAAAGTGCCCGAGACAAACCCACGTGTCGAGTGGGCTGAATCGGCAACGGGAAATTGGTCAATTCGTATCAAAAAGGTTCCAGAATTCCCAGGCAAATCAGCACCCTAAAAACTACAACACCAAAACTCCAAACCCCGTGGCAACCACTTCTTCTCACGCAAAGCGCATTTGACTCGAGCAGCGCACCACCTCTCCCTTCGGAGCGCAAACTAGGCAAAATTCCGCTGGTGCATGGACTATTTCCCATTTCCATGTCCCCGTTTTCCCCATCACGCCAGTCAATGCGCTGCCAAAATCATTCGTAAAGACGCCGAATGATGCGTGCATGCTCTCCCTTCAACATGCGCACGCACAATGGGCCAGTTCAAAAACCACGCAACCAGAAGAAATAAAATATTAATCTGAATCGCCACAAGGCGGCGAGTGACATTCTCACATCACCGTCGTCAATGCAACAGATAGTGTGTCGCCGCTACTGCCCTCAGATCTCCGCAGATGAGATGAACCTCCCGTCCTCCCGCGGCCATCACGCCATCATCTACAACCAAACAGCTGGGGCATCCCCACGTGGGCTACTATATGCAAAAAATAGAAAATGAAATAGCCCCGTAATATCAGATGACTCGGTGGCAAGCAGTGCCAAGCGCAGATATTTGAGTCAGGGCCACGCGACGCAGCTTTTTCGAAGTTGGTCCTCGTCAGGGATCCCAAGCTTGGCGAACCGTACACATCAAGCATATAACCAACTTGAGCCGCCATGGTCATTCAAGGGAAAACAAAAGGCAAACAGCCTGCCAGAGCTTGTCGTAGCTTGAAACACCGTCTGTATCTTCCCATACCCGCATCTTCCCAACATGCGTCTCTCAAAGCTCCCCCTGGCAAGGGCCTCGCTCGCTCTCCTGTCCATCACTCCCTCGGCCGCCTCTCCCGTGCAAGTCGACGGCACGACCCTCGGGCTCATCAACACGTACTCCCGCTATGCCACGGCGGCGTACTGCCCCGACCTGCAGGACTTGTCCCTCAACAGCCTGGTGTGCACCAACCCGAACGCCCATGCCTGCGGCGGCATGGCAGACACCACCACCGTCGAGGAGTTTGGCGACAAGAGCTCCATCTCCGGCTACGTCGCCGTCAGCAAGAGCCAGTCCGTCATCGTGGTGTCCTTCCGCGGCACCGACATCTGGAATATCCGCGACGTCATGAGCGACGTGCTGGCTTGTCTGAGGGAACCCAAGCTGAGGTGGAAATGGATCCTGGGCATGATTACCGACGCCATCTGTGCCGTGATGCCCTCGTATGTTGTAGGCCCTCAGTCCTGAAGATCATACCATCGAAGCGAAACATCCGTCGCAAGCTGCTAATACTTAACGGGGGGGGTTAGACAAGCCGCCGACGAGGTGGACAAGCTCCTGCCGCTGTGTCACGAGTGCCGCGTCCACCAGGGCTTCTGGGCCGCCTTCACGGGCATCAAGGGCCGCATGATGCAGGTCGTCCAGGAGCAGCTGAGGCAGAATCCCGGGTTCAAGGTCGTCGCGACGGGCCACTCCCTCGGGGGCGGCGTAGCGACGCTCGCGGGCGCATATCTGCGCAAGGGCGGCGTCAGGACCGACATTTACACGTACGGGTCGCCGCGGGTCGGAAACACGGCGTTTGCAGAGTATGTGTCTGACGGGCGCAACGGCAGGACGGTCCGCGTGACGAACAAGCACGACCCGGTGACGGTGGTGCCGGGCGACAGCAGCGCCGGGTATGCGCACACCACGCCCGAGTTCTGGTTCCCGGAAGGGCTGGGCCGCCCGGCCAAGGTCTGCAAGGGCGTGCATAATCTGGCTTGCAGCGGCCAGGTCTTCAACCTTCTCTCCCTCGGCGACCATGATGGCTTTGGGTACGCAAACGGGGTGAATGTGTGCCCCGGCAAGGCGGGCAAAACCCTGGGGCCGCAGCTGCAGGACATCATCACGCAGGAAGACGTTGACGACTGGGTGCGCTTCGGGATTTTGGATAACACGACTGCGCCTGATGCCGGGGCTTAAGAGAAGGCAGGGGTGGAAATCTGCGGGCGTTGTACCGACGCGAGAGAGACGTTTGTGGCCCGCAGCACGAGTATATGGTGTCTGGTATTTGATGTCGGCCTGTCTGTGAATCGTGTCGTCTTTTTTGAAAATAGAGCTTTACAGCCTCACAGGCGCTTCTCAACCTCCTCCAGCGCAGCCAAAACTCCCTCCCAGTTCTTCCACTCATTCTCGCCGCCCTGAATAGTCCCGTACAGCGGCAGCCTAGAGCCATCCGCATCCCCAAACCCTCGCAGCCGACTGGTTGCCTCCTTGATGCCCACAATGCCGTGTCTGCTGACAATCTCCTCCATGCAGCTTACTTTATACTGCAGCTCCCTCCTCTCACTGGCTTCCGCTTCCGTAGGCCGCGTCTTGCTCGCCAACTCAAGCAACCTCACAAGCGACTTTGGGAAGAATCCCGCCGAGGCATCAATGGCGCCCACGCACCCAACGCTCACCACGGGCAGGAGCTGCTGTCCCAGGCCGGTGAAAACGTGAAAGCCGGCCGTGTCAATGGCCGGGTTCAGCGCAATCTGTGTCAGTAGAGAAACGTCCCCGTGGGAGAGCTTGCACCCAACAATGTTGGGATGGGCGGCAAGAGTGGCAAACGTAGCCGGTGCGACTTTGACCATGTTTGACACCGCGGGGAAGTGGTACCTGTTCCAAAAGTGCTCAGCCGAGCACATATGTAGTTGAACGTGGCAAGCAACAAGGTGCGCACACTCACACAAGAATGGGAATAGGGCTCCGATCTGCCACTGCAGTAAACCACCTGACGATGCCCTCCTGCGGCGTGACGGCGGCATTGTATCCCGGCGCCAGCACCATTCCCCAGTGGGCGCCGCCTTGCTTTGCATCGGTGAGCTGCTCGACGGTTTCTTCGATGCTTGCTGTGGCCGTGCCCGCTATGATGGGGTAGTCCGTGAACCCTTCGTGGACAAGGGCATCTCGCACCCCTTGCAGCACCGCTTTGCGGTCTCGCGAGTGAATGTGTACGGATTCACCCGTACTGCCGAATATGACTAGACCCTTGATGCCGGATTTCGCGAGGTAGATTGCGTGGGCAGTCTGGGTGGCGATGTCGACGGGCGGGATGGCAGGGTCATAGGCGGAGCTGGATTTGGAGGCAAAGAAGGTTGGCACGGGCACGTAGATTCCTGGCGGGGGTGGAGAGGACATGATGGCGGACGTGATGGTGTGTGGCAGTTGATGAGATTCGTCGGTGATGAAGGAGTTTGATGGGATGATGGGCGATTGATACCCAACTTGGGTCGGACGAGGTGAAGTTGGAGCTCCGGGTAACACGTGGCGGCGCCGCCGATGACGGTGCTCGGTGTTCGGGTTAACCCACGGCGATCCGTGTTACGTGCCGCAATGAAACGATAAATATTAGGACGTCCCGAATTGGCCCGCCGGAAGTGAGGCTGATGAATTGAAATTGCGCAATGATTTTCCGCGGCTATTTTGGGATTGGCCGCCAGTCCCTGGTCTATTTGTCTTTTCTCTATCAGTCTATCGAACTACATGCGTACCCTCGGCGGGTTCCAAAATCTTCCATTGGCAGGCTAAATCCTTCTTCTCGTTGTATTGCCTCAGCGTGGCGATGATCTTGTTTGCAATCTCCTCAAAGTTGCCTGTGGCAAGCGCCAGAATTGTAGGACCCGCGCCGGAGAGGCACACGCCCAGGAAGCCAGGCTGGGTCTTGGGGGACATTGACTCGACGACTTCTGTGAGACCCGGGATGAGGGTCTGGCGGTAGGGCTGGTGGATCTTGTCCTGCATGGCGAGATGGATGAGTTCGGGGTCCGGCGGCGACTGGCCCAGGGCGACGGGGAGAAGGGCAATTCGTTGGAGGTTGAATGTCTGGCACGGCACAAAGCTGGCAGTTAGAAACAGGGTACCAATGATGAGCCCGCGTAACTGGTTCGCGGGCAGGGTGTACGTACCACATCCTGGCGGGGATACTTTTCCGGAAGAACAGCTCTCGCCGATGCCGTGGGCACGATAAAGTCGGGAATGATGGCGACCGCCTTGATCTCCTTGGCCCAGGGGAACTTGATGTGGTGACCGATGCCGACCGGCGGCGAGGGAGGTTTCTTTCCCGTATCAACGCCGCCAGCTGGCGAGGGAAGGACTTCGGAAAGAGGAATTTCTATTCTCGCAGCGTCTTCGGGGTTCAATGGCATCAGGTAGGTACCGACGAAGCCGCCAAACAAGGCGGCGCCCACATTGTCCGGATGTCTTTCTGCAGGATTTTGTCAAACTCGAATCTCACGCCACTTTGGAGGTATCAAAACCACACCGGCACACATACCAATCATCAGACAATAGTCGAAAAGTCGGTCCAGATCCAGATGCTTCAGCCCACCCGCCTCCTTGCCCAGCATCACACCAGCAACTACGGCAGCGCCCGAACTTCCCAACCCCCTGCCCAGGGGAATGGGATTCTTAATGTGCACATGCGTCTCAACCGGGAACGCGCGCTGGTCATGGCATCTCAGCACATACAGCGCGACACGGGTGATCAGGTTGCTCTGCGGGTCGAGACTGATATCCTCAGTGCCCTCGCCCTGGCCCTCGTAGGTGATTATGCAGTTGAGCGGGTGCTCGGTCGACGTCTTGGATCGGTCAATGGTGACATGGAGCTCGAGGTAGACGGTGAGGGCAAGACCAATGACATCAAAGCCGGGCCCAATGTTGGCGCTGGAGCACGGGGTCTTGATGACGAGCGACTCCATGACTGTAGTTGAAACAGTAGGGAGTGACGCCAATTGACGGGTGTGGGATTGTCGCGATGTGTGTGAGGAAAAGGACTGCAAAGGTTTCGTGCCTCTGAGTCGTGCGGCAGTTTTGGCGGGGCGCACCGATGACCGGAGACGGCGAGAGACTTCAATGTGGGGCGGGAGCGGCGTCAGGTCACCTCTTGACCACCTCATGGCATGTGGGGCAACCGGGTCCAATCAAAGCGAGAGATACTATGGAGATAAAGCTGATTTCAACATCTCCGATAGCCAGCTCGTAAGAGAGACCTTTTACTAATATATATTTTTTGAAAAATGCTGTATTCGTCAATATACTCGTACAATTTTCGCTCATGACACATGTGCAGGCCTCTCCGGGTCCTGCAATCTGGCCAATTCCAGCAACAATCGATACAAATACACCGACATGTCCTCCCTTCGAAATGCCTGTTGAAACCACTCGGCGCCCCGAATTGCAATCTGCTGTGCGTGTTGCTGTCCCCGCGTCGTAGATGTCAAATAAGCCACCAGCTCCGGCAGCTCACCCATATTCTGACTAACAGGGACGTAGTGCACCCAAGGAACCAGGTGGTCGTCGTGCCATTCGCGGAGAAGAGTCTGTTTAAGCGGCGTGGATTTGGAGGCCAGGAGTCTGTACCACCGCCCGCTGATGCCGTTGCCGTCCAAATCAAAGACGAGGCGCGAGCGGAGAGCTTCATTCTTGTCTGCGCAGGGTCTCATGCGGTAAAAAAAGGTCTGCTCACGCCGCCATCTCCCGACGCCACGATACACATTGGTAAACGCAACATTGTAGAGTCTGCTGTTCAGGAAGGACGAGTTGACACACCGCACCTCGCCGTTTCTGTCTGTGAGGTACACATGTTGCTTTCTCTCCAGATTCTGAGCCGAGCTGACGAATCGCTGCCGGTGGAATTTGGACCACTGCGAGTCCGCCGCGAACCCCTCCCGTCGTGGAGACTGTGCAGTACAAATTGTTCTTTTTCAAAGCCCAGTCCGCGTCATGCTCGGGGCTGTACGAAAATCTCCTTTCCGTGTACGCTGGGCTCGGGAATAAAATGTCTCCCATCGTGGATGGAGCGCCGGTCGAAAGAACTGGTGCCGTCCCCTCTAGCAGACGCATGGATGTTGGGCTCACAAACAAGCCATGCATGTGCTCGTATTCCCTGTGACGGCAAAGGTCAATGTTGTTGGACATATTTTGAACAAAAGGCAAGCCGTGTGTTTCAATCTCCTTTCCCGGCGCAGCGGAGTCATTGTGATGGCAATACTGGACAAGCTTTGACCAGGTAGGCTGCTGAGAGAGATGCATCTCTTTGACCCCGGTGCCTGATGCCATGTGTCTCGGCAGTAGGACTCGAGGCTCGTCGAGGTGATTGACTAAGAACTCGACGTCTCGCGGAATTCCTTGCACATTTCCCGGCAGATAGTTATGTGTTGAGCAACTCAGCAATGTGCCTGTCAAAGCCACGCCACCGGTGAGCGCATTTTGTGTTGCCCGATTTGCGGGAGAAGGTGCATGTCCAAACATCGCCATCTGGGGACTCTTGTACCAGTGTCATGGCTTTCAGAACTTGCTGGCCGCTTAGAGACCAAAAAGGCGCAACCGACAAGCACATCGTGTCAAAGTCGTCGATGATCTTGGACTGGTGAAGCGTAGCGTACTCAAACCAAGCTTCAAATCCTGGCGGCGCCTCCATCTTGTAGCGGCGGCGATACTCATTTCTTGCAGCCGTGATGGAGTTTGATTGATTCTTCAACATGGCTTCAACATGGCTTCGAAATTGCTGTTTGCCACGTCAATAATTTTCTCGACGGGATGCTTGTGCGTATTGGCGAACACGACTCCTCTAGACCGCGCACTGCAAATAGCAGCCGTGTGCGCCAGGTACGGAAGAAGAGGCACAAGCATCAGCGCCCACAGCAGCTTCTTGTTAGTGACGTGTCTTGGGGTAAATACAATGAGCTGGCCTAGGGTCAACGCAAAGCTAACAATGTAGTGAAGCGCCTGGATGTAGAACGACTGAATGTTAGCGTTTCGCGTGGCGAAGACGCTGAACATTTTGATAACGGCAGCATTAGCCCACAAGGTATAATAGACCTGCTTGAGTTTAGAAGATGGACAATATATGGGGGAAGCGGCTTCACAAACCATTTCAAACACGCGCAAGGTTGCGTAAGACTTTGCAATACTTGCTACAAGCATAGCAGCAGCACCAAAAGGTACGAAGCCCAGGAAAATTACTTGTATCGCCATGGCGAAAAGCAAGGCACTCATGGCCCGAGGTGCAAGCCGGCGCATATGTATATCCATACCGTCGAGGGAGGCAACACCCAAGCCGGAGGCAAGTTTTGATGATAACGTTGCGTGTGCGGCAAATAGGCCAAGAAGCTCCATGGCAAATATCAAGACGACCGAGATGCTCCAAGCCGATAACGTGTGGATTCCAAATATAGCGATAGCGACGGCATACCATGTCGTCATCAAGGTAAAGGCGTCGACTTTGCCTGAAACACGAGTAGAGCCGGTGTTAACGCAGGCTATCAAAGGTTAATCTCGCACAAGTACTTGCTTGAATGTTGAGCCATCCTCACTATAAGCCTCACTGCATCATTCTCTGCAGTACAAAACGTTTCAACGACCAGGCCGAGTGCGACGACCCTGTACATGTTCCTAGATAACTTTCCACTACTATACTCAAGCGGTAAATTGGCATTATTGGCTTTGGAACGCCTGGACCCCCTGACGTGTGTAATTAAGAACGGAAACAGGACCCAGCTAAGGATTTCGGTATACAGCTCAGACGACTTTTCGTAAAGTACTGTGAAGCAACAGCAGCCAAGACGACTTCAAGCGTGGTCCGAAGAGTGACGTGACCTCCGTGGCTGGCCCCATTCGCCATTGCTTGCCGCATAATGGTGAGTCAAATATGGTTGAAGAGATAAACGACATTGTGGTGTCTGAGTTTGAATACTCGTTTGCCGATGCAGCAGGTTGGCGTTGAAAAAGCTGGAGGCTTGCCGGGTTGGTGTCATCAGCCAAGAACCAAAAGGGCAAAAGGACCTCTCTTATTAGCTGGATATTGGGCAGGTTCTGCAAAGACCGCTATGGCCGGATCTTTTTTTATCACACGGATCAACTGTCGATCCAATACCTGCTGTGGCAGTTGGCTTGGGGCATGTTGGTTGCCCCGAGACATGAACCCCGTGTCATTACCCGTACCTTGCAACGAGTCATCTCACGACGATGCAGGGATATCTTACTGGAAACATGTACCTCACGACACGGAGCCGGAGTTTACGTGGCCCCGGCCAAGTCTCGTGAACGCCTGCGGGCACATAGCGGCCATATTCACTCTAGGCCTGGTCTCGCATGAGACGTTGGTTGCGAGAATCCATAGTGCTTTGTGAAACGTGGAAACCAGCAAGTTGCTCCCAATGGCTGTTGCCGCGCTAGAATTGGGCACCGGCATGAAAGGGTTAGACCGTACAATCACAGCCTGCGCCGTACTCATGGCGGGCCTCACGGTAGAGCAAGGAGGGAAATGAACAAGGTACACTCGGGAGTTCAAATGCGTTAAACAGGCACCGAAAGCAAAAGCTTGCTAACAAAGGTGCTTCGAGTATGAAGGTGCTACAAACGTGGTGGATACTGAAGACGGTGCCTGCGGTGATGTAGAGGATCCCGGGGCTTCCGAGTGACGGAATCTACAGTCAAGTGAAGTCTGGTTTAGCCAAGTGTAGTAACTACATGCGGCTCTGGGGTGGCAATGCGATGTTGCCGTTTGTTTGTCTACTCGCACAGGAACCGATATGCTTCATATCACGAGAGAGATGCGGGCCTGAGGATGGATTCAGGTAACCCAACCCAAACAACACCTGATTATTTCTCTTTTTCTTTATTTTCTCATTCACCAGAAATCATCTAACCCGTGACAGCATCAAGATAGATACCGGCTTGGTGGCAGCGACACCAAATCACGACGTTCGCGATGCTATACACGTGAATGGCGTAAGCCATATTTCCATTGACCAGTCGCCGAAGAGTATTTTTTTGTGAATCGATTTAAAGGCTGGGGAACGCCCGTGTTTTACATTATATTGAAGATACAAAGCGGGAAGCTGCAGTCCTCAGCTTATGGCTTGCCAACGTGCCGTATTCACTCTACTCGGCCACCAAGTTCTCTATCCCGCTTTGCCTAACAAAAAGGAGTGGTAGAAGTAAACTCTGTCCAATGTAGCCTCAACACAGCCGTTGTCCAACTATTTCGTAGACCCAAAGGCAGAAACGTATGGGACCAGAAAGGTGCCGGGAAAGTCCTTCGGTTGGTTGTTTCCCCTTTCATGCCAATCGTCATAGACTCGACTTATGCTACTCCAGCGCATACTTCCCAGCACATAACGTCTAGGAGTCTAGTCCTCGTAAGAAGCGACTAGGGCACGAACCTCGTCCTCGGTAGGCGGCGCTTTGCCTTGAGCCTTGTGCTGGGCAGTGAGCTCCGTGCGAGCACAGCCGATGGGACAGCGACAGTCAGACCGGGTCCCGTATGCCCTGCAGCAAGACGCAAAAGTACTAGTAATACTGTCGCTAATCATACGAGCCGGGCATTGGTTGCCATCGGGAGAGCCACCAGCCTCACGGCAGCAGCTTTTCGTGGCGGCATCCTTGACGCCATCGGTTGAGATGCACTAGCAGGCCTCGACAGAGGAAAATAGGGCAGCGAGGGCGACAATAGAGTTGAAAAACTTCATTTTGAAGAGATGAATTGCGGATGAGACAATATTTATTGAGTGTCTCCTGATGGCGTGTATGCGACTCTTTGCTGAGAGAGACACTGAGGATTCTGCGGGAAAAGGGCCTTTTGATGTCGTTTTCTGACTATGACGCCAAGAATCCTGCGCAATGAAGAAACAGGTTCTCTATAAAAGTACTACTCTACTCCGTACTGATACCGTTTTCAAGAATCAGATAGCGCCAATACATGGCTGACATTCCATGCGGGAGAATCACCAACAGACGCCAAGTGTCATGGGCCAAGAGACAAACGACCACTCTTATTAGCTGGATGTTGGGGATATTCTTGGCCAACAGCCCCTACTGATGAATCCTTTTTGCCCAACTCAACGGTCAAGCCCAATACCCACCCCGAGAGCAAGGCGGCAGTGGCTCCAGATGAGGTAGCCGAGCCAGTTCTTCACAACTCGTACATGAGCAGTCGTGTCTTCTCTCTCAGCACGGAAGGCTCTCTTCCATTCTCACCCACGCTCAGATTGTCTCCCAAGAACCAAAAGCAAGAAGAGATTCGTTGCAAGATTACGAATCGTATGTACTGTCTGTATACTGGCAGTGACCACATAAACGCGGCTGAGTTCTGATGCTGAAGTCAATATGCTCAATATTTTTAGGAGTTGCCTCAATGCTCTCTTCTCAAAAGTAATCCAACAGGATTTGAAATCACGCCAAGTACTCTGGAGACTGTCGCCAGCGACATTACTCCTTGGTCACGGCCTGGCGTGCGCCCTGGCTATCCCTGCCAATGTGCCTTTTCTCTGAACTGCCAACTTGCTCTCGCCAAGGCATGCTCACTTACTTGCCAGTTGGAACCAGAATCAAAGCGTGCTTGGCGAGCCCCGCGAGGCCGAAGACGGTGCATTCTGGATTCTAGCAGCAGGTCCAACCGAGTAGTGCGACAGGGCAGTTGGGGAGATATCGGAGGCCACTTCTTGGCCGTTGTGACGCTTCTGGATATCAGTAAAGTCAAGTGGGAGGCCTGTTATATCCCAGAGATCATGTTCAATGCCCCAGCAAAGGTCACTTATCGGGGGTTGGATAAGGGGCCAAGGTATCAATTGACGTCAAGACAGCTCATCAGATGCCCCAACATTGGCATCCTCAGAGCTACGTTGGTGCGTGGTAGACAAGTCAAAGCCCAGCCGAAGGCCATTTGCTCGATTACACGGTCCATTCGTTTTCTATCAACCGTGGACAGCAGAGACGAACCGCATACGTTCATGTCTCATGAGTTTCCTATTTTGATACGTCTCTGCCCGTGCCTATTCCATCGCCAACTTGTACAGCTCGTCAAACAACGGCGTACCTAGCCCGGTAACTGGATCCCATCCCTTTACAGCGTCCCACCCTGCTCCGGGAATGACTGGGGCTTTTGCGCCGCTGAAGCTTGTGCCTTTGCAGCCCTCCGATCTGCCGTGGGTAATACTACAGCCTCCTGTGTTAGCCTCTCATTCAGTTCCATCCCGAGACGGGAAGCTGTCTTGCTACTCACTCTGTGAACGCGCGACTGGCGCGTAGATACAGCCAGGGATTCAGAAATCCCAGCGGTGGTTTGCCCCTCTTCATACGACTGTCGTTAATGACGGCAATCATGGAGGCGAACAATGGCGCCGACGCACTTCAGCCTTGTTAATTCTCTACAATATTTCAGAACGAGCAAAGTTGATCCCCTTACCTGGTGCCTCCCCCGTCCCTGTTACGGCCGTGGTTGAAAAAGGGGTATCCGATCCCCTGCGCGGATACATCTGGAAAGCCTCGGCCAGCCTTATTGTAATACCCGTTCCACCTCTCTCCGTGCGCGGCGAGATACCGTGACACAGCTGCCTCCTGCCACGCGGGTCTGGGCCAGTATTCCGAGAAACCCCCCGACGAAAAGTTCACCGCTCTCTCCGGGTAGTTTTGCTCAGTCGCACCAACTGCTGTCACGTAGGGGCATCCCGCCGGGAATGCTGGCAGAAACTTGGTGGTGTCGGTGCCGTCGTTGGACTGGCAGGAAACACCTGGTCCCTGGTCACCCGACGCCATGATGATGGACATGCCGCGGAGCGTGAGAAGTCCGAATATCTGGCAGATTCGAAGCGCATACGGCTTGGGGACCGCCTGTTCGTTGACGCCGTATGAGATGGACATGACCTGTGGCAAGTCGCGGTCGGGCAAATCCAGCAAGTAGCTGACAAACTGTAGCCACGGCTCGATGTATTGATTGTTGGGGTCAGAAATACTGCCAGACTTTAGTCAGTTCTCGGTTCAATAATATCGACCAACAAGCAGGCACCTACTCCAAGTCGGGGATGAATCCGTGGTCCTCTCCCCCCGTGGAGTAAAACCGGACTGGAACTCTGAACGCCATTGAAACGGCAATTTGAATGTCCATGTTGGCCTCGGCCCCAGGATACTCGCCCTGGGGATTTGTACCGTTGTTGATGAGCTCGACGGAAAAGCTGGCCCCCTTGGCATACGGGGCATATGTGTCAAGGTACTTCTCCAGCTGGTCATACTGCGCTGCTTGCTGTGAACGGTGTGAGCTCATGTGCTTTCCAATTTGAAAAGAACCAATTCTACTCACTCCATCGAATCCAGCCACTCCCAGCAGTGATTTCTTGTGTGGCTTTGCGTAGTCATTGTTCATCTTGTACAGCCCGCGGAGACATTCCGGAGTGTTGTGATTCTCGCAGTCTCGCAGCTCCGTCGACCTTGCTTCTACGCCTGTGTTGCGTCCGTGGCCCGTTGCAATCCCTAATCCCGAGGTCTGTGGAGATTTCTTGAACAAGTTCCCAAGCTCAAAAAATGTTGTAGGCTGAATAGATATGATGTGCGGCCGCACTTCTGCCGGCACAGAGTATGCCAGTGCTCCGATGGCCCTTTGCTTGTCGTGTTGGAACACGCCGTACGTGGTGGACAGGAGATTTTCAGCAGTGCCAATGGTCATGACGGCGTCCACAAACAGCCCGCGCTCCTGAACCTGATCTTGAGTGACGTTTTCCGACAATAGCCACTTGCGCACAGCGGCAACCGAGCGCGACCGGGGCCGTACTAAAGCAACTGCTTCGTCACGAGACAGATACTGCCCATACCGTGCGTGCGTGGGATCTGAGACCTCTTGCAGTGTTCTCTCAAACACATCGCGGCCCTGAGACTCTAATGCGATGGAGAGCCGGATGAGTTGACTGGAGTTGGCAGCTCCCAGCTTTGTCCATCCATAAGGCGGCTGGTCCAAGTGCTCCACGACGACGAAGTCTGCACTGACGACCAAGAAGATGCTGCTCAGGACGCAAAGAAAGCTGAGAATCGACGTCATGGCTTATATTGCCGTCTTTGTGAGTCAATTGCGTGGAACAGATGAGGATGATGGGTTCAATTGGGCCACACAGTCACATCAACACTCATGATACGCAATTTCCCTTTCCCAATTTGCGGCCGTGGTGTAGATGGATCACTTCGAGATCCCCTATTGTCTTCTGCAGATCAATCCAGACACTCGGCCAAGTTCTGCAAGGTGTATATGAGCTCAGACGACAATACTAAGCAGATCACACAAGCTAATGCGGCCGAGGGGTTGCTAGGGCTAACCAGCAAAAGATGAAGCTGTGGCTGGGAGTCGTCATACAATCTTGAACGTGCGCGATGCTATGAATCAGTGATAGTGACGACTAAGAAACGACTCGGCTTCGGACTGGAACAGCACCACCGCGACTAGAAAAGAATAATCAAGTCACCCGACATGAGCGTCAAGTTTCATTAAATATTCCACCTCTCTTTTCCCTGCCTTGCTGCGTTCTTGTTCCGACGGGCCGTTTTGCACTCTGCTGATGTTGCCTGGTCCAAGTGGCGTTGGAACTTACAATCCGTACCAACAGATATATCCAAGCGCAGCCGTGCACCGTGCCACATTTGCGGAGATGCCGTTCGTCAATAAGACGATTGTTATTTCCCCCAAGCGGGGGAAACAGCTTGGTTGTCGTTGGCTCGATATTCTACTAGCCGAGCAGCCCAGCCATGCAGATTGGTTGGATATCTGTCGGCGAGGAAACTGCGTAGGCCTCTTTTCAAGCTTCTAGATCGTTATGTCCAGCTATCAACGGTTACTGGGGATGAAATAAACCCCCCTGACTGTCATGGAAGCATGGAAGGGATGACCCCATCGGTATAGCTGGCCCGTGAGCAGACTATCATCTGCCACGGTGCGAGACGTGGCCGGTGCGCTGCGGATCAAATTTCGACTCCAAGTAGTGAAAAAATTTGATTCGATTTCAGGTAGCATCTCTGCCTTCGTATCTGCGGGAGGAGAGTTGTGTCAATGGTGTGCATGTAACTGAGTCCCTGAACTGTAAGTACTAGCGCTCTTGTCGATGAGGCTCACCCAAAGTTTGACGATACCAACAATGCCTGGAGCACGTCCATTTGGTCCAGCTTACAAACCGAAAATCCCCTGTGTGTCGTCGTTTCGTCCTCCGAATACGCCACAATCCCCTCACCGATCCCTCACCGACGGACATTTGGACTATTCCGTCCAACCGCAGCTCGTATCTGTACGACCAGCCGAGAGCTTGGGCCAGCGCCATGCTTTTCATAGCCAGCCTCCCACAGTTTTATTACCCCGTCGCGGGCAACCGACAGATCCAGGTGACCAAAAGATCTACACAGAGCCACGGGTAGGCCCGGTCTCACCTCCTCAAAGTCCTTCGGCAAGCCGTCTTGTGATTCGCCAAGTATACGACAAGCACGCACTGACAGGTTCTTGCTGGCATGTTTTGCAAAGCGCCGTCGTTTCGGCTTGGCCAAACATTTGCCGAGGCACAAGTCTTGATATGCCCAACTCTCTCGTTTCTCTAACCAAACAGGTGTTGTTGCGTGCTCTGATTATCGGCTGAACGTATCATCCTTCCCAGTAGTGGTATGTGAACAAGCCTCATATGACAACCGTATTCTGCCTTGATAGTTCTGACCGTCCTCCGCGGTCTCGATCCAAACTACAAAATCGTGACAAAGACAAGATAAACAAAGTGTATGTTCACCTCATATCATAGAGGAACGTGGGTCGTTTTGTTGAAGAGATGTACAAAACGGTAACAAGATAAAGGAAAAGGGGGAAGAAAAGGAAAAAGAAAAAAAGGAGAAAGAAATGATTCAAATGACGCTCTAGCTAATACATCTCGGCACGTCTGTAATTCCAGCCCTGGGGCATAGGAGCCACGCGCTCCCCTATTTTCAAAGCCCATTGGCGAAAAAATCCTCCATTGCTGCAGGAGCAAAGCCCTTGTTCTCCTCATCCCAAGGCAAAGCGTGATGTGAGCCCGTCAGGGCCATGACCTTGGTCTTGATACCCTTCTCCTCCAGCTTTGCGGCCAAGCGGTCGGCCTCTCCGTCGGGGATGAGCTCATCCTCTGAGGCCTTCATCAAGAGCACCGATTTACCCGGCATGGGTCCAACCAGAGCATCAACAATGCTCGCAAGCGAAAACCCTCGAGTCTGTGCTCCCGGCAGGTCGTCCACACGGGAGCCGCTCGGGAAAGCCGCTCCCAGAATCTGCCCTAGACTGATGTATTGCACAGCCGTCACAATCGACTGGACAAGGGAGTTTTGAGGCGCCTTCAAGGATACGAAGCGCCCAACGACAGTGTGCAGGTCTCCAAAGGGCACGCAGGCAACGACCTTGGTCACCTTGGGGAACTGCATGCAATGGCCCCACCCGAAATTTCCCACCGATCTTCCAAAGTAGATGACTTCCTTTGCGCCGGGGTATATCTGTAGCGTATTGGTAGGCGATGGTGTCGTTGATGATGGAGGCTATTTCGAGGGCGCCCCCTTTATTTGGGACTCGGGAGCTGAGATCATAGCCGATAAAGTCTACAGCAATGACGACGCGAGTCCGACCGTTCGTCAGCGCCTCGAGTTCCCGGTTCATGTAGCGAGGTGGTCGCACGTTTCCATGATTAGCTATGACTACCTGTGTGACGGGGCCCTTGGCAGGGTAGACGTGGACGCCCACCAAGTTCCCCAGGGGCGTGGCGAGGGTGTAGTGGCGGACATCTGGAGATAAGGGCTCATAGCTGCCTTGCCGAGTTGTGATTTTTTTTCGTTGAGTGCAGCGTAGTTGATTCCGCGTTTTGTGACTGGGGCATTGCCCGGGAAGATTACATTTTCGAGCGGCTGGAGGGCGGAATCAAGCGTGGATCCAACGACGGGAATGCGTCGGAAAATATCGTTGAGCACCGAGAAAGGACGTTGGACGGAAATGCTAGTTTCCTTGCGATCGGGGATCTCCTTAAGCGGCGACACCTCTGTGATGTTGTATGTCAGACGGGGGGAGGTAGACATTTTCTCGATGAAGGACACTATGCCTAGTGCTGTATGTAGTTGACGATGTTGTAGTTACAGGAATGACCACGACGACATTACAGAGAACCGAGGGATAATTCAGAGCTTATATACCTAGGCAGTTATTCAATGGACAGCACTTGATCATGAGGCGAGGTGGTAGGCATTTCGGGGCTCAAACGTTGAACTAATAAGATGCCAGAAGTTAGGTTGACGTTGGGGCGGCATGTGGCCGTGCTGTCCAAGACCAGTCCAATCGATGCTTCATGACAGTTTCAAGACTACGCTCTACGCACAAAGATGCAATAGAAGCAGGCTGCCGCACTTCTCCTCGGCGCAAGTCCTTTGTGTATGCAAAGCATGTTCAATCCCTTGTCCCATCGCTCAGGTATCGGGCCGTGGATTGCATAGTCGGTTCTAGCCTCATGGCTGAACCTGTCCGTAACTTGGAGTATCGGCTCCCTCAATCAAAATTAACAGTAGCGAGATCGTCAACACGGCGCAACAAACATGGGTGGCACAGAAATCGCAAAAGGCTGTCATCAAATGGACAAAGGCATCGTGTATGCAGACTCTGAGCTCGCAAGGCAGACAGCTCCAGGTACAGCCGCACTAGGCAGCGCCACCCACCCCGAGCACCGCCACCAGCTGCACATTCTGCCGTGTTTGCCCCTTCACCGCCCACCTCACCACGTATAAGAATCTCGCCTCGCCCGCTGATCTTTGTCTCGCTTTCTTTCGTTTCTCCCCAGCTCTCTTTGCCTTTTGGCTTAGATCAAGTGTAGTATCTGTTCTTTTCAGTTTAATCTCTGAAATGCCTCGAAACGGGGCTTATCGTGATTATTCCCATTTTTGGCAGCAAGGACGAGAGCGCCTCTGCGTTTACGCATGGTTCTTGTCCACTGTGTCCCTGGTATTACACTGCGCCCAGGTGATGCGAACCTTTTCGGATTTATTTTCATTACAGTTGAGCGTGACTCGGCTGCGAAGAAGATCGATGAACGAGGAGGGTCGAATGTGTCAGTCAACGTGAAGAATATGTATGCATGGGCATGTTTGTAGTTTGGATTGAGCTGTCACGCTGGTCCTGCGAGGACCCAGAGCTGGCCCTGGGCATAGCTTATCTCTGAAAGTTTCGTCAGATCAAGAGTTTTTCAAGAAGCAACCGCCCGATACCAGAACTATCGCTGCTCCCGAAAGGCTTCGTCGTCTATTGTCTCACTCTTCACCAAACAGTGCTCATTGCCATCTGCCCCACAATAGCTATCACCACCATTTTTAAAATCCATCACGAAACCTCACCTCGTCTGAACCTCAAACTTATCACACCAAATCTTTCCCTCCAAAACCTGCCACAATGTCCACCCAATCCAGCCTTCTCGACCCATCCATCTTCAGCTATCTCGAATCCAAGCTCGAAGAAGAAACCGAGGTCCGTGATACCCTCACGCAAATCGTGCAAAAACTCGAACGAAGCGTCGCCTCCGCCCAGGCTCTGCTGTCTCGAGTCCACTCGACTCCTCGTACCCGCTGTATGCACCGTTTCCCCCGCCAAACGTCGTACATGCCCTAGAAAGTATGCTAATGTGACACCAGACCCAGCCTTGATCGAGCAGGTAGAAAATGCCGTCAAGGACGAAGTCGCCATTGTCAAGGAGTTGAACGAGGTTGCCTCCAAGCACCCCTACTACAAGTTCGTTTTCACAAGATTCAACTGTTCCTGCCATCCTACAGAAAAACAGAGAAAGAAAAGCCAAAAGGATATCCCAAATCAGACTAATTCCATCCAGGTACAATTCCAAATGGGCACGAACCGTGCAAAACGCCATTGGGACGACGCTGTACTGCGCATGGCTGGGCGGTTTCCCCTCAGACTCCAAACCCGGCGAGCTTGGCCGCCTTCTCACGCTTGAAGACGTCGGTTCCATCTTCTCAGGTATGTCTTCTTCGCTCAGTCAATCGAGGCTTTTGCCGGTCTTGCCCCTTCTTTAGCCGTGGCCAGTGCTGACCGAAATCATCAGTACCGACAAACCTCAAGGACCGCGATGCGTTCCACTTCACCATAGAAGAGTATCTTCTCTCCCTCACCGACCTCACCCCCGAACTAGCCCGTTTGGCTACCAATGCTGTCACAATGGGCGATTTCCAGCTGCCCATGACCATTAGTGCCTTTATCAAGGATATCTTCGCCGGGTTCCAGCTGCTTAATCTCAAGAATGACATTTTGCGCAAGCGCGCAGACGCCGTCAAGTATGATGTAAAGAGGGTGGAAGACGTGGTGTATGATTTAAGCCTGAGGGGGTTGGTTGCGAGGACGGGAGGAGATACTGAGATGAAGACTGATGAATGAGAACGAATTCAAGCACGTATCTATGTGACAGGGAGGGGAGGCATTTGGTGAAGCGCTTTGGTGCCATATTTGATATCACAGTTTGTTCTTACGATTCCTAGTAGACATCAGGAGGAGGAAGCACTGGTGTTTACAGTCATCAATCAACAAAAAGTAACCTTGTTCCAGCTCAGAACCTTGAGCAATGCATTGTGATAATGTACATCCCAACCCGCCCATTTCCACTATACATTTGCCGCAGAGAGATACCATGCTCTCCGAGTACTGCCCAACTCACTGATTGTAAAAAGTGACGTCGCAAGAGGTTAAAAAAGAAACCAAATAAGAATCTGCTCCAGACGCCACATGCGAGGGTGTTTATTTCAACTTCCTTCACAAGTCTCAACTCAGTCATGTCTAAAAGTACACTTGTCGCCACGCGCACACTTGCCTTGCTGCCAAAATGTGCAGGCCTTGGTTCCGATCAGGGCCTTGTTGGCAGGCTTATGTGGTGGCAACGTTGCCTTCTTCTTGCGAGTATCTTTGGCGTCTCTCTCACCACGATCCCAGTCTCGCTCGTTGGATGGAGGAGGGGGCGGAGGTGGTGGAGGTGGCTGACCTTGTTGATGGCCCTGTGCTAATTGTGTCAACATCATTAGTTGTTGATATGAAGGGTCGCTAGGATTGAGATTAGCCAGAGGGTTGGCATTGGACGACTGAGCTTGCTGTTGCTGTTGGGGTTGGTTGATGGCGGCCAGAATCGATTGGAGCTGGCTGTCAGGAATCGAGCTTTGCTGGCTTTGTGATGAGCTACCTTGCGCTTGGCCAGCAACATGGCCGCCCGTCATTTGTTGCAGGAGAGCTAAATATGGTGCATAAGACTGCTGCTGTTGCTGCTGCTGCTGCTGCTGCTGCTGTTGTTGCTGCTGCTGGTAGTATATATTCCAGTCTTGGCTGGGGATCTGGCCAGAGGCACCAGCGACAAGCCTCATCGCGTTGGCCTCAGCCTCGGATCGAGCACGATCTTCGTCCAGTTTTCTCTGCCTAGCGGCAGATTCCTTGTTGTATCCCAGCCACCATTCGCGAACCCTCTCCTCATCATGTGCCAGCCATTCAGGCGGTGCGGTGGCTGGATACGGTTTTCCAGCCAAGCTTCTAGCTACTGACTCGATATGATTGCCAATCATCTGCAAGTTTGCGTCACCATACTGATGAGAGCGAGCGGGATCAATCTGGACAGGGTTCAGGTCGCGCCATGTGGCGATTTTCTCTTGCTGGAGGCAAGCAAGAACTTGTACTTCGCTGCTAGGTCCCACGGCGAAGGGAAAGTTATGCTGCGTTGTAGACGAACCATAAAGTGCCCAAGGATGCGAAGTTGCTTGATGGGAGCTTGACTTATCCGGTGAACCCTTAAGTCGTCCGAGAATGTCGTCCAGCTTATTCGACGGGTTGTTTTTGGCATCGATTCTCCGGAGTGCTGCGCCAAGGGCTTGATCCACTCCCATGCTCTGCTCGTCTCGCCATCGAAGTTGGAGTTCCTCCAATTTTGCACCTTCAGTCGGGAGATACACAGCTTTCGAGTGTGCTGGATTGGACGACTCCGGCGGAGGTGATTTGGGACTCGGAGGAATGTCATCCACATTCGTGTATATTGCCATGAGCTCTCTTTGCCCACGCGCTGTGATTTCCTTCTGTTCATTCGTTTCGAATGTGACGTTGCCACCACGTGTGATGTAGTTCTTGTTTCTGACGTCGGATGGCAGTTGGGAGAAGTCAGTAGCCGTGGGGCCAACCCATGGTTGATAAGGTATATCGTCGTCCTCATCATCCTCATCGACATCAGCACGTTGCTTCAACACCATACCCTCTGATCGGTCATCTCCAGCGTCGCGAATCATGTTCACATCACGTCCTTCATCTTCCTCGTCGTCTTTCTGGAAGATCTTGACTTGAACAAGCTCTTCCTCCGGCTTCCAGCTCACGCGAAGCTTCCTTCGTCCTTCTTTTCGGATACGCTTAGCTCTTTGTTCCGGTGTTTCTGAATTGTCTGGACTCTTGGAGTCTTTGGAAGTGACAGGCGCCACCTCGGGCTTCTTGGCGTTGATCGAATCTAGCAAGGATGCAATTCCAGACAAAGCGCCGGCAGAGCTCGAAGCTGTTTTCGGCGGAGGTGCTTTAGTTTCAGACTTTGATGGACCGGGTTTGCTTTCAGACTTGGCAGCCAGCTTTCCAACATCAGGTCTACTCTTTTCATCAGTAGACGCGTTAGAATTATCCACTCCGACAGGCTCGGGTTTGGCCACGGTCTTTGCAATAGGTCGTGATTTTCCGGGAAGCACGGAAGAGGCCGTTTGTTTTGACGCTGCAGTCTTACTAGTGGACTGGGAAATCTTTGGCTGAGCTAGCTTCTTGCTCAACGATCCAGCTCCTGCTTCTACAGCAATTTTTTTTACGGTGCGCGTGTCACTGTCCTCATCTCGTACTCGCTTTATTGACATGACATCCGATGCTGATTTTCCTCCGACCTTTGCTCGGCTAGCTGCAGATGTTCCCGTGTACCCAGTTGCTGTGATGGGTTCGTTGGCCTTTTGAAACTTTTTAATTTTGGCAGATATCTCACGGACAAGTTCCTTGACTTCTTCGTCGCCCTTGTCCTCGAGGCGCTTCCGTACAGAATCGAAATTCGTCGTCTCGACAATCTTCCTTGTTATCCGGAAATGCGTAAACAGCTCCAAGACAATTTTTGGTAGCTTTCCGGAGAAATCTGAAGCTTTAATCGACGAGATCAACACATTGACAAGACTGAGAACTAATTTTTGGTGCCCGCCAAGGTTGTCCAGCACTGCATCATCCGCGTGTTCGACAGTAGCATCCAATGCCCGATACAATGCCTCTTTCTTCTGTTCCGCCTCTAGCTTCCTCTTTTCAACCACAGCCTGCGGCTCTTTGTTTTTGATTGCTTCTTCCAAATCAAGTTTACTGCGATTCATTTCAATTCGCAGCTTGACAAAGTACTCGCCGGCTTGTTGAACGCGTCCAGCAATCAGAGATGATGTTCGAGGGGTAGCCTGGTCGATATGAATGATCCCAATGGTATCCCAAACGACCGCTTCGACTGGGTCATTCGGGCGAGATGCCGGTCGGACCTACACATGGTTGATTAGTATGTGCACAAGGGCACGCTTACAACTAGAAAAGAAATCTTAAGCTCACAGGTTTATTTCGTTCGTCTTCAAGCTCTTTCTTAGCCTTCTTTTCCGCCTTGTTCTTGGAGGCCTCGTCTGACTTGAGCTGCTCCTTAAACGCATCTGATACAGGGTTAGAAGGAAACGCCAGGTGTGAGAGCATCAAAACAATCTCCAGTACGTACGGGGATATTCGGTATATTTAGGCTGCCGTTTGCCCAGCGCCCGCATCGATCGATCGTATTCGTCCAACAAACTCTTGGCCTCCGTTCGTCTCTCATCTAGGCCACTCTTGTCAAGTGATGGTCGATATTTACTTGTGAATCGACCTTGGACCTCGCAAGGTAGCGAGTAGCCCAGCTCTGGAACAATGGATCTGCCACTTCGAGGCGGCAAGGCGACCAAAGGCGCCAGTTTATCGTAGCTTTTGGGGGCAGGAAGCTTGATACTGCCTTCGTAGACCATATGCGGAAGTCCTTTAATAGTGGGGTACTTGGCCTGTGCCGCTTTGGTGCGTCCTCCAAAATCCGTAATCAACTTTGCTTCTTCAGGTGAAGGCTGAGGAACAGGCAGGGAGTCAATATCTTCAACCCTTTTACTGGAGGACTCGACGGAAAGATCTGAAATCACTGATGGAACTTCCACAGTAGGGACAGGGCTTTCGATGGAAGCCTTTCTCACACGCTTCCGCTTTTTTGTCTGGGGAGAATCGGTGGTTGGTATTGATGATTGGTGGATATGACGAGAAATGAGTTCAGAGTGAGTATGGCCCACTGACGTAGACTCAGGTGCAGGTGACGCTATAGCCTGTCCCATGGAGGTGTCAATACCAGCCAAATGAGCCTGATGACCCGTTGGGGAGCCTTGTCCCGCTTGAGAGTAGGTAGACGAATTCTGCGGTGCAAAGCTTGCAGCGTCGAGTGCCTGTTGACCATGGCCCTGCGGACGCGACTGCTGTTGCTGGTGCTGATAGGTAATATGCTGATTCGGATCTTGAGCGAAGTGATTCTGTTGACCATTAACTGTGTTATGGACAAAATTCTGTGCGTGTGGGAACGACTGTTGGTGTAGAGCAGGAGAAGACTGCTGAGATTGGCGTGAGAAGGACTGGTCCTGTTGGAATCCGGCCTGCAGACTTTCGAAGTGTTGGACTGGCGGGTGACTATGCTGGCTCGGGGCTCGCGAAATAAGCTGATTCGCATTATATTGAGACACTGGAGGATTGAAGGCCTGTTCATTCTGAGAGGGGAATTGATACTCATGTTGTTGAAAGCTTTGTCCATGCCCATGTGGATGAGTCTGCACCTGATTTAAATTCAGGTTGCCCTTGGCATGCTGACCATAAATGTCAGGGTGCAGGTTACTAAAGGCAGGATCAATCACGTCTTGTCCAGTTTGACTGAATTGCTGATTCAAGCCGAGAGTATCATGAAAACTAGGGTCGCCAGGTTGGGAGGGGTGCAAGCTCCCGCCCAAGAAAGCGTCACCTTGGTGTGACGGGGGATTGAAGAAGTTTTGTGCATGTGCATCTTGAGGATTGCTGATGTGCGGAAATGAACCAGCATGATCCGCAACGGACTGTTGCCAGGCCTGATTAGGGTCGAATTGGCCATCTTGGCCATAAGGGAAAGCTCCTTGCCATGAGGTTTGTCCGCCTGCGCCGCTCTGGCCCGACCCGGGCCAGGACTGCATTTTATGTGGATTTCAGTCGTCGTCCCAACATGCACTAATCATGGACGACAATATTGTAGAAAGGTCTAAAGCTAGCAGGGCACGTTAGCGACCATCACCTAGCCCGGGGTGAGCACGCGTCGAGGGCGTGAGTCTGGCCCATGAGGAGGAAGGTTGGCGGATGCATGTCCGAGAAGCATGCAACAGCCTCGATCAATGAGAAAGTGGCTGTTGACAGGATGGGAAGGGGGTTGGTTATGTGAGTCTAGCTATGGAGGGAGCCTTTGCCATCTGCCCAGGGTTAAGATCAAGTACTTACCCGGGGAATTTGAAATGGTGAGGAACCTCGATGGTCACAGCCGTTGTTAACGGCAAAATATCGGCAGATGAAGCGTACTGGGTCCACTTCGGGCACTAGTCCAGAACAGGGCAACGCGCAGGGATTGGATATTTGGCAAAGTCGAGGGTGGTTGAAGGACAATGACTGACAGATGGGCTCGAGTGCAATCTAGAAGAAACACGCATTAGTACCATTTCAATTTCTTTCCTTTTATTGCGGCGATGTGGATGCAGCGATTAGTACGCGGGATCAAGAGAGTTTGGGTTCGAAAATTGGCAAAGAGCTCATTGCGCGAGGAGAGCCCCGGTATTTGAGTAGCCGACTGGCACACGCCCAACCAGCATGTCCCGTTGCCGTCGCCATCAAGGCCTCGCTGTGTTGATGATCGGTGTCAAGCTGGACTTCAAGACGCGCATAGCCATGTCGGTAAAGCAGGAGTTTGTGCAAATGCCATGTCGCAATACCGCCCCATGTCGGCGGATTGATGTAGTGCTTTTTGTTTCTGCTAGGCAGCAAATCTTGAGATTGTAGACTTGGCTTTCTGCTGCTCCCACGGCTGTGTTATTTCCGGTCTGTTTTCCAACCGGATGCCTGGCGATGTAGACCGTAAACAATTAAATCCGCGAGGTTCAAATACCCCTCATATTTGCCAGGAATTTTATTTCCATGGCGAAATTGACTCTTTTATCACATTTCTCTCAAGACGCAACCCGATGACCAAGGTCGAGGCCCAAGACACGTGATACATGCCTTAAATCATGGCAACTTCTGCTTCCCAATCGGCCACGCAAGAAAGGGGTGCTCAGCTTTTCGGAAACCCAACACCCAACAATCCATCTCTTTAACAATGGCTAGACAAACTAGACTGACGTCGGTAGTTTAACTCGCGGCTTTAATGATGAACAATTAAAAATAGCGATCGCAGTTCATTAAGGCAGACGCCAAATCACAAGATACAGTCGACGCTGCTTTCCATTCATACTGGCGACAGACTCGGGCGTGGCTCGGCAAAAGGCAGACTGGTACTCCGCAAATGCCCAAGCCCACCATGGGTGATTGTGGTTTGGGAAAGGGGGATGGATGTATGGGATAATTGTATGGGATGAAGGGGGGTTCAGATGTGAAGCATACCCAGCGGCCAGAGCGACTCTCGCAATGGTTTAACCTTTAATTCTGCTCAAGGGCTGAGTCGTCATGACCTGCCTCTCCTCTGCGCTGTTTACAAGATTATTGAACGCGCTCTATGGGAGATCATGCGACAGCCCGCTGACGAGGAAAGGAGCGGCGACAAATTACGGCGACAAGTCGGGACCTAGCGGCGAAATGATAAAAAAAACTAGCACCAGATCCAGGTGATGCCGCAGCTTTCCGGCGGTTATTGACGAAGCATAGAATGCAGCAGATGGCGATGCGCGAGAGGGTGATGAAGGTCTGTAGTCGACGGTGGAAAAGTCAACAGCGTCCAATGTTTCGGGGGAGCTGGTTCGCCTTCTGTGGCCGGAAATGTCAGGCAGTAAGGCCTGAAGGGCTTGCAGAGTACGCGGTACATGTACATGCACATGCTACGGAGTGCTCAGTACCGTAACGAGGCCCCACCATTTCGTGCCTGAAGCTCCAAAGCTCGCGCCGGATCTAGAGTCGCTCCGTTCTCCGCGAGCTGATTGCTGTGTGACAGACTCCGTACACTTGTGGCCACTGTTGTCCATCAGACGCCATAGCTCCCCACGTCTAAGTTGCGCCGGCTCCAACGACGATATCTTGGCTAGGCTGTTCACAACACCAACACCGCCAAAGGCGTAGCGTCCCTGGCTTGAAACACTACCTCTTCACTACAATTGAAACTCCCCATTGGTCTTCCTTCAGCCATCATATCTCCTCCGGCTTTGGAGCAGCCGTAACCGCCGTCCGCAAAACCCCACCTCCTTGACTCTCCTCCAGTGCTTGACAGCCAATACGCAAGAATGGCTTCCAAAAGCAATTCGTTACGAGATCGTCAAATAGGTATATGATATACTAGTTGTCTCTCCTTTATCACTACTAAGAAAGGCTCTATTCGCAGCGTCACTCAAAAAAATCCTCAACCTTAACGAAACGGTCGAATCAAACGAGGCAACTGAACATGCCAGTGCCCTTCATGCGCCTGTTGCTCCCATACTCGACGCCGATGGCAATCCTATATGGAAGGTGCTTGTCTTTGATGATCTCGGCCGAGATGTCATTAGCAGTGTCATGCGTGTGAGCGATTTGCGGTCTATGGGCATTACCATGCACATGTATGTGTGGCATTTGTTGAGCTGGGCGGGCGCAACTGACACAAAAACTCTAGGCACATTGGAGCTTCACGGCACCCCATTCCCGATGTCCCCGTTATCTATCTCGTCGAACCGAACTCCCAGAATATTCAAGGAATTACAAGTGATCTCCAAAAGGGACTTTACTCTCCCGCTTACATCAACTTCCTATCCTCACTGCCTCGAGTGTTGCTGGAGGATTTCGCAACACAAACAGCAATGGCTGGCACATCCGAAAAGATTGCCCAGTTGTTTGATCAGTATCTCAACTTTATAGTCACGGAGCCAGACCTCTTCAGTCTCGGTATGCAAAATGCACACACGTACTGGGCCTTGAACAGCGCAAAGACAAGCGATGAGGAGCTCGAGGCCGTGGTGGACAAGGTCGTGAGCGGACTTTTTAGCGTTGTTGTGACTATGGGTATGGTATCCAATGGAGGCAATAGTGAGGGAATCTTGCTAACAGCCATAACTAGGTGCTATTCCCATTATTCGATGCCCCAAGGGTGCAGCTGCTGAAATGGTGGCTGCTCGCCTCGATCGCAAGCTTCGAGATCATATTCTTAATTCAAAAGATAACCTATTCTCCAGCACAAGGCCAGCCGTGGCCGGTACGCCAAGCTCGCGACCGGTCTTGATTTTGCTTGATCGAAACGTTGACTTGACACCTATGCTGTCACATTCGTGGACTTATCAATCTCTCGTCCACGACGTGCTCAATATGAAATTAAACAGAATCACCATCGAGGCACCTGTAGACGAGAACAACCCCTCAAAAGGAACCACAAAGAAGGGGTATGACTTGGGTGCCAATGACTTTTTCTGGGCCAAGAATGCCGGAGTCCCATTCCCTCAGGTTGCAGAAGACATTGACGCCGAACTGACCAAATATAAAGAAGACACTGCGGCCATCACCAGGAAGACTGGAGTTTCGGATTTGGAAGATCTTCAAAATGATACTAGTGCAAGCGCTCAACACCTCAAGGCTGCAATAACGCTGCTTCCTGAGATGAGAGAGCGAAAAGGCATTCTTGACATGCACATGAACATTTTAGCCGCATTGTTATCTGGCATCAAAGAACGACAGTTGGACAATTACTTCCAGCTTGAAGAAACAATAATGAAGCAAACCAAAGCTCAAATACTGGAAATTATCAACGACGACAACAAGGGCAAAGAGCCTGCTGATAAGCTCCGACTGTTTATCATTTGGTTCTTGAGCACGGAACAAGAGGTTAATCGAGCAGACTTTCAAAGCCTTTGTAAGGCTCTTGAAACGGCTGGGGCAGACATATCTTGTCTCCCCTATGTTCGACAGTACGTACCGCCGCTAGAACCAGTTACACATTGACTACTAACATGCCACGTAGGGTTCGTGCAACCACTAAGATGACCCAACTAACGACGATAGACAACTCCAACCAACAAGCACCGTCGTCTGATCTGTTTGGCCGTTTCTCTTCTATTTCTACTCGCCTTGCAGACAGACTCAAGGAAACCGGAGTTCCTTCCGGGTTGTCCTCCAATTTTGAGTCGCTAATATCAGGCGTCAAGAACTTCCTGCCAGCCGACCGAGATCTCACAGTGACCAAGATTGTCGAATCTATCATGGACCCATCCAGCGCGTCATCATCTGCTATGGCAAAGACGGAAAGACTACTTGTACTTTGATCCCCGCTCAGCCAATGCTCGGGGGACCATGCCACCGCCGAGCGCAGTGCGTTCAGGTGCTGCAGCCAACGCGCCGGGTGGCATGCCCGGTGCAGCAGGCCAAGGGCAATCGGCAACATTTGGACAGCGAAGGCAAGGTTTCACAGAGGCAGTGGTATTCACCGTGGGAGGCGGTAGCATTGACGAGTACGGTAATTTGCAGGAATGGGTGACGCGAACCAAGGACCGGGGTAAGAAGCGAGTTGTGTATGGCAGCACGGAATTGCTGAATGCCGGTGCATTTATCAAGGATGAGTTGGAGAGGCTGGGCCGTGAGGTTGCATCATAACTATGATTCAAATATGATGGATAGAAGCGAAACGAGAGCCCAAGAGCATCGACATAATATCAAATGGTAGTTCTGATGTATATGTGTACGAAGGCCATTTTAAAGAAAGAGAAACAGAGTTGAAGATGTGTGCCCCCTTTCCTGTTCAATGCACACAAAATTCACGCGTAGGAATCGATTCATGATAGAATTCCATCTCGATGGCAACATAACAGCAATTAATTGATGCTTTACCAGAGAGTGAATGGAAATGGCCAGTCAGGTGCTGCAAATACCCAGAGGTTGACTGTTGCCGCAGCAGTGGCTCACACCGGGCGTGGACCAACCAAGGGGCCGCGATGCGGGCGCATTGGAGGCGCCCGAAGTCAACACGCACTGCCAGGAGCAGCTGCAGCACCACACGCTGTTTTCCTCACGCCATGCCTCGACCACCTCTGTCAACCTTTTGCCTTTCCTCTTCCATTCCCTTCCCGTCCATCATATCCCATCACAAAACCCATCTGCAACGCACTCGAAAGCGGATGCTCGTGGCTCTTGTAATCAAATTTTAATCGGTCGCAAGTATCGTCAGCCTCATTCATCCGTTCCACGACACTCTGCTTTGTTCCGCCTCAGCACCACACCCATCCGCGCGTCACGCAGCCGCAAGAACGAACGAGCCTTGCAATAGTCCTGGCACGATTGAATTGATACGTTTTCGGGGACACTAGACAACTAGGTTCGCTTCAATTCGTCATTTGATCGATTTGCAGAGACCATGGACGGATCTCCCGTCAAGGCGGAGGAGTCGGCGGACCACCGCAAGAGCGGATACAAGTCTTGGAAGAAGAAGTACCGCAAGATGCGCATTGTTTTCGATCAAAAGATGCAAGAAGGCGAGGATTTACACAAGAAGGAGGATAAAGCTTCTGCTACAGTCAAAAGATTAGCTGTTGAGAATGAGTATGAATGCCTTCTTCACTTTGTCTTTTTTTTTCATCCCCTCAACCTCCACCCCGGTGCATTAAACACCGGATGATGGACCATGCTAACTCACTATGCAGCCGTCTGCTAGATCTCCTCCTCGATGTCAATAACTCGCCGCAAATTCCCCTCGACAAACGAATAGACGTGTCCCTGAAGCCCTCCCCAGGTGCCAAAATCGTCCTCCCCATTGACAGCAAGCACGCGCCCCAAAAGGAACTCACCGTCAAGAAACTCCAGCAGCTCCTCGAAGAGGTTCCTCACTCATCATATGCCTCGGCCAAGGACTCCAAGCGCTCCTACATCAGTGACCTGGTCGCTCCCGAGGGCGAACCCTTCCCGCCTAGCTTCCTGTCCGCCGACGACATTGATAACTACATCCACGATATCGACAGCTCAATAGACCCGGAGACACATATACCCACGCTCGCTCCTCGCGCCCATCCGAGCACCAACCCAATTCAACACGCTCACCTGAAAAACCCCACCAGCGTAACCAACTGGTTGCGCAAACACGCGCCCAAGATCTTCCTCCAGGACGGAGAGGCTCACGATGGCGATGACGAGGGCCAAACAGGCCACCATACAGGTGGTCGCAAGACGCGTGGGTCCCGAGGCGAACGTGGTGGCGGCCGCGGCCGTGGTAAACGAGGCAGCCTCGCCTCAAGAATGGCCGATCGGGAGCGAGAGCGCGATCGCGATCGCGGCGAATGGGACGCTAGCATGGACGAGGATGCTGATTTTGGCACGCCCGTGGGCAGAGGCAAGCGCAAGAGAGACGAAGACCCTGGTTATAGACCCGGCGGGTCCGGTGGCCGTCCAGTCAAGAAGAAGAGAAAGAGTGACATGGATGGTACACCAGCTGTTCGAAAGTCCAAGAAAGAAACTGCTCCGAGGGATGATTAGACTGGCTTCTAGGTCTGGGATTGAGGGCGTTGAGTGTGACAGAATATATGGCGTTTGGTCTATTGTAAGGGTATTACGTGAGGGCTCAATGGGAGGGAAATCCGTTTTTGAGGACTATGGGCTTCTTGGGATGGGGAGGGGAAGCTTGGTGTTCACGCTTATGTCGTACCTGTATACTAGACATATCAAAGGATTCGCGTTGTCCCCTTGCGTGTGCACGATTACCTGGATATGGAATGAAAGGCCTCAATGTGTAGTAAGTAACCCATATACCGAGACGTACAAGCTAGGGGCAGGAAAGCTTCGTCGCATAATTTGATCATGATTGCTATATATTGTATCTACATGCTGCTAGATCAGACAACCGTCGTTACTCCGGTGACATGTGCCAGTTCTACCTGAATGCTATATATGTTGCCACAGCCCTGGACTGCGTTGGCAATGCAAAGTATGAAATACTTGTAAACGCGCCTTACATGACCGGGGGCGCAGGGTATTTATTCCGCCGCTACTCCGCGTTTGAATGCTCTCATTTCCCTTCTCCCACTTTATTGTATTTGCATCTTGAGCCCACTATTTACAGCTTCTCCTTGAGGATGGTCTTCATGCGGCGCTCAACGGCATTCAGGTACTCGTTGGTAGTGACGTAGTCGGAGCGCTCGTTTTTGCCGCAGGCTAGGGCCAAATCCTTGGTCATGACGCCATCTTTATCGACAGTGTCGATGCAAGCCTGCTCGAGGCTCTCGGCAAAGGCCACCAGCTCCGGGGTATTGTCGAGCTTGCCGCGCTGGGTGAGGCCGCGGGTCCAGGCAAAGATGGAGGCAATGGGGTTGGTGGAGGTCTCCTTGCCCTTCTGGTGCTCACGGTAGTGGCGGGTGACGGTGCCGTGGGCGGCCTCGGACTCGAACGTCTTGCCGTCGGGGGTGATGAGGACCGAGGTCATGAGGCCGAGGGAACCGAAGCCCTGGGCGACAATGTCGGACTGGACATCACCGTCGTAATCTGGATTATCAATGGTTAGTTTCTTTTTTTTTTTTTTTTTTTTTTTTTTTGGTTTTTTTAGTGCTGGTTTGCTAGCGAAGACCTACTCTTGAGAGCCATGATGTAACCGCCCTTGCTCTTAATCATTTGGGCAACCATGTCGTCAATGAGACGGTGTTCGTACCAGATCTTCTTGGCCTCAAAGTCCTTCTTGTACTGGGTGTCGTAGAGCTCCTGGAAGATGTCCTTGAAGCGACCATCGTACTTCTTCAGAATGGTGTTCTTGGTACTCATGTAGAGGGGCAGGCCCTTGTCAAGAGCGAGCTTGAAGGAGGCATGAGCAAAGCCAGTAATGGATTCGTCGGTGTTGTACTGCGCCTGGGCAACGCCGCCGCCGTTCATTGAACTGGAAGACCTCGACCTCCTGAGGCTCGCCGCCTTCAGGGGTGTAAACCATGGACAGCTTGCCTGGTCCGGGAGCAACGAGGTCCTTGGCGCGGTATTGGTCACCAAAGGCATGGCGACCAATAATGATGGGCTTTTCCCAGCCGGGGACCAGACGAGGGATACGAGGAATGACGATGGGCTCACGGAAGACAGTGCCGCCCAGAGCATTTCGAATTGTGCCGTTTGGTGACAGCCACACTATTTGCAAAAGAGTGTCGGGGTCAGTGGATTGCTATTAAACGTGTGCCGCAGTATTCAGTACCAACAACGAGATTACTTACTTTGCTTCAGCTTGAATTCCTCAACGCGAGCCTCATCAGGTGTAATAGTAGCGCACTTGACACCGACAGAGTACTTCTTAATAGCCTCGGCAGCGTCAATGGTGACCTGGTCGTTGGTCTTATCGCGATACTCGAGACCCAGATCGTAGTACTTCAGATCGATATCAAGGTAAGGATAGATGAACTTGTCCTTGATAGTCTGCCAGATAATACGAGTCATCTCATCACCGTCGAGTTCCACGACCGGATTCTTAACCTTGATCTTCCGTGCGGCAGCCATGTTGCGTGCTGAGACTGAAAAGGTGCGGACGGCGCCGAAAGAAGGTGCAAATCGGGATGAGGAAGCGCGAACAGAGGCAATGGGCACACGGCGAAGGGGAAGGGGGGAAGAGAGGAGTCTAGCTGCGGAGTTCATGGTGAAGAGGGGGAAGGAGACGGTCCATGTAGAAGGGGAAAAACCAAGGACGACTGAGTTAATCCAAGCGCGGTATTGCGACAGGCTAGACTGCGCAGCGCGGGGCTTTCGTCGGTTCGGGATCAAATTCGCAGGTTTCGTGAGGGTACCTAGGCTGTCTCGGTTCGGAGTTGGTGAGTGTGGGGCTTCCCCGAAGAGAAGTTTTTATGCCCAGGCATGCGGAACGAGCAGTCAGGCGGGAGGTCACTGGTGGCTAAACTTACACGGGCTAGATTATAAATGCGAAAGAGCAAGGCTCATCAGCTCACAAGTGACATAATGAAGAGACAGCGTTTGGAGGCGCCCAAGTATTATTTTCTTTTCCACTTTAGTCGTCAACTTCTCAGCTAAAGGAGAGTTTTCTCGTGCTCCATCGCTCGGCGTACTTGCGCTCACTGAATGCTGCCACCCACGTCCATTGCAAGCATTTGAGATCGCGCACCAGTTGACGAGGAGATTTTTCAATGTCAATATAGCCCTGCTTCCGCACGGCCGACTTCGTGATGTCAATGTCAACACATGGCATCATCAGATGTCCACTTACGCAAACATTTTGCCAGGCATCATTTAAGTGAAGAGCATACTTAGTCTTGTCATGAGGGCACTGTCACACCAGAGATATCGGCACTTCATCTGTCCAAACACATCTTCGCAGCTATACGTAGAAGGCGTAGCCAAGCTATCATGAGTGACATATCGTAGCATCGATTATTTCCCATTACACGCAATACCTAGATACAGAGAACGCCTGCTCACAGGTCAGGTCCTATCCATGCCCTATGCTATGTGCCTCTATTTTTTATTCCAAGAGGGGAACCTAGAACGCTCCATTCATCATCATGTATCATTCATCCTTGAACATCCATCTGCCGCCGGGTCGTCTGGCTTCCCGGTATCGCTCTGCAACTGCTCGCCTTGTTCTTTTCACAGCTTCCTCTCTATCCGCTTCCAGTTGCTGCGTATCTGGAAAGTCTGCATCCCAGAAGCCTGGGGGCGACTGCATGCGAGAGAATCTATGTCTATGTTTGCCATATTTATGTGCCAATTCGTGCGTCTTGGCCTCGATCCAGACTTCCATTCGTTCGTCCTTATCCATCGATGCGAGGCGGTATGAAAAGTCCCCTAGATAGTCTTCCAGGAGCTTCTGCTCCTCTTGTCGCTGAGCGGCCGTTAAAGGCGGGTTGGGCCGTTGTGAAATGGCAATGGCCCTGAACTCTTTTCCGCAGCAATGCATGTCCGTACATCCTGGTAAACATGTCCTGTCGCCCTTATCTCTTACTACCTCGCTGAAGGCGAAGTCGTGGCCTTCATTGGCACGTGGATTGACCTTGAAATCTTCCAAGCCAAGTTTCGAGAGCGGCCTGTGCCTTAACGGCCTCGAATCCGGACGATTTATAGTCTGCCATGGTGAGGCAAAACCGCCACCTCGCGTCTTTGCCTCAGAAACACTTTTCAGGGTCAAGGATCGTTCACCTGGTGTTGATTTACTGGATATATGTCCGTCCCTGTCAAATGGAAGCTGTCGTCGTCCTGGGATGCCCAGATCCGTGTGGCGAGCTGTGGTCCTTGACTCGGTTCTTTTGGGTAGCCTGGAAATGATATTCTCATCTTCCGACTGTGCAAGGGGGTCATTGAGCAAAGCGTCCAGTCGACTCTTAGTAGAAGATACGCTCGGTGATTTAACTTGATCAGTAGGCGCTTGGGCATTATACGCAGCACCATCTTCAGCTAGGCTCTCTATGCTGTCATCTAGCTGGAACCAATGGCTTTTTTGCTGAATTTTGACCGATGCCGGTCGAATTATCCGCGCATTGACACTTAAGGGCATCAGAGCTGATGTTTGGCGAGGAGCAATGGCGGATTGCGCCCCCTGTTGGGCTCCGGCATGGGGTGGTGTAAGAGTAGTAAGTTTAGAGCGGGGGATGATTTCGGACTGTGGTCCGGCTTGCTCTAGCAATTGGCGCTTCCTGGGCGTTTGGATTTTCTTGACAATGTCCCCCAAGTCAATGCTTTCTTGCGTGTGGAATTGTACTGGCGAGACTAACATTACTGGGCTTGAACTACCAGCCATTTCAGGTTTGATTTTGGGCACGACAGTTGTTCCAGCGTGTTCTTCGTTGCGTTTGCGCTTCCTAACTTCTCGCTCGGAAACAATTTCTGGAACGTCAGAAGACTGCTCTTCCTTTATGACCACCATCTCACCATTGGAAGGTGATGGAATCACTGGTAGAGGTTGTGAAATTTCGTCCGAGGCTTCCCCTTGGGTCGTTTCGGAATTTGCATTGCATCCTTGAAGGGCTCCGCCGGGCGGTTTCGACGTTGAAGCCAGCTCTGGAAGTTGAGGTTCGTCTTCTTCAGGCTCTCTTTCAGACATAAAGCTGGTCGAAGGGTTGAGAACTGGTTCATCGGCTTCTAACGCGGTTGATGTGGGCACTTCCATTTGCTGGGCTTTCTGATCCAAAATCTGAATACCATATTGGTTTTCGGCGGCCTCTATTTTTTCCCTGAGATATTTTGAGTGATGAATCCAACGATTCCTTTCATCTTTTCTCCGCTGCAAAGCATCTTTGGCTGTTTTGAAGTTGGCGGACAATGCATGGTATCTCCTTAAGACTCTGGAGCAGTCTCGACATGGCGGGGTACCACTGGTCGTACGTGATGTATCTTTTAGGACAATTGGGTCATTGGTAGAGAGATGGGTAGATTCCGGCGCTTGGTCTGGTAATGTTGAAGTCAAGCAGGTGGTGGTTGAACGTGATGCTATGCCTGACGGCTGTAACGTGGCAAGTTGCCTTCTCAGCTCTTCATTTTCAGCCTCCAACCTCGAAACGATGTCTGGCTTTTCGGCACATCCCTCCTCTGCAGCTCTGAATCCCTCGGTTTGACTTTTCGCTACATTTCGTGATTGCACCTCTAAACAGGATTAGAATCTAATAGTCTCGATGGACACATGTCCGCGTTCGCGTCGCTTACCAGCAGCCAAATCCCTCCCAATTTGGTCGCACACATTTGATAAAGCTTCAAAAAGCGCTGGGCGGCCTTTTTCAAACCAGGTAGCCGCCATAAAGATGGCTTGATGGCATCGCTAGCCTGCGGCGAATAAAAAGTTTGGCCGCAGGACTGTTCCCGTCAGAACGCGTCTGGTAGTTACGCCAGGTACTCCGTACACACGCTACTCAATACTGACTCACGTGACGAGACAACGAAGGCCTAATTCACGTCAACGACGAATTGAAACATGAGGCGATTTGGCTAAAATCATCGAGTGCATTGAGCAGAACGAAGGGCGGATCCAATGTGCCAATTGCGCTCGGCCCGTCGTGGTTGATGCGGCGAATTGGCTGTGCCGGCAAGTTGAAGGCAGTTGAAGGAATAACCAAGGTTGACGCGGGTGCGCATTCGGGCTGCCGCAAGGGTGTTACGGATGGTCCAGTCCATAGATCGAGTGGAGACGGGGCCCAGGAACCACTACAGATGTGGCCTGGGCTGGCAAGGACCCTCAGGTACTACCACCACATGCCCTCATGACATCTGGAATTTGGGGCTCGACAGGTGCCACCCAGTGTTTGC